>NC_058416.1:78108239-78316224 GCF_002201575.2 Neomonachus schauinslandi
TAAATTAGATTGTTTTTTTCTGTTGAGTTGTAGGAATTCTTTATATACTCTTGACATTAAACCTTTTTTTTTTAAAGATTTTGTTTATTTATTTGACAGAGAGAGACACAGCGAGAGAGGGAACACAAGCAGCGGGAGTGGGAGAGGGAGAAGCAGGCTTCCTGCTGAGCAGGGAGCCCAATGTGGGGCTTGATCCCAGGACCCTGGGCTCATGACCTGAGCCGAAGGCAGATGCTTAACGACTGAGCCACCCAGGTGCCACCTTGACATTAAACCTTTATCAGATATATAACTTGCAAATATTTTCTTCCATTCTGTGGGTCATCTTTTCAACATTAATTGTATCCTTTGCATATACATTTTTAGTTTTAATGAAGTCCATTTAATCTATTTTTTCTTTTCATTGCTTGTGCTTTGGGTGTTATATTTAAGAAACCTTTGCCAAGGGGCACATGGGTGGCTCAGTCGGTTGGGTGTCTGCCTTCGGCTCAGGTCATGATCCTGGCGTCCTGGGATTGAGCCCCGCATCGGGCTCCCTGCTCAGCGGGAAGCCTGCTTCTACTTCTCCCTCTGCCTGCCTGTCTGCCTGCTTGTGATCTCTCTCTCTCTCTCTCTCTCTGTCAAATAAATAAATAAAATCTTTAAAAAAAAAAAGGAACCTTTGCCAAATCCAAGGTAATACAGATTGCCCCTATAGTTTTAGCTCTTAAATTTAGAGCTTGGATCTATTTTGAGTTAATCTTTGTAAATGGTATAAGATAAGGGTCCAGCTTCATTCTTTTGCATGTGGATGTAAAGTTGTCTCAGCACTCTTTTTTGAAAAAAACTGTCTTTCCTCCATTTTATTTTTTTGGCACTCTTGTTGAAAATCAGGTGTATATATATATAGAGAGAGGGTTTATTTCTGTGCTCTCAAATCTATTCCATTGGCCTGTATATGTCTATTGTTAGGCCAGTACCACACTAGTTTGATTACTGTAGCTTTGTAGTAAGCTTTGAAATCAGGAAATGTTAAGTCTTCCAACTACATTCTTTTTCTTCACGGTTATTTTGGCTATTCTGGGTCCCTTGAAATTCCATAGAAGTTTTAGGGTGGGTTTTCCCATTTCTGCACAAAACACCATTGGGATTTTGATAGGAATTGCATTGAATTTTTGTATTGCTTTGGGTAGCATTGTCATCTTGACAATATTATGTCTTCCAGTTCTTGAATACAGGGTACTTTTCATTTATTTAGGTCTTTTTAAATTTCTTTCAGCACTCTTTTTTAGTTTTCAGTGTACAAGTCTTCCACCTCCTTGATCAAATTTATTCCTAAATATTTTATTCTTTTTGATGGTGCTATAAATGTAGTTGTTTTCTTAATTTCCTTTTCATATTATTCATTGCTAGTGCATAGAAATACAACTGATTTTGTGTGTTGATTTGTATCCTGCAGATTTGCTGCATCTGTTTATTAGCACTAATAAGTTTTTTGTGTTCTTTGGGGTATTCTAGAGATAAGATCATGTCATCGAGGCAGAATTTTTTTTAAAGATTTATTTATTTTGAGAGAAAGAGTGGGGGAAGGGGCAGAGGAAGAAAATCTTTCAAGCAGACTCCCTGCTGAGTGAGGAGCCCGATGTGGGGCTCAATCCCACAACCCATGAGATCATGACCTGAGCTGAAACCAAGAGTCAGACACTTAACTGACTAGGCCACCCAGGCACCCCAAGGCAGAATTTTTTTTAACATCATATCTTTTCTGAGTAAGATCAAAAAACCATAATTAATGTCAAATGAGTAGAAGCTCTTCAGTTGTATGTTTTATTTTTGGTTTTTTAATTGGGGAACCATTTCTTTATATTTCTAAAAAGGAACACTTGTATAAACATAGAATTTCTGAACGACAACAGGTAAACTAGTGCATTTAATCAGATTCTTTTGAGTATCAGGTATGCCATAGTTAAGGGAAGATTAAAAGAGAAGTTAAAATGTTAAGATTTATATGGGCAAATCCATGATCACCCTTTGTTCAAACTCCTTTAATTGAACATTTTAATTTAAAACTGTATACTGCATGAGTATATTAAGAAGACAGAGTCATCTGCACCCCCCATGTAGAATGCCTATTCTATAATAGGCAAGCATGGAAACAACCTAAATGTCCATTGTTAGATGAATGGATAAAGAAAATGTGAGACAGACAGACAGACAGACACACACACACACACACACACAAATATTAGCTGTAAAGAAAAGAAGGAAATCCTGCCATTTGCAAAAATATGGCTGGACCTTGAGGGCATTATGCTTAGTGAAAAGAGGAAGACAAATATTGTATGATCTCACTTACAGTGGAATCTTAAAAAAAAAAAAAAAAAGCCAAACTCATAGAAACAGTAAAATGGTCCTAAGCAGGGGCTGAGAGATAAGGGAGATAGGTAGATGTTGGTCAAAGGGTACAAACTTCTAGTTATCAGATGAATAAATTCTGGGTATCTAATATTCAACACGGTCACTATAATCAACAATCCTGTATTATATACATGAAAGTTCCTAAGAGAGTTAAGTCTAATGCTAAGGGAATAAATCTTAAATGTTCTCAACACACAAATTAGGTGAGGTGATGGATCTATGATTAACCTTATTGTAGTAATTACAAAAACACATTCATGTTTCAAATCATCATGTTGTATACCTTAAATTTACACAATGTTATGTCAGTTATATTTCAAGGAGGAAAAAAGGATGGCAGAGTTACCCATTAGCATTAGGAATAATTTGAGGAGATATCTAAGAAGTCAAATAAAAATCAGTCTCTAAGTCACATATACATGATATCCCATCCCCTGTGCAGTCTTTGCAAGTGCCCTTGTTAATATCAAAACCTCATAATAACCTGCCTTTCGCTGCACCATCCTAAAAATACCCCAGCAGCAACCTGTCTTGTATCAATACCACCAGCTCATGGTGAACTTGGAGAATTATCCAATCCAAAATTCACAGTCTCCTTTATTTACTTTTTCTTCTATCAATTTTCCATTGTGATTTACACTTATAGTTTAGTTAATTTTAGCCCAAACAAGTTTTTTTCTCTCATGTGCATACACATGTTACATACTCACTGTTTCCTCAGACTCTCAAATAAACCGTTCAATCTAATTTCCTCCATGTTTAGATCTTGGGGGTAGGGGGTTGGGAGGGGGATTATTTTCTTTTTTAAAAAGTTAAAATATTTCAGGGACGCCCGGGTGGCTCAGTCGGTTAGGTGTCTGCCTTCAGCTCAGGTCATGATCCCAGGGTCCTGGGATCGAGTTCCGCGTCGGGCTCCTTGCTCAGCAGGGAGCCGGCTTCTCCCTCTGCCTGTCGCTCTCCCTGCTTGTGCTCTCTCTCTCTCTGACAAATAAATAAAATCTTAAAAATAAATAAAAAGTTAAAATATTTCAAACATGCAAAATATAATTAACACCTATGAACCTATCTCTCAGAATTAATTTTTTAAAGAAATACAACATCATATAATTTAAATCTCCTTTGTACCCCTTCCCAGTCCCATTCCTACCATCTATCCTAGATCTACCTACTCTTCTGAGGTTAGTGTGTATTCCTGCCCTTCCCATTTGTACTCATATGTGTACTTCTACAAAAAATATGAATGTTTTTGTGTTGAAATTTGAAATAAATTTTAATATATCCTACATATTCTTCAACTTGGTTTTTCCTCCATTATGTTTTTGACATTTATCTATATTAAACAATTTAGATTAAGTTCATTGATTTAAATTATGGTATGGCATTTATATCAGGTGATTATACCACAATTATCCTTTACCCTATTGATAGATGTTTGTCATTTTTTACCATTACAATGCCTTAATGAATATTTATGTGCCCATGTGGGGGTCATGTAGTATGCACATCCCCAGATTTACTAGATATTGCTAAATTTCATTGATAAAATGGTTATAGTAATGTTTCTTTTTAATTTTGTGAGCAAAAATATAGTGTTCATCATGACTGGTAAGCACTGTTATAATGGAAAAGAAACTGGATGAAAATTAGGATGGGGTTTCAGCTCCAGAACTAATTGGTTGGTTAACTTGTATGAAGTTTTTATGAGTCTCAGTTTCTCCATCTCCAAATTAGGGTCAGATTGAATATAATCTCTGAAGTCTTTTCCAACTTGATCTGTGGTTTTCGTGCTGATGATATATTGTATATCGAGAGACAAAAGAGCCATACATTTTTTAAATGAAATTAGATCCAATAAAGAACTAATGTCAGCAGTCCCTAACGTCCTTCAGTAACCCAAAAGTTCAATTCAGAATATTCTCAAATCTCTGTCATTTTTATGTACTCGTTCTTAATTCAAGATATAGTTTTAAAATTCTCAATTAAATGTTTTCTGATTTGCATAATTAATTGTATTTCAGCAGAACTTTTTAAAGATATTTTTAAGTGCAAAATGAGGTATTATATTTGCATTATAGTTAATATACTCTGTGAACTAACCTAAAAACCTAAATCCTATATGAAACATTGATTTGTGGATAAAAACATACTCAGTTACAGATAGATAACTAACTTGGAAGTGAATATTTGGAACCCAACCCTTTTGCAAGTTGGAGACTTCCTGTAACGTTAATCTCAGTAAATCCTAGGCAAATACACAGTTATTACTCTAGAAGATATATAGATGATGTGTACTGTGATGGAAATTAAAATGTCACTGCTAAAAGATTTGCATTTTGTGGGCTTGGAAGGGCCTGGACTTCCATGTTAGGCTTTGTTTTCAATGCTGGCAAAATCATTCATTTTACTACTCCAGGAAAAAGGCAGGCAAATGTAAAGGCTTGGAAAGGAGAAAGTTTTATCAAATACTTTGCAAAAGGGCAGAGACAACTTCAGGGGCAATGATAGTAAATAGCTTCTTTAGCTAAGTCACCAAATAAGGTAGAGCTGCAATTACTTATTCCAGTTTGAGTTCTTCATAAGAAGTTGTCCTGTGTTTCCTTTAAAGTAAAAGGTTTGGTTTTCATTTCTCTAAATTTTTAGCATCAGATTACTGGGGAGTTTAGACATTGCTGTTGTGTATAAGTTTACTATTGAAATATCTGATACAACCTTACAGTGGGGTTACTATTAACAATAATCTTCAAATGTTAGAGTGCCCAAGTCTTAGGTGAAGTTCTAAGAGACAGCCTCTCTTTCTTTGTAATGCAGCTGAAAACACCTTTTTTCCGTAATGTCTTGCCTGACTTTTCTGCTAGGACCCAGTATTACCTCTAGTTGGTTGGCTATCTTTTTATATAGGATTTAAACTCATTTTTTACAGATTTCATTTTGTTTACTTTTAATTCTTTTTAAATAGCTGTTCAGACTCTTTTCTGCATTTTTTCCTCTCTTTAATGATATTTTTTTTTGTCTGTTTCATTTTCACTCCAGTTTTTAATACAAGGCTCAGCAGAAAAAGAGCCTCCGCAGATAAGCACTTTTGACTGATGGAATTCACATCTGTTGTGTTTCCCCAAATGTATTTTTTCCTCCACAATCTTTCAACACTCTCATTATGATTTTGTTATGTTAGATCATGATACTACAGGTCTCTGGTTAAGATCAGTGTTGCTCAGTAGCCAAAAATAATGTGAGAGTGCAAGGTTGTGACAAAAGCTGTTAGAGACAAACAAAAAAATCGGGGTAGAAGTGATACTCTTCTTCTGTTGATTCAATATGCAACTTTGGGCAATTCGTTTCCTTTAGCTTTGCTTTCATTTCTTCATCTGTAAAATGACACAGAAGCTGTCTTGTGGATTTTGTGAATAATTCGATTATCAAACATTTGTAAATTGTGATGCCTATTGAATTGGATAATAAAAATCAACCTATAACAAAAAAATTATTTTAAGAAGCAAGTCCCTCAGTACTGTCCAATTCCCTACTCCCAAGAAAAATAACTTTATTGGGGTGCTTGGGTGGCTCAGTCGTTAAGCATCTGCCTTCGGCTCAGGTCATGATCCCAGGGCCCTGGGATTGAGCCCCACATCTGGCTCTCTGCTCAGAGGGAAGCCTGCTTCTCCCTCTCCCACTCCCCCTGCTTGTGTTCTCTCTCTGTGTCTCTCTCTCTGTCAAAATAAATAAATAAAATCTTTAAAATATATATATATAACTTTATTGAATATATATATATAACTTTATTGAAACTGTCCAAGGCATGACTAGTTGCAGGTTCTAGAAACGTGGGCAATTATATCAATCATAATCCATAATTATGGTAGTGTTGTTTATTTTTTAAATCACAATTGTCTATATAATTTAACTATATTTATTCTATGGGTTTTTAATTAGTCCTAATAAATGTTAAATTATAAATTAAGTTACTAGATTTTCTTAAAATTTTAATCCTTAACATGGGGGAATCACTTAGCTTTCACAGTTTTATTCAACTCATCTGTCTTAAATTTCTATAGCTATGATTTTTGTCTTATGTTTCTTGTATGAAATAAGTAATACACATGAAAAACTATTTTGTTGATTACTTAATTTTTAAGCCAGTAACTCAAGGAGAAGAATATTGGAGTTATGGTAGTCTCCGGGTAGCAAATATTCTCAGATTTGTTCTTGAGCCTTTTTTACCTGATTGCCTGAAGAATATTTTTAATTTTTGGAATGTAGTAGCTTAATTAGGACTTGTCTCAGTGTTTAATTATTCTGTGATCATTTTCTCTGGTATACTGTGTGTTCTTTCAAACTAGCTTTCTTTTTTTTATTCCTGGAAGTTTTAAAAATTATTAATAATTTTCAAATTTTATTGTATTTCTATTCTCTACTTCAAGATTGCTGATTATGAATATGTTCATCTTTCATACCTATAATTTTCCCGAACTTTTTTTTTTTAACTTGTTCAGGGCCCTTTTGTCATTTTTCTCAATTCTATACTGCGTGTCTGTTACCATGCTTTCTTCAACACTACAGGTTCTTCGTTGTCCTGCTTCCAGTGGAGGCTTCATTTCAGTAGTGGTTTGATTTTTTTACCCACATCTCTCTTGACTTCTGCCAACTCACATTTCATTCCCTTTTGGCTCACCATGTCTTCCATTAACTCTTCTATTCCTGCTATGAGCTCCTGTTTTAGGTATCAACTACTTTATCGAGTTATTTTTTTAAATTCATTGTCAGTATGTTCTGACATAATTTCCATCTGATGTATGACATTGTTTTTCCTGAAGAGAGTTCTTCACCTGCCATTTCTTTTCCCTATTTCCATATGGTTTTCTTTGTTTTTGTTCTTACAGTATCTTTAGGTAGACCCAATACTGTTTCCTTTTTATATTCATCTCAAAATGAGATGAATTCTCTTTGGTCTTGTACGATTCCTGTGGGGAAAGGTCCAAGGCCATGTTTTAGGCCAGCAAGAGTTGTCCCTACTTAATGATTAAAATCCTTATAACAAATTTATTTGTGAGTCCTTCAATCTTTACTTTTACTGAGACAATTGATTTGCAATTTTATTGCATTAATTTGAAGAGAGGGCCAATACATATCTTCTGGACACAGTTCTTTAATTGTACTTAAAAAGTTCCTGCATAAATATCCATGAAGCATTTATAAGAAAAAGTAAGGTTATAGACAATCTGTGAATATCTATACACATTTTGGGGATATAGCCATTAGCTATTATTTACAGGTGGACTGAGGAAATAATGTAGTCATGAAATGTCCTATGAATGCGATTAGTCTTCCCATTGCCCTACAACTCTGAATTCAGAACATACTAAGGTTATTTTCTTTTTTTTTTTTAAGATTTTATTTATTTATTCGACAGATAGCACAAGTAGGCAGAGTGGCAGGCAGAGGGAGAGGGAGAAGCAGGCTCTCTGCTGAGCAGGGAGCCGTACGTGGGGCTCGATCCCAGATCCCAGGATCATGACCTGAGCCGAAGGCAGCCACTTAATTGACTGAGCCACCCAGGTGCCGCACATTAAGGTTATTTGCATTGTAGAGTTTACACATTCTTGACTCCTTTCTGTCCCATACTTTAAATCCCTCCTCCATACTCTCTCGTATACTAGGAGAAAAGAGCTACCAACTTCTCTAAGCAGATGTGGTAAACCTATTTATATGACTAGTAACAGTACAATAGAAGGGCAATTATAAACATTTAACAGATTATGTAATAGCTATATATTAAGTAGACAATAGAAATCTGAGCAAAACTATGGATAATTTTCATATTTCCATTTTAAAACAATATACAAAGAAGGGAAAGGAAAATCAAGAATTAAATTTGAGAGCTCAATTAAGAACATCCCAATATCATAAGGAAGTAGATTATAGACATTTTTTTACAGTGTCTACTTTTTCCAGAGCCATTTTTTGGGTAGCACCCTTGCCATGTAGAAGTATTGATATACTAGAAAACATGGAAAATCAGATACTAATAAAAAATCAGAACTTTCTATCTTACCAAGATGTTAACATTATTAAATGTGATTAGTTATGTGAAAGCACTTTATACAAATATAAGCTTTAATATTGTTGTCTGTTAAAATGTAAAAGAGACCAAATTTGATTCCAGCAGCCTCCTTTAAACAGCTGTTGAGAACAAGTACCAACTTCTATCCTGTAGTGACAAACTCTTTTATACTATGACCAGTGAAGATGGTAGCAAGTCTTAAAAATACTCACTGGAGCAGTATGCAGCTTAACATTTGTAGTGTTTAAGTAATAAGGTATCATTTCCTTGGATAGAGAGTTTGGCATTTTGGAAATCATTTAAGGCAAGAACTCCCTGAACTTCATTAACAGTTTAGGGAGGAAACCATTACCTCTAGCTAGTGGTGGGACTCTACTACCGAGTGCTTGGAAATTTGTCTAATAGGTAGAAGAAAGGAGGAGCTATAGCTGCTCTCCTAGACCCTGTGAAAACACATATTCATACACATTCTCATCCTTCCCATTGCTACGCGATAACTAAATGCAACAGTTCCTGTTTCCTATTGTTGTTCTCTTTCATTCCTGTTTAAAACAAAGACAGCTGGTCTGGGAGCTAACTAAATGTAATCAGCCTGAGGAGAAGGTATTAGAAGAAGAAATGGCTTTAGTGGCAATATCTCCATCCCTCATAGGTTAGGCCACCAAAAACAATTGAATTCCCATAGGCGCCTCCTTAGAGTTAGAATACTAGTTAGATTTTATATCTTAGCTTTTTGTTCTACAAATGATTTCAAGGAGAGTATGAGGCCACCAATGATGGCAGGAAGGGGGAGGGAAAGGCTGGTGGAAGGTTGATTCATAAAGTGGTAAAACAGTGCTGAAACCTCAGTACTTCTTGCTCAATTAGTCAAGAGATGTGTCAGCAATTCCTGAGGCAATGATACAACTTTTATAGTTTGGTTATAAGAATCATTATTCATTTTCATCATAATTACCAATATTTTTTAAAACTATCTAGAACTGTGATGTCCAACATAGTATTTGCTAGGCATGTAGCTGCTTAAATTAAAATTTAACAAAATTGGACATTCAGTTCCTCAGTCACACTAGTCACATTTCAAGTGCTTAATAGCCACATGTGGTTAGCGGCTACCCTATCAGACAATGCAAAGGTA
Organism: Neomonachus schauinslandi; assembly: GCF_002201575.2. Lineage (NCBI taxonomy): Eukaryota > Metazoa > Chordata > Mammalia > Carnivora > Phocidae > Neomonachus > Neomonachus schauinslandi. The sequence goes on from NC_058416.1 coordinate 78,117,830, forward strand.
CACTATTTCCATCATAATTAAATTCTATTTGAAAGCACTGATCTAGAACAAACTGAGAGCAAATGTATAATGTTAAGTATATCTAGTTTACAATCAAATGACTGAAGTCCAAAGTACAGTATATAAATGATTACCTTTGAGATGGAGTCTACCGTTGTGACTTAGTTATTCTTGGCATAAATATTTCTAAAATGAATCATTAGTGTCCACTAAAAAAGGACAAACAGATGTTAATTTTAGACTCATGGACTTGAGGGAAACATGTATGGATAATGAAAAATGTCATTCCATTCACAATCCTTTAGGATAAGGTAAGACGAAGAATTTAGAGAAAGTATTGATATAATTAAAGTTATTGGTAAAGAATAAAACATGAAGAATCTAGTTCAAACAATGACACAGGATACTTAAAAAGTATGCATTATTATTTTATGAAAATATAATGTCCTCTTGAATATATCTTAAAAGTGGTTCCTGTAATAAAACTTAAGCATAGTAAAGAAAGAAGGCTGACCTAATTCTTAGTTCTAATACAGTAATGAATGTTATTACTATATCCAGAGCAGTAGGAGGGAATAATCAAATGCCAATTGAGTTCATTTTTTGGATTAAATAGCATAGTAAGGGCGCCTGGGTGGCTCAGTCGTTAGGTGTCTGCCTTTGGCTCAGGTCGTGATCCCAGGGTCCTGGGATCGAGCCCCGCATCGGGCTCCATGCTCGGCGGGAAGCTTGCTTTTCCCTCTCCCACTCCCCCTGCTTGGGTTCTTCTCTCGCTGTGTCTCTGTCAAATAAATAAAATCTTTAAAAATAAATAAATAAATAAATAAATAAATAGCATAGTAAAAAATTAACAGGTAAGTACTTTGTAATTTATAGATATGCACTACACAGACTTCACATTTAAGTATTTCATTTACTAGTAGTAATAGATGAAGTTTATTGAATGTGTTTTCTGTGCCAACCACCTTCTTTATCACTTTACATGCACTAAATTATTAAATTCCTCCAGTAAACAATTCTAGGAGTTGAATATATTATGTTCATTTTATAGATGAGGAAACTGAACCTGGGAGAGTTTTGATATTTGCCAGTGATCATATGGCTACATACAGACTGGGACTTAAATGCAGTTCTGCTTTAATCCAAACCCCATAATCTTAACTGTGGTTGCCTTTTCAAGTAGCAGGCTGAAGACTATAGTAGTAAGCGGCAGAGTAGGATTTAAACACATGCCTTTCTAATTCCAAGTGCGATATTCCTTCTAGTTTGCCCTATGCCTCTCATATCAACTGAAAATAAGGAGGAAATGGCCATAATTTTATAATGTTTAGTGGAAATTCTTGAAGCCCTTATAAGCACAGTTTTCCTAAATTTATTACACATCGAGATTCACTAAACAAATTGCTAAAAATGCCACAAATTAAAATAAACTGAAATACAGGTTGTACTTATGTGCTTAAAAATCAGAAGCCTTAAAACAACAGTGATATTTATCATAGCCTTATTTTAACATTGTCTTAATTTCAGATTATATTCATTTTTTGAGAACATTACAACCATACAAACTTGTTGAAGAATGTTTAGGGTATATCTTACTTGTAAACATAAATTATGATAATTTTCTTAAACTGGGTGAAGAAATAATCAACTATCATACCAAGAAGTCTAGGAGGAGGCACTAGAACCAGGTAGTAAAGGCCTCTTTTTTGGTTAATATATTTTGTAGTCCAAACAATCCATGTCCATTCCCCAAGAACATTAAGGGTTTTAGCGTTCAGTATGAGAAATATCGCAAAACATGAAATTTCTGGAGAGTAGAAATAAGAAGTTCTCTTTAGTAGAATTTCCCTCGAAGTGAATGAAATGTAATTCAGCCAGTTGAATCACTGAACTATTTTATTGCATTGTAACTCATAAAAGAATTTCATTTGAAAAACACTGCTTGCCATTCCAACAACTTAAAACAGCAGTCGATTCAATCACCTCATAACAAAGTAGTATGGAGAATGACTTCACTGAAATGGGGCCAAACTCTCGTTAGCAAAGTGGAGTTTGACCTGAGGCGGCAAAAGGGAAGGGTGGGACCAGGAATGTAAAGAATAGTTAACTATACTTTTTTTATTAGCTAACACTTAAAATATGAAAGCAATAAAGAATTAAGAAATAATATGTAGAGCATCTTCCAGAAAGTTAGTCTAATTGAGAGAAACCAATTAATATGAAATAATATGAGATCTGCAAAGTAATATTAACATAGGAAAATTATACATAGAAGTCAGTGCAAGAAGAAAATTTTTACATCATTTTGTAATGGAATTGATTGATTCGGTCTTTCATCACCTATTTTTTGCAGCATGACTATCTGTCAAACATTGTTTCAGGCATTGGAAATGCAGTACTGAACAAAACAGGCTAAAAAACCTGCCCTTATAGAGTTTACATTCTAGAAGGGGAGACAGAAAATATACACATTATGCAGAGTACGTAGTATTTTTTTTTTTTTTGACAGAGAGAGACACAGCAAGAGAGGGAACACAGGCAGGGGGAGTGGGAGAGGGAGAAGCAGGCTTCCCGCCAAGCAGGGAGCCCGATGTGGGGCTCGATCCCAGGACCCTGAGATCATGACCTGAGGTGAAGGCAGACGCTTAACGACTGAGCCACCCAGGAGCCCCCAGAGTACGTAGTATTTTAGAAGGTGATAAATGCTATGGAATAACAAAGCAGAGAAGATGGACAGGGAAGGGGAGCGGGGGAGGTTGCCATTTTAAGAAGGGTAGTTAGGGGCTATATATCTTTTATTAAACTTGTATTAGTCTGTAGAAGCTGAAGTTGAAACAGGGCCAAACTCTTCTCCCTGGTGAAGGAAATGAGAATGGTGTCAGGTACTTTGTTTATCTCTTTCCTGATTCTGGATGTGTTCTTTTATTTGTTTGGCTAGGTATTTGAGAAGTACATGTGGCTTTTTGGTGGGTCAGTTGGCCATTTAGATAAAATTGGGTGATGGTCTTAAAGATATTATCCCTGATTGTAGAGCACAGTTCCATTCATCTTCCCCTGAGATGACGGCACACACCGTATGCAGTTCTGAAGAATACTATTATGGAATGATATTTCTGATAATGGGATTTGCACTTGTAGAGAAAATTTTGCTCTGTACTCTTTTTTTTTTTTTTTTTTTTTTTTTTAAAGATTTTATTTATTTATTCATGAGAGAGAGAGAGGCAGAGGGAGAAGCAGACTTCCCACAGAGTGGGGAGCCCGACGCGGGACTCGATCCCAGGACTCCGGGATCATGACCTGAGCCGAAGGCAGACGCTCAACCATCTGAGCCACCCAGGCGCCCTTTGCTCTGTACTCTTAAAATCTTAAGAAGTAATCATAGTTAAGAAAAATCTGTCAAGTCTATAAAACAAAATTGGTCGAGGTATTGGCATTGAATTGTTGGCATTGCTCATTCATTGAGTGACTAATGTGCAGAAGATGTTTTCTTTTTCAAGCGTATCTAAATATCTTGGTTTGCCACAGTTTTAAAAAAAAAATGACTAAGTATTAGCTGTCCTTGTCTCTTCCCCTCCACTGACCCCTTCCCTCTTACCTGTAGGCAAGCATAGATCTCTACTTACCTGTAAAAACCTGTTCTCGACCTGTTCTCTATTTTGTTTTACTCTGGTGTGCCTATAAACATTTTCCCCCACCTTTGTTTCCTTCACTCCCTACCACAGACCCAACCCAACCCTATTCCAGCTACCTGCAACAGTTTTCTCAAAGATCATCAGGAGGTCCATTTTGCCAACTTTAATGATCTTTTCTGAATCTTATTTAACTTTAACACTTAATCTTTTTGGAGGATCTCCCACCTCTCATTATATCCCTTAAGTGAGATAAATGCAAGCATATCATAATACCTGACTCAAGAAAGTCCTCAACAAATGTTGGTTGAATCTGAACTGAATATGACTTTACACTGTCTTGGTTCTATTCCAGCCCAACGTTTTATGCATTGTAGATACTCAGTGCACTTTGTATTTGTTTTATGTATGAATGAATGCATGAACCTATTACTTCTCGGTCTCTTTGCATGGTTCTTCTTCTTTCTGACCTCAAACATATGTTTAAGAACTTACATATTAGTCATTGTGCTAAAGGCTTTATATTCATTGTGTCACTTACTTCTCACACCCAGTTGATAGGGAAGTTATTTCTCCTTTACAGATGAGGAAAATGAGGTGTAGAATTCTTACATGACTTATTCACCTCGTACAATTAGCTAATACCTGGTGAATCCACCAATTAAACTAATTGAGATTATTCTAGAGGACTCAAATATTAGCTCTCTGCCCTTTACATTCGGCTTTCCCTTAATAAAGTCTACCCATTCTCCCAATTTCAGTTAGCAGTTGTATGCTAGTGACATCGAAATGGATGCCTTGATGTTCTATCCCATTTCTCCCAACTGCTTGCACTGGGCTGTCTTGCTATTATGTTGAACTCAAACTGTTTAAAACAGACCTCATCAGTGTGCCCTCAAATGGTACTCCCTTTTAGTGATTTGGTCAATGACATTCTCATCATCCTAATCACTCAGACTTGAAACCATCTTTAACTTCTCTTTTCCATTTCGTTATCCTAATTCACATCAGCTGATACCATGTTAATTTCCAAGGGAAACACAAATACATGACTAATCCTTACACGTGTCTGCTACAGGTAGCAAAGTTGATCTGAGAAGTGTCTTCATTACTTCCCTTATGTTAACAATTTACTTATTGTTCTCTGTCGTTTTAGAAACATACCGTGAAAAAACTAAGAGCTGTTGGGAATTTTATATTTATTGGAAACTGTTTTTCCAGAATCTTACATAACTGGAAAAATGACACAGGTCACTCTAGATTCCTTCCTTGATCTGACAGAAAGCCATGTTTTCTTTTGTTTTTTTTCCCCCTGCTTAGATATGAGTGAATAGAAACAATGAAAAAAGACATCCACTAGAAAAACATCAGCACACAAAAATTTTTATTTATTTATTTATTTTAAGATTTTATTTGTTTATTTGACAGAGACACAGCGAGAGAAGGAACACAAGCAGGGGGAGTGGGAGAGGGAGAAGCAGGCTTCCCGCGGAGCAGGGAGCCCGACGTGGGGCTCGATCCCAGGACCCTGGGACCATGACCAGAGCTGAAGGCAGACGCTTAGCAACTGAGCCACCCAGGCGCCCCAGCACACAAAACTTTTAAAAGAGGCATTTTGTCCATATGTAATTCTATGGAAGTTAAAAGGAATTAGATAGTCTGAGGAGAAATAAATATCATCTCCAGGATTTCTTACGTTTGCTGCACTCATTCTTGTCATGCTTTGAACTCTGAGATATTCTGACCACAGCTTCAGGCTTTAATAACTGCAAATTGAAATGAAAAAGAAAGCATCTTTGCTGAATCATGAAGAATTTCATGAATTCTTCTTGCTTTGGGGAAGAGTCTAGTTACAAAATACAAGGTTAGTTGTGGTGAGAAAGGTCCTTAAAACTTCTACAAAACACTTAAGCAAATGTATTATTATCAGGTTCCTTCTATACCAGGCACTTTGCTAAGTGCTAGAATTTGTTCTGTTTTGGTTTTTTTCAGCTTCTATCAGCTATTTTGCTTTGATGTCTCCACCTCTTTGCCACTTTAATCAAGCCTTCCTAATGTTGACATTTGCTTCTACTTACGGCACTGTATATCTAACATTTATCGGGTGCCAAGGAAACCCAGGTAGGTATGAGTACTAGTGAAGAAGAAACAAAAATGTGAAACTGACTAAAACATCCATGCTGGAAGGAGAACTGGATTTGGTCATTTCTGGCTGTAGGAAGGAGGTGAAAAAGAGGAAGGGGGCTGTCCTTAAAAAGGCAAAAGATGAGCAGAGAATGAGGACACACATGATTGTTGAGGAGCAGAAAGAATAGCAGAAATTTAGGAAGAAAAAAGCACTTGGCAAGATATCCTTCAGTATACTAAAGATTTTTCAGTGTGTGTATATTTAATGTCATGAGGTTATTTAGAAAACTGGCTCTGGGCTCAGCTTCACTTACAGTGAGTCTTATATTTGAGAGCTGGCTTCACTATGATTAACCCTCACCTCTTTGGTACTCAGCCTCCACCCCAACACAGACGCAGTCTCTGAGAATTATCTCCTTTTTCACTTGAAATTCAGCTCACATTTACTTACTCAGACTTTTGGAAGTTACCACTCAGACAGATGCAAATTCAGTATTATGCCTGCCAAAATGCGCAGAAAAGAGACTTTCTTTTACACCTTCCATCTTTTGAGCTTTTGGTCCTGCTCTTTCAATCTTTGCTAAATAGTAAATGGGGAGATTGTTGTTCAGATGAACACGAGTGCATTTGCATTACTGAGCTTGCTGTTTCTAGTTCTAAAGAGATTCTTTACAATTTCCTTATCAGCAAAGGAATAGCCTTGATTTCCTTTGATGATGTTTCCCTGCTGATATTCTAGAACTACTAGCACAGTTCATACATACCCTCGTGAAATGGCTCTTGCCCAGCAATCCTGCCTGATTTGTACATATTAGGCTTTAATTACAGGGTTAAGAGGATGGATGGAGAAGAAAGCAAAAAATGCCCACTGTCCCCAAATCGAGCTCTATCAGATCAGCTTGACTCCCTCAACAGAGACTTGGCAGGAGGAATACATTTATATCATAACTGTTTTTAGCCCTAGCTGCCAGCCATGAAGAATAAACACTAAAAAAAAAAAAAAAAAAAAAAACCTTTAGTAATTTAAGCTGAACACAAACAGAACTGTGTTAATAATAGTTCACAAAATTATGAGAAACCTTAAGTACCTAGACCTATAAAAAGCATCTCAAAACACATTTTGTGCCTTTTTTTTTATTTGCTATTAAGAGCTATTATCTTTTTTTTTTTTTTTAACGGGTACCCTATTCTGATCTCAAGATAGCTGTGAAAGGCAAAAAGTCGTAGGAGTCTAAGTGTTTATATTAAGTTGAGAGAAGTTTACCTATGTGAAGGAGAAAACCAATGCTGAAATAAATGAATATTCTTCAAAGGTTTTGGAAGATTTTAATGTTTTATATATTTGAGGAGTTCTATTTTTTTGTTTAACTTTTTTAAGCATAATTATCCTTTCAATTTAATCTTATATTTTTAACTACTCGGTCTTTAAAAAAAGCTAGGGCCAGTATAACTGATGTATTTAAAAGTTGTCATATGGGCTAATGACCTACTGAGAGATGGCAAGGTTTTAAAAGAAGAGAAACCATTTTTGAGTAGTTAAGTCATCCAAATTAAACTACCAAAATTAATGCTCCCTTTCTAACTTTAACGCTTCCATGTATACTGATTAAAATGAAATTTTTTGGCGCGTTGGACGGTAGAAAAAAATGGAGTTTTTAAATGTGCTTTTCCTTTTTTATTTGATTAAGTTTAAATAGTTGATTATTGAATAGTTCTGATTAAAGGTGTTGCCTTGAAAAAAAATCTGGTTTTATAAAAATGGGATTGAATTTATAAGGGCAAGGGTTGGATGAAGAGAAATTAGTAGGAACAACTTTATGAAAATCTCACATCCCCTTTGCAGCTTTCAGCTGCCAAGTATGGTCTTTTCCTTTCCTATGAATATAAATATACACTTTGAAGTCATAAAAATATAGTGATAGAAGAGCATTGTTTTTACAACTTTATTTTGTGCCTTGCAATTCAAAGCATAGTCCATGGACCAGCCATAATGGCCTGGAAGCTTGTTAGAAATACAGATTCTCTGGCCTCAGTCGTACTGACGCTCAGAATCTGCATTTTAACAAGATACCCAGGTGGTGGATGTCCATCAAAGTTTGAGAAATACTGAGCTAGGATTTGCAATTTGGAGCTGAAAATCTCAAGATTAGTAGCTAGATTTCCCTCTTATTTTTAGGGACCTCTGTAAGCATGTAAAAATAGCATTAATTGGGTTATTTCAGACTAATGTCTTTACCAATTAATAACTTACTGTACCAATTAATAACTTATTGTGAGAGTACCTTGGAATTTGAGAGGCTTTGTAAGGAAGTGTTAAAATATGAAGCGACTCCTGGTTTCTGAGAAATAGTTTGGGTTAAAATAAAAACCACCGTATGTTTGGGCATATACCCTGGCATTACGAACTATATTATCCACATTCCCAAATATTATTACATTTTTGTTATACTTTAAACAGTGTGCTTTATCTGAATAGACACTAGTTCTTTTGGATTCTTAGTAGGATGTAGCGGATCACTTTTTACATGTGATTGATTCCAGTATAAGAATATAATTTGAGGGGTGCCTGGGTGGCTCAGTCAGTTAAGTGACTGAGTCTTGATTTCAGCTCAGGTCATAATTTTGGAGTCCTGCAATCGAGCCCCATATGGGGCTCCACTCAGCACAGAGTCTGCTTGAGATTCTCTCTCTCCCTCTGTCCTTTAGGGAAAAAAAAGTATAATTTGGGTATCTCCTTGTATTCTTCTAACAAATGTTTGTTGAGTGTCTATTATGTATGAGAGAATGTAGCAGTGAACAGACAGGAAAGAAACAATAACAATGTAAACAAATAAAATAATTTCAGATAAGTTCAAGTACTATGATGTAGAGAAAACAGAATGATGATAGTCACTGAGAAGGAGAAAAAGCACTTTAATAAGGATGTTTTGAGTGGGTCCTCTGAGGTGGTCATATCTGAGCAGAGATCTTAAAGCCATACCCCTGGCATTTCTGATTCCCATCCTGCTCTACTTTTTTCTTCTTCCAAAGCACTCATCATTCTTTTAATACAGTAATTTACTATGTTTATTGTTGTCTATTTCTCGCCACTAAAATTTAAGCTCCAGGGGCGCCTGGGTGGCTCAGATGGTTAAGCGTCTGCCTTCGGCTCGGGTCATGATCCCAGGGTCCTGGGATCGAGCCCCATATCGGGCTCCTGGCTCAGTGAGGAGCCTGCTTCTCCCTCTCTCTCTGCCTCTCTCCCTGATCGTGCTTTCTCTCTCTCTCTCTCTGTATCTCTGTCTCTCAAATGAATAAATAAAATCTTTAAAAAAAAAAAATTTAAGCTCCACAAGTTAGGGAGTTTTGTTTCTTCAAATGCTTAGACTGGCACATGGTCAGGCACTAAATAAATATTGTTTAGTGGATTATGAATTATATTGAAACTGCAGCTCAAGTCAGCCTGCCTAAATGCACATATTTAAAAATGATACTGTGCTGCTAAAGAGCAGAAGAGAAGGCTCACTTCTGTATGGAGGAAAAGATCAAGGAACTTACTTTCCAGTTGAGGAAACAAGTATGTTCACAGTAAACCATTAATTTAATATCAGCTATAGATGATACTTGTTACAGTAAGAGTACAAATAAAGTGCCATGGTAATTTTGAATTTTAACTGTCAGAGGTAAGGAAGAGAGGTGGAATTTAACTGGGTCTTAAAGAAGCGATAGGATTTTGACTTGTAAAGAAACAAGATATTCCACTCTAAGTAAAGGGCACAAGCAGTGCTGAGACTGAAAGTATCTAGCACATTTAAGGAATAACTAGGTAGCTAGCAAACTTGCATTGGAACCGTATCGTAGCAGCCTTGAGTATCTTTTGTGGAATTTGGATGTCTTCATCAAAGATCTCTGAATAGCAGTGTGATATTATTAGAGCTCTCTGTCTCAGGAAAATGAGACATGTATGGGACCATGTATGGGAGCGGTTGGAAACAAGAAAATTTAGGAGACAATTGAATTTACTATAGGTGTCATTATTTGCTCATGTGACTCATCTCTCCTTCTACATCTAAAACAGCTAAAGGATAAAAACTTCCTGTGTATTGCTAACATTCTTCTGGATATTAAGTTCAGTTCCTGTTACACTTTCTCTACCCCTCAAAGTTGATTTAAGGACATGGAGATACCCCAAGTCAGTTGTTGTAGGAATGTTTACTTTTAAGAAGAAGTTGAATATTGGATTTCAGTGTTTACTTGAATAGATAGAGATTCATACACTTTTGAAAGCAGTCCTACAGGAGAGAACTGTTGAAGCGGGAGAAGGCAACTCTCAACAATTGGAAACTGCTCTAACATGTATTCTGCCAGCGTGTATGGGTGCTTGCCCTGCCTGCCAGTGGCAAAGCAAAATTAAACGTGACTAAGAATGCTGAGTTATGCTTTCGACATTGGAAATTAGTCAAGAGTTTCAAGTTTTAAATGCTAACTTTCTAGGGTATAAATGCATCTCTGAAAGTCCCAGGACAGGATTACCTCAGAAGATTTTAGATACTCAGGCTTCTCTTGCCTTTATTAGGCACACTATTTACTGAACAGAAATTTTCAGTGATGACTCTGACTTTTTTTAAAGTACAAAGTGAAAAAGTTTTAGATGGGAGGGTCTTGATCTGGTTTGGCCTTAGGCAAAGCAAATCAAAATAATTAAGCCGTTAGCATTCAAGAATATTGTAGGCTAGATGGAATCCTTTATATTTATTGAGTTATTAATTTCTGAAATCTCTCATACAGTGATTTAACTGAAAACTGCTATGATGATGGTTAAGAGAGTGGGCTTGAGGTTAGATAGTCTAGATTTGAATCCCAGCTCTACCATACAGTAGGTCTGTGAAGTTTGACCTCAGATTTTTATCTGTAAAATGAGATCAATAATAATAACTTAGTGTTGTGTTAAGGCTTAAATGATGTAATGTACAGTGCCTAGCACACACTGAGATTGAATAAATGTTCGTATGCTGATGGTGTTGTTGATTATATTAAGCCAGGCCCTACTAACAAAAGTAACTCCTCTTTCTGTCTTTAGTGCCTGTAGTAGTCTAAAATAAATGCTTGTTGATTTTCTCTATTATATTTACTCTAAAATTAGTTCATTTATCAAAGGTGACAGTGAATGAATATTCAAAAATCCTAATAAAAGACTGAATGATGTCCTATAAACCAATATAAATGATATTTTGGACTTGCTGACTGAAGACAGGCCTAAGTAATGGATTCTAAACTACTTACTGGAAGGATATCATGTATTATATGACTGTGCATGAGAAAAAAATATTGCATAGTAGGATTAAGTTTTTGTTTAATGTTCTTTTCACTTTTTTCAAATGAATACATACGGACTTGGACTCCAAAGGGTTTTCTAGATGTTAAAATAGGATGGTATCAACTGCCAGTTTTTTAAGATATCCATTAAAACAGATAGGTTCTTGGGGCACCTGGGTGGCTCAGATGGTTAAGCATCTGCCTTCGGTTCAGGTCATGATCCCAGGGTCCTGGGATCAAGCCCCGCATCGGGCTCCCTGCTTCTCCCTCTCCCTCTGCCTGCCGCTCCCCCTGCTTGGGAGCTCTCTCCCTAATAAATAAATAAAATCTTAAAAAAAAAAAAAAATAGGTTCTTGAACAAGTAAGTTGAGAGTAGTGATAATTCTGAAATTATTAATATTTAGGTACCATGTAGTTCAATAAAATACCAAATTTCCACAATAAAGATCAGGTTCATTTTAGGTAAAGCATCCTATAGAAATATTAATTTAAAAAACACATTAAGGAGTGATGGCTACTTGCTTAACAGAAATATTTGCTATAATATTCCTTAACATAAAAAAATGTTTTAGTACATTTGATATATGAATTAGTGTAATTCAAGAGCATATTTTGGCCACATGCAGTAGACCAGCCAGTATGTTAGACACTGGTGATTTAAATGTGACCCCTGCCCTCTAGCCGGTTATGGTAATGTCTAGCAGACATTTACCAAAGATAATCTAACTCTTGTGTCTATACCACATATATGAGAAATGTTTACAGCATCTTTCTGTGGGGGAAAAAACCACCCTAGTTTAGGGGAGAATAAGGACAGTTTCCCTGAAGTGGTACTATCTGAGCAGATTCTTGAATGAATTCTAGTTATCTAGGAAAAAGGAAAAGAAACAGAGTGCCAATAGGTACTTCTTGATATCCCAAGGAAGTAGTTTAAAATAGCTAGGGCGTCCAATGTGAGGCCCTGGAGTTACTAAGGACAAGGTTCAAGAGCAGAAAAGGGGCAGGTCACAGAGGATTTCATTTGCCATCTATCTACAAGGAGCTTGGATTTTATATCCTGTACATGATGGGATTAAAGGGTTTTAAGCTGGAGAGTGACATGGTCAGATTTTACTTTCAGGTTGATAATGCCTGGCAGTAGTGTAGGGATGGATTCCATTCATAAGCAGCTTTAAGAGAGTTTTTATTAATCAGGTGGTATATAGAGAACTGATAGAGTTCATTCAGTTTCTAAATTTCAAGTAAATCACTCAATCATGAAGAAATTGCTTTAAATACCTGAACAAGAAAATGCTTGTAATCACTTACATCTTGTGGAACTTACACATTTGACGTTCATATTCAGAGGCAGTATTGTTGAAAGATCGAATAAATGTTAAGAATCTTTGGGAAGAGGGTGCCTGGGTGGCTCAGCCATTAAGCATCTGCCTTCGGCTCAGGTCATGATCCCAGGGTCCTGGGATCGAGCCCTGCATCGGGCTCCCTGCTCCGTGGGAAGCCTGCTTCTCCCTCTCCCACTCCCCCTGCTTGTGTTCCCTCTCTCGCTGTGTCTCTCTCTGTCAAATAAATAAATAAATAAAATCTTTAAAAAAAAAAAAAAGTCTTTGGAAAGAGATTTTAGGTGAAGATTTTAGATTTAATCAATTATGTGTATTCTAATTACTGCATTTCTGTGTGTTTTTACATTATTATTATTAAATCATTGTAAACTTTCTCTTCTAGTTCAAAGATTAGTATTTCTCCCCAGTTCTTTGAATTATCAAGATATATTTTTTAAAGGAAGAGGATTATCAAATGATCAGTTTAGAGAGCTACCTGGAAAAGAATAAATTTTCACTATTAATTTAGTAACCATTTAAATATTGTCCAAATCTTAGTCCAGAAATTCGTTAAGGAGGCTCTCTGAGTCTGCTCATGCTGCTATAACAAAATACCACAGACTGGGTAGCTTAAGTAACAGAAATTAATTTTTTCTCAGTTCTGGAGTCTGGGAAGTCTAAGATCAAGGTACCAACAGATTAAGTTTCTGGTGAAATCTCTCTTCCTGGCTTGCAGAATGGCTACCTTCTGGAGTTGTATTCAAATGGCCTATCCTCTTTGCCAATGTAAGAGAGGGAGGGAGGGAGAGCGGGGTAGGGAGGGAGTGACAAATGGAGAGAGAAAGAGAGAGGAAGGGGGGGGAGAGAAATAGAGATAGGGAGAGAGAGATGAGAAGGAGATCTTTCTCTTTTCTTACAAAGCCACTAATCCCACTGAATTAGGGTCCCACCCTTATGACTTCATTTAACAAAGTTACCTCCCAAAAGCCCTATCTCCATATACAGTCATTTTAGAGGTTGGAATTTCAAAATACGAATTTGGGGTCAGGGGAAAGACACAATTCAGTTCATAGCAGAGGCCAAGTAGGCCTTTTCCAAAGAAGTAAATAGAAGTATATACAATTAAAATTGTGAAGTTTTAAATCTGATTGTGCTTAAGGAAAACTTTTATTTTCAGGGCAATAAAGTGGAGACAAGAGAAAAATAGTCCCGAAAAAAAAAAACACAAAAAGAACTTGCTCATAGCTGTGATATTTTAGAAAAATTGCATGCCAGATAATCCTTCATTAGCTGTAAGAAGGTTTATTTTCAAAGCTCTTATTTCTGCATGTTCTATTATCTGCAGTGTCTGGCATTGTAATCCTATAGCAGGGAGTCAAAAGTTATAAATACAGGGCTCTCACAGTGTCTTCATGTATTTGGTGATGAGTAGCAGGTAAAATTTGCAGAGACTGAAGGTGTTTACATCTTGGGTTTTTCTTTTGTTTGACTTGGGAACAATTAAAGTGAAGATTGCTGGGAATTTTGGTTATATTGAACTCAGGGCATTTGTGTGTGTGTGAATCCTAATACGAGATTTTAAATGGAGCGATTTGCTCCATTTAGGGTTGGAATAGAACTTAGAAATTGTCTTACCTAGTCCCAAGACCAGGAAATTGAGGCTTAGAGAAATTAAATAACTTGATCAATGCCACAGAGCCATTTAGGGACCAATATGGGACTAGGATCTATGATTTCTGTCTTCCAGTTCAGAGTTCTTCCACTGTACCATGATGCTGCTCCCCATCATGACTGGCAAGTATTCTTTGATCAGGAATTCAGTCTAGACTATAATGGCATAAGTACCAAGTCATTAATATTAAACTACTTAAAAGCAAGTTAACCTCCTTGAGCCCATCTTAGATACATTTTAAATCTAAAATTCTGATTACAAAAAAAATGTAAAAAATATATTAAAAATATATATATTAACAATTAAAAGATCAGTTGGTTCACTTTATTGCACATATTTTCTTTTTTAAAAATACATTTCCAAAGACAGGGGACTTTTTTTTTTCATAACTGGGTGAAGCAAAAGCCGGTCATATAAAAATCTAAATTTTATTTCTAATAGTATTCTTTTGACTATTCATCTCAATTTTTAGACTTAGGGAAGTCATTTTATTTATTTATTTTTCAAAGATTTTATTTATTTATTTGACAGACAGAGACATAGTGAGAGCAGGAACACAAGCAGGGGGAGTGGGAGAGGGAGAAGAAGGCTTCCTGCAGAGCAGGGAGCCCAATGCGGGGCTTGATCCCAGGACCCTGGGATCATGACCTGAGCCGAAGGCAGACGCTTAACGACTGAGCCACCCAAGCGCCCCAGGGAAGTCATTTTAAACCTTTTGATTGAATGGAGTAAGATGGAGAGAATGCCTAATTATAGAAATATAATGTTGACTTAGCATTTATCTAGCATTCACTAAGAATTCAACTTCAAAATATTTCCCCAAGATTTTATTCTCAGTCTTCTTTTTTCTCTCCATTCCTTACCTGAGTTACCATAGTTCCTTCTTGAGTTTATCTACCCTATACAAATAATTCCAGATCTGAATGACTAGCTGTCATTTTCCCTGAATTTCAACCTTCATTTCTTGCTACTTGCTGTATATCTCTCCCTGGATGCCTATCTAGCACTTAAAAGTCACTTTGGCAAGAAAACACTCATCATCTTTCTACCATTGAATTTGTCCCTTCTACTAAATTCCCTACTTTTGTTCACAGAACAATTATCTCCTCTATCACTTGTTCTTAGAGCCTCAGAGCTAACTTTGACTCCCATGCCTTTTCCAGGCTATTCAGCCAGTCAATTGCTGGCTCTAAGCTATGTTGTTATTGTGTTATTCTTGCATCCAGAGTCATAGTATCTGCTTTCTGCTTTCAATTTTATTGCCAACATTCTAGGATAAGACTGTTATTCTTTCTACTTTGGTAGCCCTAACCTGACCTCCCTGATCTAGTCTCCTTCTATTCCAATTCAATCTTTTTTTTTTTTTTAAGATTTTATTTATTTATTTGAGAGAGAATGAGACAGAGAGAGCATGAGAGGGTCAGAAGGAGAAGCAGACTCCCCGCCGAGCAGGGACCCCGATGTGGGACTCGATCCCGGGACTCCAGGACCATGACCTGAGCCAAAGGCAGTCGCTTAACCAACTGAGCCACCCAGGCGCCCTCCAATTCAATCTTTTAAAAATATTTTTTACTTACTTTTTTCATTACAAAGTAATATATGTTCAATGGAGAAAATATAAAAAATATAGAAAGGTAAATAGAAAATAGAAAATGCTTGTATTCCCAATACCCAAAGATAACTGCTATTAACGTTTTGGTCTATATTCTATCATTTTTTTTTATGATGTGTGCATAATGTTTTTAAACAAAATCTTCCCAGTTGAGCCTGTATATTACTAGAGTATTATTCTTGAATCCTGAATCTAATTTAAAATGTTTTTTCATCATTTACCAAAAAAGCATAAAATCCTTTGCCTGATATTCAAGATCCTTGAAAATCTGGACCCAATAGACTCTTCCACCTTTGTTTCCAAAGGATTCTTGTCCCAAATCTGCAGAACTGAAATTACTTGCCATTTCCTAAAATGCTGCAACCTCTCATCATATGTTCACAGCATTTCCTGAAAATTCTACCTGTTCTTTGCAAAGCAATCCAAATGTCATCTCTTCCATGAACCCATCAATCACCAGCCCATCCCCATCCCCTATTCCTTAGAGAATTGGAAGTTCTCTTTCCTCATTTGAACTTCTGCACTACCTGTAACATCCACTGGTCCTAGATAATTAGTTTCTGCATTACATATTTTTCAACACCTAGCATGATGTCTTAAGCATAATGGGTATCTAGTAAATGTTGAATAAATAAATGAATGAATGAATGAATAATTGAGCACTACTTCAGGTTCACTACACCTCTTACTAAACTTATGAGAATAAGATATTATAGATACAGAAGAAGCTTAAATAAAACTTAGGCTAAAAAGAATTGATTAAGGAGACAGTTACATACTGGAATGCTACAAATCCAAGTTTATCACTTAGCTTCTGAGTTGTGATGTGGTTTTGGATCATTAATGAGTAGATACTTGCAGTGTGAGTTGCCCATTGCTTGATTATCCTGTTTTGAATAGAAGGGGGGCCATGTTACTCCTTCTGCCATGGATACCAAAGAAGTACAGGTAGATATTTCTTTCTCAGTTGCCTGGCAGCTAGTATGTGGACATATGACCTTGGTCAATCAGATGCTCCCACCCAGGACTATGAATCTTGATAGCTCAGGGCACAACAGAGATAGTTTGTGGCAGTTGTGAAGGGGTTAAGAGTCCAGTAGAGCAAAACAAGTGGCAGTGGCATCTCAGACATTTACTGTGGCATGACCTTGAATGTGCATTTGCCCTTTTAAGGGCCTGCCCATTTTCTGAGCTTTCTGGTTCATTCTGTGAGATAGCCTATTCTGATGAGTGTTTTCCAAAACCACCGAACAATTAACTCAATTCTGACACTATCTATCTGGAGGTAGCTTCAGACCCCAAAGGTTAAGGGCTCAGTCCCATAAAACTGCTCCCCATGCCCCCCACTTAAGATGCCTGCTGCAAGTCCAAGTTGTTACCTGTGCTTCTGACTGACCAGCTACATATTGGAGGTTCCCATAACCCCCTCCTAGGTTCAATTAATTGGTTAGAGTGGCTCACAGAAATCACAGAAACATTTACTTGTTTACCAGTTTATTGAATATTATAAAGGATACAGATGAACAGCCAAATGAAGAGGTACATAGGGTGAGGTCTGGAGGGGCCTCTGCACAGGAATTTTTTAATGGAGGGGGAAAATAATATCCATTAAGACAGAAAAATAATGGATATATTTACTTTTTAGATCACACAAAGGCTTTTATTGAAGATCTTGTTTATTTTGAGAGAGTGCACACACGAGTTGGGGGAGAGGCAAAGAGAGAAGGAGAGAGAGAATCTCAAGCAGACTCCACACTGAGCAAGGAGCCAGATGCAGGGCTTGGTCTCATGACCCTGAGATCATGACCTGAGTAGAAATCAAGAACCAGGTGCTTAACCCACTGAGCCACCCAGGTGCCCCACACATAAAGTCTTAAAGGGTGACTTGGAAGAAGAGTCTTCTTCATAATATTTAACATCAGTTGACCCAGGAGTAGACTAAAAGTTATCATTGTTATGATAATCAATAAACCTCAGCCACTTCTGCATTATTTGCTGAGTAGAAATTAGGTGACTTTAAGGTCCCTTTCCAGTTCTCTAGTGCAATGATATATGATCACAATGGGCTACATGATCATAGTGGCATAAAAAGCAACTAATACCTAGTTTTATTTTCAAAATGAAAGTACCATAAAAATGGTTTCTTACTTCAGAATAACAGTTAAATATTAGTGGCAGACAGTAGCAACAACTAATCAAAACAGTTTTCTGTTTCTTTCTTTAAAAACAATTCTCTTCAAGTCTGTATGGGTAGTTGTATTATAGTAGGAAGAAAAACTGGACTAGTTCTAACTTTGAAAAAGTCCTATCAACTATTTGTACTTCATTTTTCATTGCTGTAAAATGAAGATTTTACCTGCCTGTACCCTCTGGGAGCAAGATAATAGGAATTTACATGGGCTAATTTACAGTGAGGTTTACGTTTCAGAGCCCATTGTTTGCACCAGCCCCTTCTGAGGCCCTAATACTTATTTCTATGTGGGAATTTTGTAAAAATTTTTTTCTTAAATAGATCCCCAAATTTGTTGATGCTTCAGTCTACATAAGAACTGAATCTACCACTACATACTCAAGTGTTAAAAAATATTTTGGAGCAATAATAACACAGAAGCCCAA
Organism: Neomonachus schauinslandi; assembly: GCF_002201575.2. Lineage (NCBI taxonomy): Eukaryota > Metazoa > Chordata > Mammalia > Carnivora > Phocidae > Neomonachus > Neomonachus schauinslandi. Next base: position 78,136,100 of record NC_058416.1, read on the forward strand.
TTTTACATTTGATTAAACTTTTCTTGATCACCCTCTAATTAGCAAAATAGAAAAACTTTTTGGTGTTTTGAAGTCTGACTTAGGCAACTTGATTCAGAAGGAAGTTTTCTGGAGTGGGAAATCAGAAGACCTGGATTTTGATTTGGAGTAACACTACTACATAGGTGTGATTTGACACTTTTCTGAGATTCACTTTAAAAAAAAAAAAGAGTTGAAATGTCTGAGCTTTAAAATCTTTCCAATATGAAACATTGTGATTCTTTTTCCCTAATGCTGAAATATTGGGGTTTTTCAAAATAGTTGGCTTCAGGTTTATTGTTGAAGTAGTGTGACTACAACATTGAAAGTCAACTAAGATCTTCCGTGAATCATCTTTCTTGAAAGTTGCTGGGAAAAGGGAAATCGTGAAAAATATTTCTACTCTCTATCAAGCGTTGTTCCTTTTATTAAGTTAGGATGTCTATGAAAAATAATTTGATTATCATTGTTGAAAGATTTCCATTTCTTAGAGTAAAGAGTGAAGAAAATTATGCTAGTTGCACATCTCTGTTGAAATCTTCTGCTCTAAGCTGGCTGGATTTTTCAGTTGGCCCAAGGGCCCAAGACCAGAAATACTGCATTCTTGGCACAGTTCTCAGTTCTCACTATAAATGCAGTACCTGAGGTTGAGGGAGGTCAAGAGAGGGGAAAAAATAATTCCATGCATATCATTTAATCTTCAGTTAATTCTTAAAATGCAGTCCTCTTGAAGGAAAAATGTCCTTGTTCATGTTTTGAGGGAAGGATGAATTTAGAGATCACTTTGAGAGTAGGACTGGGATGGAAAAGGGAAAGAGATTTCAGCAGACTTTTATAGAGTACCTGCTGTATAAAGATGTCACAGGGCCCAGCAATTTGACTCTTAGGTATATAATCAAGAGAAATGAAAATGTATGTCCACACAAAAAATAGTACACAAGCAATTATAATAGCATTATTTGTAGTAGCCAAAATGTAGAAACAACCCCAAATGTCTATCAGCTTATAAGTTGGTAAACGACATGTGGTATATTTATATAATGGAGTATTATTCAGCAATAAAAGAAATTAAATACTGATTCATGCTACCACATGAATAAACCTTCAAAACAGCATGCCAAGTGAAAGAAGCCAGTCACAAAGACCATTCAAAGGAAATGTCCAGAAGAGGGGAATCTATAGAGACAGAAAGTAGACTAGTGGTTGCTTAGGAATGGAGGGGTGGTAGGGTAATAGCTAAAGGGCATAGGACATCTTTTTGTGGTGATGAAAATATTCTAAAATTGACCATGGTGATGACTGCATAAACCAGTGAATATGCTAAAAACCATTGAATTACAGAGGTGCCTGGGTGGTGGTTAAGCGTCTGCCTTCGGCTCAGGTCATGATCCCAGGATCCTCAGGTTGAGCCCCATGTAGGGCTCCCCACTCAGCTGGAGGCCTGCTTCTCCCTCTCCCTTTGCCCCTCCCCGCTACTCATGCTCTCTCTCTCTCTCTCTCTGTCGAATAAATAAGTAAAATCTTAAAAAAAACAAAAACAAAAAAAAACATTGAATTATATCCTTTATATTGGTGAGTTGTATGGTATGTGAATTGTATCTTAAAAAAAATGCTTTTTAGAAAAAGGTATCATGAGATAGAATGATTAATCAAAACATAGGGTTAGACATGTATCCTCCTCTGAAGAAGCCCTTGTCATACAGTAAGAGTACTAATATATATGTATTTAAAACTGAAGCAAAGGGGGAAAGTGGTAGGTCTTATACCAGAGATGATGTTCTCCTGGACTGTGAGAGTGGTTGGGATTTGGATATTCTAGTCAGAGGGAACAGCATAAGCAAATAAAAAGGTATGAAAATGTAACTGTATAGTAGTTCAGTTTTCCTGATTATGGAGTTGAAGAATTTTGGTTAGAGTAGTGGTTTGAGGCCAGTTTTGAATGTTAGTTACATGAAGTTATTCTTTATACTGTAGGCCGTAGGGAGACATTGAAGGATTTTGAGCAGAGATGTGATATCTCACCTTTGCCTCAAGAAGATGATTATGATAATAGTGTTTTTAAGATGAATTCCGGGGGCGCCTGGGTGGCTCAGTTGGTTAAGCGTCTGCCATCAGCTCAGGTCATGATCCTGGAGGCTTGGGATCTAGCCTCGTGTTGGGCTCCCTGCTCAGCAGGGAGTCTGCTTCTCCTTCTCCCTCTGCCTCTCCCCACCCACACACACTTGTTCTCTCTCTCTCTGTCAAATAAATAAAATTGCCAAAAAAAAGATGAATTCCAGAAAAGATAGAGTCTGACCAAGTAGAAGCAGAGGAAAAAGATAACAGAAGTGGAAAAGCAAAGAAACAGATACAAGGAAATATTTGAAACAGAATTGTGAATTAATTGAGAGGGCAGTGGAAAGGTCAAAGTTAATGTAAGGTATAAGTGAGGGGAGAAGCCAAAAAGATATTTGAAAATATGGGGCTGGGTCTTGGAAAGGAGGTCAGCACAGTGTAATGCCTTAGCCTTACTGGAAACCATTGAATGGACAGAAGTTAGAGCAGCTTGCAGTCACACATAGGGCTTCAGGCAAATACTTGGAGGAACTTTTATTTAGAAATCAGAGAGGGGCGCCTGGGTGGCTCAGTCGTTAAGCGTCTGCCTTCGGCTCAGGTCATCGTCCTGGGGTCCTGGGATCAAGCCCCACATCAGGCTCCCTGCTCGGCGGGAAGCCTGCTTCTCCCTCTTCCACTCCCCCTGCTTGTGCTCCCTCTCTCTCTGAGTCTCTCTCTGTCAAATAAATAAATAAAATCTTAAAAAAAAAAAAAATAGAAATCAGAGAGAAGAGAAACTGTAGGAGGAATAATTTGGAAAAACAAGAAAAGACAGTTTTATGGAATTCAAGAGACATTTATAAAGAAAAAGGGAGCTTGTGGAATGGAAGAAAGCTGAGAACATCCCTTAGGTGTAATGGATAAACTTCAGAGTATACTTTTCAGCCTCAATAGCATGTGCAGTCTTCCAGCAAGGGGCAAAAAAAAAAAAAAATAAAACCGAGAAAAAGTAATTCCTAGAAGTCATAGAGCTTATTTTAGAATATTTATAGAGCTATGCAACTGTAGAGAACATGTTTTAAGAAAATTATGTAAGAATGAAGAAGTATTTAAAGAAAGAAAATACTGAGCATGCATGTCCGTAGCATGTCCAAATGCAGTCCAAATGAATAGTTCCTCTTGCATTTGACATTAGGACATGAGGATGTTAGTAAATGCCTTATTTTAAATTACTTTCTTAGAAATCTTGCAACTAGTGTTCAAGGAATTTTTTAGTTTATTGAAGCTATAGTCATGCTAGATTAGCAGGATAGATATGCAGACATGGCAATTATTGATTGGTTTGACGTTTGATGGTTAGGTAAAATGTGGTACAGAATTCTGGCAATAATAGCTACCACTTCATGTAACATTTCACAGCCATAGAATAAGAGGGAATAATAAAAATAATGATAAAGATTAGTTTATAAGTATAGACATGTGAGGAGATTGGAATAACCTTAACAGGAAAAATGTGAAAGTGGAAGTCAATACCTTTTTTCTAGTTTTTTTCCCCCTCTGTAAGGCCTTCGTCTCCAAAGCAGTCAGGTTACCTAAAAATTATTTCAATATACGTATTATATGTTTTAAATTGTTATATTCTTTGACCGCAGAACTCTAGTACTAGAAATCCATTCCAAAGAAAGCCCTAAAATGTAGATAAATAATATGCACAAAGATCTTCCAAACACAGTAATGTTTAATAGTTCAACAAAGAGTTGAATACAGCCTTGGTTTCTAATTGTGGAGAAGGAGTTGTGAATGAATAGGAAGATATACATTGGGAGATACACATTGAGCAGTCATTAGAATGATCTTTGTGAACAGTGATAGATAACATGGCAAAAATGCTCATAATGTAGAATTAAAGAGGTAGACTATGGAATTATATGTATAAATGATCTCAGCTGTATACAACAAAATAAATATGAGCATGAAGAAATAAATATGAGCATGGAGAAAAGTATGCCAAATTGTTAATGAACTTTGTCCTGGGTAGGATTATAGATTTTTCTTCATAATAGTATTTAGTTCCCAGATTTTCTACATTGGGCATATACATCTTTAACAGATAATAAAGAATAATCATTACCCCCCAAATGCAGAAGACTGGTTATAAGAGAGCCTAGGAATGGGGAGATAGATGAGCCAATGTAAATCATCATGCTTATTGGAAAAGCAATTCAGAATATAAGCCTTACTGACAGTCAGTAGCATCACCACAACTGTCAGATTAGTCCTGTCTACTGGTAGACTCTGTTGAGTTTCCCTGGACTCAAACCAATGGAAGTCTCAATATAGATTCGGAAATCTAAGGACACTTTTTTTCCTGGTATCGCTTGTGAAAGTGTAGCCCGAGTCTTTGATGTGCAGATCTTACCTTTTGCATTTGTCATTCACAAACAGATGAAGGTAAAAGTTTTAACTTTGTAATATTACATGTGTAAAATTTTAAAGCTACCATATGATCAATTATGGCTTCCTTAATTTTGCTTTTATAATTATGTATTTCATTCTTCTTTTCCATAGGTGCGCCATAAATGCAAAAGACTGAAGTTTTAAAAGAGGACAAAGAGTTTGCTGCTAAGATGAATCTGAGCAATACAGTATATTTTGTGCCATTCACAAAAAGGTATTGTCCATAGATCCATGACAAAGCTTTCCCATAAGATGGGAAGAGATTGTGTCTTCTGGTTTTTTATAATTAATTTTTATTATATTTGTAAAAAAAAAAAGGGCAAAGTGGAAAAATATTAATAAAATTGGGATAAAAATTCTTTTATAAAAACTTTTTAATTTCAAATTCCTTCCTTATAGATTTTCATTATTTTCAGTCACAGCTTACAATTTGGAGAAATACTTGGTTAAAAGAAATGACCTTACCTAAAGTTTCTTGATTCCTATTATCAAATTATTTTCTGGAAATATATATTGCCTTTTTCATTGTAGTACTTTATAATTAGACTTTGAAGTAACGTAAAATTTTTCACATCACATTTCCTCTAATTACAGAAGTAATAGGCTTTGCAGAAAATTTAGAAAATACATATAAGCAAAAAGAAGGAAATATAAAGTTACCTGAAATCACAACACCTACTTCAGATAAAACAAGCCTGTAAAGAAATACAGACTTGGAGATGAAAGAAGTCATGTTTCCCATCTTCATGGTCTCATCCCTCTTTATGTTCTACCTCTTCCATCCTGCCTCTATTGCTAAAACAAAACAAAAAAGACATTGCCTTATATAAATTCCTAGAAGGATATTACCTGGTCAAAGAATATACCCATCCTGTTCTTCCAGCAATGTACAAAAATGACTGTTTCCTTATGCCCTTACAGAAAACTGTATCTTTTCTCTATTACTTTGTCAATTTCAGAGGTGAAATGAGGTGTCCTATTATTTTAGTTTTTATTTCTTTGATTACTAGTGAAACTATATACGTTTCATATCCTTAATAGCCACTGCTATTTTCTTTCTCCTATATGTGTCCTTTGACGGTGTGAGCAGATGTGTGTATGTGTATGTGTACACTTGTCTCATGTATGTTTTTATTGAAGTATAATCAACATACAATGTTATATTAGTTTCAGGTGTACAATATGATTCAACAATTCTATACATTACTCAGTGCTCATCAAGATAAGTATACTCTTAACCCCCTCCCTTTATCTATTTCACCCCCACACCCACCCACCTCCCCTATGGCAACAACTACTAGTTTGTTCCATATTTAAGAATGTTTTTTGGGGGAGCACCTGGGTGGCTCAGTCAGTTAAGCATCTGCCTTTGGCTCAGGTCATGATCTCAGGGTCCAGAGATTGAGCCCTGCGTTGGGCTCCCTGCTCCTCAGGGAGTCTGCTTCTCTCCCTCTGCCCCCACTCCCCAGCTGGTGCTCTCTCGCTCTCTCTCTCTCTCAAATAAATAAAAATTTTTTAAAAAAGAATGTTTTTCTGTCTCTTTTTTTCTTTCTTCATTTGTTTCTTAAATTCCACATATGAGTGAAATCATATGGCTTTTTGTCTTTCTATGACTTCATTTAGTATTATATGCTCTAGGTCCATCCATGTTGTTGTGAATGGCAAGATCTCATTCTTTTTTATGGCTGAGTAACATTCCATCATTTGTGTGTGTGTGCGTGTGTGTGTGTGTGTGTACACCACATTTTCTTTATCCATTCATCGATGGATGGACACTTCAGTCGCTCCCATATCTTGGTTATTGTAAATAACATTGCAATAAGCATAGGGGTGCATATATCTTTTCGAATTAGTGTTTTCATTTTCTCTGGGTAAATACGCAGTAATGGAATTACTGGAATATATGGTAATTCTATTTTTAGTTTCTTGAGGAACCTCTATGCTGTTTTCCACAGTGGCTGCACCAATTTGCACTCCTTCCAACAATGCATGAGGGTTCCTTTTTATCCACATCCTTGCCAATACTTGTTATTTCTTGTGGTTTTTATTTTAGCCATTCTGACAAGTGTAAGGTGATTATCTTGTGGTTTTGATTAGCATTTCCCTGATGATGAAGGATATTGAGCATTTTTTTTCTATCCGTTGTCCATCTATATGTCTTCTTTGGAAAAATGTTGAATCGGGTTTTCTGTTCATTTTTAATCAGATTATTTGGGTTTTAGGGGTGTTGAGTCCTCTAAGTTCTTTATACATTTTGGATATTAACCCCTTATCAGATACATCATTCGCAAATATCTTCTCCCATTCAATAGGCTGCCTTGCCATTTTGTTGCTGGTTTCCTTCTCTGTGCAAAAGCCTTTTATTTTGGTGTAGTCCCAATAGTTTAATTTTGCTTTTGTTTTTCTTACCTGAGGAGGCATATTGAGAAAAATGTTTTTATGGCTGATGTCAAAGGAAGTATTGCCTATGTTTTCTTCTAGGAGCTCTATGGTTTGGGTTCTCATATTTAGATCTTTAATGCATTTTGAGTTAATTTCTGTGTATGGTGTAAAAGTGGTCCGGTTTCATTCTTTTGCATGTAGCCGACCAGTATTCCCAACACCATTTGTTGAAGAGACCGTCTTTTCCCCATTGTATATTCTTGCCTCTTTTGTTCTAGATTAATGGGCCATTTAAGTGTGGGTTTATTCCTGGGCTCTCTGTCCTGTTTTATTGACCTATGTATCTATTTTCATGCCAGTACCATTCAGTTTTGATTACTACAGCTTTGTGTAGTATATCTTGAAGTCTGAGATTGTGATACCTCCAATTTGTTCTTCTTTCTCAAGATTTTTTTGGCTATTCGGGGTCTTTTGTGATTCCATACAGATTTTAGTATTATTCTAGTTCTGTGAAAAATGTTGTTTGTATTTTTTTTTTTTTAAAGATCTTATTTTTTAGAGAGCGAGCGAGAGAGAAACACCATGAGAGGGGCAAGGGTCAGAGGGAGAAGCAGGCTCCCCGCTGAGCCGGGAGCCCGATGTGGGACTCGATCCCAGGACCCTGGGATCATGACCTGAGCCGAAGGCAGACGCTTAACCATCTGAGCCACCCAGGCGCCCTGTTGTTTGTATTTTTTTAAGATTTTATTTATTTATTTGAGAGAGAGAGAGAGAGAGAGCACAAGCAGGGGGGAGTGGCAGAGGGAAAGGGAGAAGCAGGCTCCCAGCTGAGCAGGGAGCCCCACATGGGGCTCAATCCCAGGACCCTGGGATCATGACCTGAGCCGAAAGCAGACGCTTAACCGACTGAGCCACCCAGGCACTCCTGTTGTTGGTATTTTGATAGGGATTGCATTAAATCTGTAGATTGCTTTGGGTAGTATGGACATCTTCCATCCCATGAGCATAGAATATCTTTCCATTTGTTTGTGTCATCTTCAGTCTGTTTCATCAGTGTTTTATAGTCACCTGTCTGGTAAGAATAAGTTTTAACCAGCACATATTTTGCATCATTCCTACTTTATTTGCCTTTCACTTTTGTTTACTGCATCATTTTAAAACAACCTTATTGATGTATAACTGACATACAATAATTTGAACTTATTTAATGAATATAATATGTTTTGCCATAATATGTATCTGTGAAGATAGTAAACATATCCAGCACTCCCAAAGCTTCTTGATACCTCTTTTTAATCCCTCCATCCCACCTCTTCTCACTCACCCCAATCCCCAGGCAACCACTGATGTGCTTTCTGTTACTTCAGTTTGCATTTTCTAGAATTTTATAGAAATAAAATCATAAAGTGTGTACTCTTTTTTTGGCGGGGGTCTGTCTTTTCACTCAACATAATTATTTTGAGATTCATCCATGTTCTAGCATGTGTCAGTAGTTCATTTTATTGCTGAAATGCATTCCATTGTCTGCATGTACCACAGATTGTTTATCTGTTCCTTTGTTGATGAGCATTTGGGTTGTTTCCAGTTTGGGCTATTAAAAATAAAGCTGCCATGAACATTTGTGTACAGGGCTTTGAATGGACATATGCTTTCATTTTTCTTGGGTAAATACCTAAGAGTGGAATGGCTCTATTTTCAACTTTTTGAGGAACCTCCATACTGTTTTCCAGAGTGCCTGCACCAGCTTGCCTTCCCACCAGCAGTGTAAGAGGGTTCCCCTTTCTTCGCATCCTTGCCAACATCTGTCATTTCCTGACTTGTTAATTTTAGCCATTCTGACTGGTGTGAGGTGATATCTCATTGTGGTTTTGATGTGTATTTCCCTGGTGTCGAGTGATGTTGAGCATTTTTTTCATGTGTCTGTTGGCCATTTGTATGTCATCTTTGGAGAGATGTCTCTTCATGTCTTCTGCCCATTTCTTGATTGGATTATTTGTTCTTTGAGTATTGAGTTTGAGACTTTGGGATATTAACCCTTTATCTGATATGTCGTTTCCAAATATCTACTCCCATTCTGTCGCTTGTCTTTTGGTTTTTTCGACTATTTCCTTTGCTGTGCAAAAGCTTTTTATCTTGATGAAGTCCCAATAGTTCATTTTTGCTAGACATATCCAGCAAGAAGTTGCTACAGCTGAGGTCGAAGAGGTTGCTGCCTGTGTTCTCAAGGATTTTGGTGGATTCCTGTCTCACTTTTAGGTCTTTCATCCATTTTGAGTTTATCTTTGTGTATGGTGTAAGGAAATGTTACAGTTTCATTCTTCTGCATGTGGCTGTCCAATTTTCCCAACACCATTTGTTGAAGAGACTTTTTTTCCATTGGATATTCTTTCCCACTTTGTTGAATATTAGTTGACCATAGAGTCCAGGGTCTATTTCTGGGTTCTCTAATCTGTTCCATTGATCCATGTGTCTGTTTTTGTGCCAATACCATACTGTCTTGATGATTACAGCTTCGTAATAGAGCTTGAAGTCCGGAATTGTGATGCCACCAGTTTTGGTTTTCTTTTTCAACATTCCTCTGGCTATTTGGGGTCTTTTCTGGTTCCATACAAATTTTAGGATTATTTGTTCCAGCTCTGTGAAAAAAAGTTGATGGTATTTTGATAGGGATTGCATTAAATGTGTAGATTGCTCTAGGAAGCACTGACATCTTCACAATATTTATTCTTCCAATCCATGAGCATGGAACGTTTTTCCATTTCTTTGTGTCTTCCTCAATTTCTTTCATGAGTATTCTGTAGTTTTCTGAGTACAGATCCTTTGCCTCTTTGGTTAGGTTTATTCCTAGGGTGCAATTGTAAATGGGATCAACTCCTTAATTTCTCTTTCTTCTGTCTCATTGTTAGTGTATAGAAATGCAGTTGATTTCTGTGCATTGATTTTATATCCTGCCTGTTTGCTTAATTCCTGTATGAGTTCTAGCAGTTTTGGGGTGGAGTCTTTTGGGCTTTCCACATAGAATATCATGTCATCTGCAAAGAATAAGAGTTTGACTTCTTCTTTGCTGATTTGAATGCCTTTTATTTCTTTTTGTTGTCTGATTGCTAAGGCTAGGACTTCTAGTACTATGTTGAATAGCATGGATGATTGTGGATATCCCTGCCGTGTTCCTGACCTTAGGGAAATGCTCTCAGTTTTTCCCGACTGAGAATATTCACTGTGGGCTTTTAGTAGATGGCTTTTATGATATTGAGGTATGTTCCTTCTGTCCCTACACTGTGAAGAATTTTATTTTATTTTTTTTTAAAGATTCTATTTGAGAGAGAGAGTGACAGAGATAGCGAGAGAGAGAGCGTGAGCTAGGAGGAGAGGGAGAAGCAGGCGCCCTGCTAAGCAGGGAGCCCAACGCAGGGCTCAGTCCTGGGATCCCAGGATCACGACCTGAGCTGAGATACTTAACCGACTGAGCCACCCACGTGCCTCTGCTGTGAAGAATTTTAATCAAGAAAGGATACTGTACTTTGTCAAGTGCTTTTTCTGCATCTATTGAGAGGATCATATGGTTCTTGTCCTTTCTTTTATTAATGTGGTGTATCACATTGATTGATTTGGGGAGTTGAACCACCCTTGCAGCCCAGGAATAAATCCCACTTGGTCATGGTGAATAATCCTTTTGATGTACTGTTGGATCCTATTGGCTAGTATCATGGTGAGAATTTTGGCATCCATATTCATCAGGGATATTGGTCTGTAATTCTCCTTTTTGGTGGGGTCGTTGTCTAGTTTTGGGACCAAGGTAATCCTGGCCTCATAGAAAGAGTTTGGAAGTTTTCCTTCCATTTTGATTTTTTTTTTTTTTTTTGAGATTTTATTTATTTATTTTGACGAGAGAGAGAGAGCAAGAGAGGGAACACAAGCAGGGAGAGTGGGAAGGGGAGAAGCAGGCTTCCGCTGAGCAGAGAGCCCGATGCAGGGCTTTATCCCAGGACCCTGGGATCATGACCTGAGCCGAAGGCAGACGCTTAACAACTGGGCCACCCGGGCGCCCCCCCCCTTTTTGATTTTTTGAAACAGTTTCAGAAGGATAGGTATTGATTCTTCTTTAAATATTTGGAAGAATTCCTCATCTGACCCTGGGCTCTTGTTTGTTGGGAGATTTTTGATTACTGCTTCAGTTTCCTTGCTGATTATGGGTCTGTTCAGGTTTTCTGTTTCTTCCTGTTTCAGTTTTGGTAGTTTATACATCTCTAGGAATGCATCCATTTCTTCCAGATTGCCTAATTTGTTGGCATATTGTTGCTCATAATATGTTCTTATAGTTGTTTGTATTTCTTTGGTGTTGGTTGTGATCTCTCCTCTTTCATTCATGATTTTATTTATTTGGGTCCTTTTTTCTTTTTGATGAGTCTGGCCAGGGGTTTATCAATCTTATTAATTCTTTCAAAGAACCAGTTCCTAGTTTTGTTGATCTGTTCTACTGTTCTTTTGGTTTCTATTTCATTGATTTCTGCTCTAATCTTTTTTATTTCTCTTTTCCTCCTGGGCTTAGGCTTTATTTGCTCTTCTTTCTTCAGCTCCTTTAGGTAAGGTTAGGTTGTGTATTTGTGACCTTTCTTGTTTCTTGAGAAAGACTTGTATTGCTAAATACTTCCCTCTTAGGACTGCCTTTGCGGCATCCCAAAGGTTTTGAACATTAGTGTTTTCATTTTCATTTGTTTCCATGAATTTTTTAAATTCTTCTTTAATTTCCTGGTTGACCCATTCATTCTTTAGTAGGATGCTCTTTAGCCTCCATTCTTTAGTAGGATGCTCTTTAGCCTCCAAATTTCCTCTTGTGATTGAGTTCCAGTTTCAAAGCATTGTAGTCTGAAAATATGCAGGGAATGATCCCAATCTGACCTGATTTGTGACCCAGTATGTGATCTATTCTGGAGAATGTTCCATGTGCACTCGAGAAGAATGTGTATTCTGTTGCTTTAGGATGGAATGTTCTCAGTGTATCTGTGAAGTCCATCTAGTGTGTCATTCAAAGCCCTTGTTTCCTTGTTGATCTTCTGCTTAGATCATCTGTCCATTGCAGTGAGTGGGGTGTTAAAGACCCCTAGTATTGTATTATTATCAATGTGTTTCTTTGATCTTGTTATTAATTGGCTTATATAATTAGCTGCTCCCACATTAGGGGCATAAATATTTATAATTATTAGATCTTCTTGTTGGATATACCTTTTATTTATGATAAACTATCCTTCCTCATCTCTTATTACAGTCTTTGGTTTAAAATCTAATTTGTCTGATATAAGGATTGCCACCCCAGCTTAGTTTTGATATTCATTAGCATGATAAATGGTTTTCCACCCCCTCACTATAAATCTGGATGTGTCTTTGGTCTAAAATGAGTCTCTTGCAGACAGCATATCGATGGGTCTTGCTTTTTTATCCAATCTGATACCCTGTATCTTTTGATTAGGGCATTTAACCCATTTACATTCAGAGTAACTATTGAAAGATAGGAATTTAGTGCCATTGTATTACCTGTAAAGTGACTGTTCCTGTATATTGTCTCTGTTCCTTTCTGGTCTATGTTACTTTTGGGTTCTCTCTTTGCTTAAAGGATCCCTTTTAATATTTCTTTTAGGGCTGGTTTAGTAATCAGAAATTCTTTTAGTTTCTGTTTGTCCTGGAAGCTTTTTATGACTCCTTTTATTTTGAATGACATCCTAGCTGGTTAAAGTATTCTTGGCTGCATATTTTTCTCATTTAGCACCCTGAATGTATCATGCCAGGCCTGTCAGTTCTCTGTGGATAGGTTTGCTGCCAGTCTAATATTTCTACCCTTGTAGGTTACAGACCTCTTGTCCTGAGCTACTTTCAGGATTTTCTCTTTGTCTCTGAGATTTGCAAGTTTCACTGTTATATGTCGGGGTGTTGGCTTATTTTTAGTGATTTTAAGAGGAAGGGGGTTTCTCTGTGCCTCCTGGATTTTGATACCTGTTTCCTTCCCCAGATTAGGGAAGTTCTCTGCTATAATTTGCTCCAATATATCTTCTGCCCTTCTCTCTCTTTCTTCTTCTGGGATCCCAATTATTCTAATATTGTTTTGCTTTATGGTATCACTTATCTCTTGAATTCTTCCCTCGTAATCCAGTAGTTGTTTATCTCTTTTTCTCAGCTTCTTTATTCTCCATCATTTTGTCTTCTATATCACTACTTCTCTTTTCTGCCTCATTTATCCTAGCAGTTAGGGTCTCCATTTTTTGTTGTTCTTGTTTTTGTTTTTGTTTTCAACAGATATTTATTGATCTATATTTTTCCAGCATTATTCCAGAATTACACGTTCCTCTATTGTCATATGTGGGGGATTTCTTATCATATATTGATATAGACTTACAGATTTTATCCAATACCTAAGCAGTAGAATCTTTCACCTCGAAAAAGTCCTATTCTCTTTAGAATGCAGGGTTTTTTTCAAGTTTAAAATGGGGGTGTGCTCTAGACTATTTCTCTAAAGTGCCTTCTAGCTCTAAGTGTGTTTGACTTTTTTTTTTTTTTTAAGTAGGCTCCACACCCAACGTGGGGCTTGAACTCACAATCCCGAGATCCAGAGTCACACGTTCTGCAGGCTAAGCCAGCCAGGTGCCCCCAAGTGTGTTTGACTTTTAAGGGATTGTCAAAATTACATACTCCATCTAGCTTAGTCTCTAATTTGCCTATTGGATGATCAAGATATTTCTTTTTTTTTTTTTTTTGACTGCATCTCATTAATAGCCTTTTTGATTTTGACTTGGTTAGATTTTAGTTCTTTTATTTCTCCAGAAGGGGATTCTCTGGTGTCTTCTATGCTTTTTTTCAAGCCCAACTAGTGTCTTTATAATAGTTATTCTGAATTCTAGTTCTGACATCTTATGTCCATACTGATTAGGTCCCTGGCAGTCAGTACTGCCTCTTGTTCTCTTTTTTGAGGTGAGTTCCATCTTGTCATTCTGACCAGAGAAGAAGAGATGAAGGAGAGAACAAAAGACTAAAATGGCAACAACAACTCCAGAGAAACATACACTAAACAAATCAGAAGAGACCCGAAACTGAGGAAAAAAATTAAAATAAAATGAAAATGAAAAAAAATTTTTTTAAACACAAATATAATCAGACAGGTGAATGGAATAGAGCAATACACTGGATCCTGTGTGTATTTTGGTCTGTTTGTTAGAAAACTAGATCCCAAAATTGTAAAGAAAGAAAAACTTATATATGTACAAAAATCAAATTAAATATAATGAAAGGATAGAATGTAGCTATAAAAATGAAAATTAAAAGATAAGAAAAAACAAAAAATAACAACAACAACAACAAAGGAAGGGATATAAACAGACAAGTGAACAGAACAGAGCAATGCACTATCTTCTGAGTGTATTTTGGTGGGTTTGTTAGAAGAAACTATGTCTCAAAATTATAAAGAAAGAAAAACATATATATACAAAAATAGAATTAAATGCATTGACAGGATAGAATGTAACTGCAAAGATGAAAATTTTAAGACTGTAACAAAACAAAGAAGAAGAAAAAAGAGCATATGATCAGACAGGTGAATAGAAGAGAGCCATACACTAGATTTTGGGTGTGTTTTGGTCTGTTAGAAGAAACTATATCCCAAAATTTTAAGGAAAGAAAAACTTACATATATATAGAAATAAAATTAAATACAATGAAGGGATGGATAGAATGTAACTGTAAAAATGACAATTAAAAAAAGATTTTAAAAAGGAGTTGATAAAATAGGAAATTGATTGGAAAAGGAAAGGAAAAAAAATTTTTCTAATTGAAAGAATAAGAATCATGGGGGGAAAAGTCATGAATTCTATGTGCTATATTCCCCTAGCACTGGAGTTTTGCAGTTCTCTTTGATCAGTAAACTTGGTCTTGGCCAGATGTTCTTGCTGATCTTCTGGGGGAGGGGCCTGTTGCAGTGATTCTCAATGTCTTTGCCCCAGGCAGAATTGCACCACCCTTGCCAGGGGGCCATGCTAAATAATCTGTTCTGGTTTGCTCTATGTGGCTTTTGTTCCCTGAAGGCTTTCTGAGCAGCTTTAGAGGATAAGAATGAAAATGGTGGCCTCCCAGTCTCCAGCCCCAGAGCCTAAAGCTTGGGGCCCAACTTCTCAGTGTACCACCAGAGAAAAGCAGTCAGTCACTCCCGTCTCCCCGCTCTCCGGCTGCACTCCATGCTTACCCTGCCTGTGACCAAGGGTTTCTATCTCAGGCACACGATCCCATTTCGAGTCTCCAAACCCTGCAGACTCCTGCAGAACACTCCTTCACCACTCCTCTCCTGGGGAGGAAGGGGGGTCTCACTGGTAGTGCCACTTGCTGGGCCCCGGCTCAGGGAGCAGTCACCCGATAGTGCCATGGTGAGCTGAGAGCCCACTCCTGGGCTCCCTGATTGCAGCTGGCTTCCCTGCTCCAGTGCCTGGGAACTCTGCCTCACTCAGGCACCCCCGGTCTTCCTGTGACCCTGGGGATCCTGAGACCACACTGACCCACCTAAGGTTCTGCCCCTGCTTAGCAATGTGAGCACCTTTCAGGTGAGACCTCCCTCATTGGAGCAGGGTTCTGATTTTGTGTTCTGCTGCTGTATCACTTTGTGGTAGCCGGCTTATAGAGGCTCCCTACCCCCATGGTTTATCTTCCCATATATCAGAATCACTCAGATTCACTTCTCTGCACCTCCTACCTTGCAGAAAGTAGTTGCTTACATTATTTTATAATTCTCAATGTACAGGTCTTGCACATTCTTTGTCAGATTTATCCCTAAGTATTTCATATTTTTATGCTAGTTTGATGTTTCGAAGTTTTGGTTTCCATTTGTTCATATATAAAAATATAATTGAGTTTTATATATTGATCTTGGTCTTGTGTTCTGCCACTTTGATTAACTCAGTTATTAATTCTAGTAGCTTTTTGTAGATTGCACTGAATTTTCTACATAGGTGGTTATGTTGTTTGTCAGTAAAAGTCTCACTTCTCCTTTCCAATCTTGATGTCTTTATTTTTTTTCTTGCCTTATTACACTTATAGACCATCCAGCACAATGTTGAAGAGAAGGGCTGAGAGCAGACTTCCTTGCTTCATTCCTAATCTTAGGAGGAAATCATTTGGTCTTTGACCATTACTTTTGATATTAGCTATAAATGTTTCATAGATTTCCTTTAACAGGTTGGGGATATTACCTTCTATTCTGAGTTGGCTCAGAATTTTTATCAGGTTTGAATTTTGGATTTTGTCAGATGATTTTCTACATCCTTAGAGATGATTATTTGGCTTTTTTTCAGATTGTTGATTTGGTGAATTACATTGCTTGATTTTTGAGTGTTAAACCAACCTTGCATTCCTGGGATAAATCCTATCTACTCATGATGTATTACCCATTTTATATATTATTGGATTTTATATGCTGTAATTTTATTATCATTTTTTGCATCTATATTTATGAAGAATTTTGGTCTGTTTTCCTTCCTGTAATGTTAGTTGTTTCTGGTGGCAGATAATAAATCCAGTCCCTGTTACTCCATCTTGGCTGGAATCAGAAGTCCATTCACTGTATTTTTTAAGATATAGAAGTTATTAATTGCATATAGTCAATTTTACTGATTTTAGTTTATGACTTTTGCCTCTGGTGTCTTGCTTAGTATTTAAAGATTCACCTGAAATTTATTTAAGAAGTTTTTATGGTGTCATTTTTTTTGTATTTAAATATTCATTTCTTTAGAGAATCATTTTAGTCTAGAGTATGACATAGTGAAATATGTATTCTTCCAAATGATTATCCATAGTACTTAGCTTTATTCACACTGAAGCCAAAATATTTAAAAGTTTAGAATACTTTTTTTTTAAAGATTTTATTTATTTATTTGACAGAGAGAGACACAGCAAGAGAGGGAACACAAGCAGGGGGAGTGGGAGAGGGAGAAGCAGGCTTTTCACTGAGCAGAGAGCCTGATGCGGGGCTCGATCCCAGGACCCTGGGATCATGACCTGCACTGAACGCAGACGCTTAACAACTGAGCCACCCAGGAGCCCCTAGAATACATTTTGATGATTGAAAAGATTTTAGTTCTCATAAATTTAGTTCACGGATCTTTTTGTTTTTCCTAAAGACATTCTCATAATTTTTTTTTTTTTTTTTTTTTGGCATAGTCTTGAAAATGCATATCCTTGATTTAATGTATTGTTTCTCTTTTCTGTTCTCAAACATAAGCAATGAAGACAATAGCACTTTTTCAATGTTAGTTTTGTACTTTTAGTCACTTGACTGACAACTAAATTTAAGTCACTTTTTCAGTAGTATTAATACATTGACTTTATACTTGGTTATCAATATTCATGGATTGTCAGGATGAGTGCCCAGGATTACATACAAGTGGAGTGTGCAGAGGAATCCCTTTTTCCTGTTTGAAACCTTTGATGGCTCCCCACCACCCTCAGGATAAAGTCCAAATTTCTTAATATGGCCTAAAAGGCCTGGTGTGATTTTCCTTGGCTTAACACCAGCTTTATATTTTCTCCTTCCAACTCTTCCATACATCCATATTGAATGAATTCCTTTATTTTTTCCTAAAAAGGCATGCTTTTTCATATCCAAGAAAAAATAGACTGGGTCACCCTATTATATCTTCTATTAAATTTTTTGCTTTTTCATCATAAAAATCATTTATAACCATTTTGTTATTTGTATCATTATAGTGTAATGCTTATTCCCACATCGGACTCTAAGCCCTTTAAGGACAGGGACCACATCCCATTGTACCTGGGACCAACCAACACCCAGTACATACCTGACAAATAGTAGGCACTCAATAAATATTTGTTCAGTCAGGAAAGAGTTGCCTGGATAGATGGTTAGGCTGCTGACCTACATATGCTAATGATTTAACTAGACTAACCATGTAATGTACATAGCTAACGCTGTCATGTCACAAGAGAAAAATGATTCTTAGCACTGACTACTTATACTTCTTTATTAACAATCCTCTTTTTCTCTTCTCCTTGAATGAAGCCTGTTGGCTCACATTTTTAAAAACACAATTTTATTGGCCAATAACTAAATTTCTAGCATAGTTATCTGATGGGTCAAGGAAGAAACACAAATTATCCTGTGATATGGTCAGTGTTGGAATGATTGATTCTCATGGCGGGGGGGAATATTTATAATACAAAAATATAGATGAAAGTTAATATTTCAGTATTTTTCAAAAAATAAGGATCTATATCAGCTAAATGTAACTATTAACAACCGATATATAAGCATGTCAAAATAATGTCCTTCTATTAATAGAAACTTTAAACTCAGAATATTTTGTAAAGCAGCAGAATAATCTGCCTCTTTAAGTGAATGTTAGCATAATCTCCAAATAGTAGCAGTTTGTTACCTAATTACCTATTCTATATGTATATATTGTATATTAAGAGCATGGGCTCTACAGTTAGATCTGGGTTTGGGCCCCAGTTCTGACAAATACTAGCTCCCTGATTATGGGGGAGTAGTTTTGCCTCCCAGTTCTAGTTTGTTATATAAAATCAAAATAATAAAGCCCTACATTGTGAAGCTGCTATAGGGATTAAAGAAAATAATATATACATATATGGAACTTAGTGTTGCCTGACACATAATAGTGCTTAATAAACCTTAGCTGTTATTATTTCAATATGAATTAGACCAAAATGCTTTTTTTTTTTTAAAGATTTTATTTATTTGACAGAGAGAGAGCACACAGGGGGAATGGCAGGCAGAGAGAGAGGGAGAAGCAGGCTCCCTGCAGAGCAGGGGGAGCCTGAGGTGGGACTCAATCCCAGGACCTCAGGATCATGACCTGAGCCGAAGGCAGCTGGTTAACCAACTGAGCCACCCAGGCGCCCCACCAAACTGCTTTTAAAAGCAGATTTATTGAGATATAACTCATTTAAAGTATACAATTCAGTGGTTTTTTGGTATATTAACCATTGTGCAACCATCACCACAATCAGTTTTAGAACATTTTCATAACTCTATAAAGAAAGCCCATCCAGGGTGCCTGGGTGGCTCAGATGGTTAAGCGTCTGCCTTCGGCTCAGGTCATGATCCCAGGGTCCTGGGATTGAGTCCCACATCGGGCTCCCGGCTCAGCGGGGAGCCTGCTTCTCCCTCTGACCCTCTCCCCTCTCATGCTGTTTCTCTCTCGCTCGCTCTCTAAAAAATAAATAAAATCTTTAAAAAGAAAAAAAAAAGAAAGCCCATCCATTTTAGCTATCACCGCCAAACTCTCTTTCCCCCAGCTGTAGACAACCAATAATCTGCTTTCTGTCTTCATAGATTTAGTTATTCTGGGTGTATTATATAAATGGAATTATTCAATACTTTGTCTTTTGTGACTGGCTTCTTTAACTTCGCATCATGTTTACAGGTTTCACCATGTTGTAGCGTATATTGGTACTTCGTTCCTTTTTATGCCAGAGTAATATTCCATTGTACAGATGTACCACATTTTGTTTATTCATTCACCAAATGGACATTTGGGTTGTTTCCACCTTTGGCTACTATGAATCATGCTGCTGTCAGTATCTATCCGTACAAGTATTTGTGTGGACATATGTTTTTATTCCTCTTGGGTTTATACCAAGTAGTAGAATTTCTGGGTCAAATGGTAACTTGATTTTTAAGTTCTTGATGAACTGCCAGTCTGTTTCCCAAAATGGTGCACCACTTTATATTCCCACCAGCAGTTTTGGAGGGTTCTGCTTTCTCCACATCCTTACCAATAGTATTTGACTTTTTGATAGTAGTTATCCTAGTGGATATAAAATGATATATTACTGTGATTTTAATGTTTATTTCTCTAATTACTAATAATGTGGAGCATCTTTTCATGTGTTAATGGCCACTTGTGTATCTTTGGTGAAATGTCTATTCAGATCCTTTGCCCATTTTTCTTTTGGGTTATTTGTCTTTTTATTACAAAGTTGTAAGACCAAGGTGCTTTTTAATATTAATTTGTATTGCCACCAACCAAGATGTTTTAGAAATAAGTTAATGTCAAACCTTATTTTTTTACAGGTACTAAAAACTTACCCCCAAAATATTTGTAAATGAGAGATAAGGCTGACTGGGATATCAAAAGCAAAACATTTGCATATACTGGACATCATGCGTAAAGGGGTGCCAAAGGACCCAGAGATTGCTGATCTCTTCTACAAAGATGATCCTGAAGAACTTTTTATTGATTTGCATGAAATTGGACATGGAAGTTTTGGAGCAGTTTATTTTGTAAGTAATTTTAGAATTGTTGAGAGAGATTAAATTAGGGGAGTTTGAATTCTACACATTTGATTACTTGTAAAATATACTTGCTTTTAGTGTTTATTCTATAAATTAAATGTCTACACTAGAGGCAAATACTCATTGCTGAAAAGGTAGTCCTAGAATTCTAGGCATTATTAAAGTCAGTGGAATATCTGTCACCTGACTCTGCTATCAAGGTAGTCCAAAAAATGTTATAAACTTGAATTTTGGCCCTATGCATTTCCTCTATATGCCAAGCTCTTCTCTGCCTCAGGGCCTTTATATATGCTATTCCTCCCACCTAGAAAATTCTACCTATTGCATCCCCATCCCTGCCTAACTCCTGCTTACCCTACAGATTTCAGCTTAAGTGTTACGTCCACAAGGTGTCCTTTCCTGTTCAACTGTCCAGCACTAAATTAAGTCTTTCTTTATGACCTCATAGCACCCTGTGCTTATATGTTGTTGCATTTATCATGGTTGTAATTAAATAATTATGTGTGAGATTTTTTGACTCATGTATGTTCCTCCCCCTACATAAATGCCATGAGGGCAGGGGTTATGCCTATCTTATCCATTGCTATATCCCCAGTAACCTGTATAATGTCTGGTAATAGTAGGAAATCAATAAATGATGGACAGATGGATGTATGAACGGATAGCTACTCAGACAGGTGGACCAACAAAGATTTTTAGTAACATTCATGTCAATTCAGTATTTTAGGTTAAAGGGTATAATGCTTAGCCCCCTAGAGTCAGTTTGAATTCTTAAGACTGTGGTTATCTTCTGATAAGAAGAATGAGAAGTGACTGAAATGTTACCATAGCTCATTCACCAATTCATTATAGAAAATGTAGTTTTAATTTATTTATATAACCTTAGAAGTTCACCTCATCAAAATCACAAATACTTAAGTCCATGAAAGCAAGTGCTATTTAAGTACTGCTTATTACTTATTTCTCCTCTAAACCTGTTATTGAATAGTTTTTTTTCTTAATCAAATAGCATTTGACTTTTAAGTGATCCTTTATGTTTTGGCATCTGGGTAGGGCTTATCTTCAGTTGTCCTTCCAAATAAGATTTTATTAATTGCATTTTTATTTCATCTTTTTGTTTCTAGCCAAATCTTCAACCTGGGTTTCCCCTGAACTCTTTCTCATGCCTTTATGTCTGTGCTCAGCACTACCACTTCTCCTTTGCCCCCATTTAACATTTAGCTTCCACTCAAGTACATTTTATCATTAAGTGACCGTCCATGGCTGAAAAGTGTGCTAATTTTCTAGTCAACACTGCTATGTTAGTCTTTGGGCTTAGAATAGTATTTAAAGCCCAATCAAAGTCCTGCTTCCTCATTCACAGGGATGCTTTTTTCCCTTAAGTTTATTTATTTATATTTTTTTTAGTAATCTCTGCCCCCAACTTAGGGCTCAAACTCACAACCCTGAGATCAAGAGTCACATGCTCTATCAGCATGAGCCAGCCAGGCACCCCAGAGATGCTTTTTTCTTTTTTTTTTTTTCTTTTTTTAAGATTTTTATTTATTTATTTATTTGACAGAGAGAGACACAGCGAGAGAGGGAACACAAGCAGGGGGAGTGGGAGAGGGAGAAGCAGGCTTCATGTAGAGCAGGGAGCCCGATGCGGGACTCGATCCCAGGACCCTGGGATCATGACCTGCGCTGAAGGCAGACGCTTAACGACTGAGCCACCCAGGCGCCCCGGGATGCTTTTTTCGAAGAGGATTTTTAAATTATAAATGTACATACAGAAGTGTGCATAAATATATACCCATATATTTTGATATGTAATTTAAAGAACAGTTAAGAGGTAAATCCCTTTATAAACACCAGCCAGGCCAAGAAATAGAATATTGCCAGCACCTCTGAAGCCCCTCTTATGTCTATTTTGAATTTTATGGTGATTATTTTCTAGTTTTTCTTTATACATAACCCACTTTCTTCTGCACCCCTAACAATATAATTTTGTTTTGCCTGGTTTTGAACTTTCTAAAAATTGAAACATTCTGTATATATTTGTTTGTGATCTACTTGTTTTGCTCCAAGATACTTTCCTCAGTCATCTTTTCTTTCTTTCTATTTATAACTCATTCATCCTCTCAGAATCTCTTTTGGCCAGAGTCAGAGGGTAGTTCCAATCTCTATCTGACTTTTGTATTTTAAAAAGCAGCTAGATATAATGAGCACTGGGTGTTATATGCAACTGATGAATCACTAAATTCTACCCCTGAAACTAATAATACACTATATGTTAACTAAATTGAATTTAAATTTAAAAAAATAAGTAAATAAAAAGCAGCTAGGCCCCTCTCAAAATTCTCCTTTTGACTACAGTAAACCAAGCATGTTTTGAAACTTATAAGCCTTTGGACTAAGGACAAAATGAGACCTACTTTGTAGGTCATTTGTAGTAGGCTGCAGGAGACCTAGCAATTTATTTGCTATTTGGGCTAAGTCCTGTCTATTTAACTAGAGTATATGCCTTTTGAAAATGAGGACTCTTAGGGCGCCTGGGTGGCTCAGTTGGTTAAGCGACTGCCTTCGGCTCAGGTCATGATCCTGGAGTCCCTGGATCAAGTCCCGCATCGGGCTCTCTGCTCGGCAGAGAGTCTGCTTCTCCCTCTGACCCTCCCCCCTCTCATGTGCTCTCTCTCATTCTCTCTCTCTCAAATAAATAAATAAAATCTTAAAAAAAAAAAATGAGGAGTCTTTCTAATATCTCTTTACAACTCTAAAGGTTAGCCCAATGTCCTGTTTACAGTAGGCACTAAATATATGTTATTTGTTGATATGATAGACTAGAAAAATCATAAGGATATCTGGGTGGCTTTGAAAATGTAATCATTAACTATATAGTATTTCCTATACGAGTAGTACAGGCCCATATAAACCCGTAAGGCATTAAAAAACAGATTAAAGGGGAATTAACTTACACTTTACTGTAAAACCTAGAAAAGCTTTAACCTTTTATCTATAATGGTCACACAGGTAATACCTGAGAATGGATTTCTCATTGGCCACAGTAATATTTATGTGTAGTTCCTCCCTCACTATTAATAGATTCTTCCTCTTGTTACTCATACCATGATAACCAAGAAGACTGTCATCTCTTTCCTGGACAACTGCAATAGCCTCCTAAGCCATCTTTGTGTATCCACTGTGGTGTCTCTTTAGTCTGTTGTCCACACGACAGTGAGCTTGGGGAAAAAAGAAGTAAATCTGATCAAAACCCTTACTGTAGCCAGCCTACAACGTCTTCCACAATGTGTCCCTGGTCGTAACGAAGCTATATTCCCTCTCGCTCTCATTGCCCTAGCTATACTATGATAGCTTTCTTCTGACCATCATCATAGGATTTTTGCATAAACTGTTCTTTCTGGAATGTTTCCCCTTTTACCTTCACCTTCTTAACTCCTGTTCCTCTTTTTGCTCTCAGCTGAAGCCTCATTTCTTCAGGGAAGCCTTGCCTGACCTGCCCATCCCCCCATTTTTGTTTCTCAGAGTAACACATACTCTTCTTTATAGCACCTGTCATAATTGCAATTTTACATTTGTTGGTTATGATATTTTTGTTACTGTCTGTAACAAGAGATAGGTACTGGGCATATTTACTCACAATTCTTAGCCCAATAACTGACACTTTTTGAATACCTAATAAGTATTCGTTGAATGAATGAGTAAATTATAAAGAACTCAGAGAACTTGGGGTACTGCTAATTAGTACTTTTCATGAATCCTAGTCATGCTAGCAAGCCATTCAGACCAGATTCTAGCAACCAACATTTTTATACCTAAACACTGTAATTCTGTTAGACTTTTGTAGTTTACAGCTTTTACACTAATGATGCCAGGAAATATGTTTAAAGCAAGCTCTCATAGACTCAATCAGCTGAGAGTATATTTAGAAAAAAACGGAAGCTATTGATGAAATACCTTTGTGTGTTTGGATTTACATAAGTGATTCAGAAATTAGCAGCATTAACAAATGAGATAGTAAGAAACTCTGTATGAAAGGAAAATAGAAAAGGACCGAACATGTTCACTTTTTTATTCATTTAAACACAACTATGAAGTTTCTACGTTTGTAGTGTTGCCTTGTTGAACTTCACATACCTTCTATAATCCACCTAAGGCTAATAATTTAATTCTGTCCTTCTGGGTATAATTATTACCTTTTAGTTGAGACTTAATAACTAAGGCAAAAAGAAAAGCTTATTTTTAATTTTTATATTTCTCTATAAATTAGCAACAAGTGGACAGTAATCTAAATGTAGCTGGAAAGGGTTGAGAAAATGTCAGAAACACATAGTACTCTAAATATTTTTTGAATCAGTGATCTTGCTTAAAGTTACTGAGATTATTAAGACACTTGGAAATGTTAAATATGAATGTAAGTTTCAAGAATAACACTTGACATGTGTAGAGGTTGTAATCATAATATTGTTTGAAGTACTGGAAAGCTGAGCCCCCACTGATAGTTTCCTTTTTCTGATTAAAACATTGATTTTTTTTAAGTTTCAGTTCTGAATTTTAACCAGTATAAAATTGCATTAAAAATTTTACATCTAGGGGCACCTGGGTGGCTCATTCGTTAAGTGTCTGCCTTCAGCTCTGGTCATGATCTGAGGGTCCTGGGATCGAGCCCCACATCGGGCTCCCTGCTCCGCAGGAAGCCTGCTTCTCCCTCTCCCACTCCCCTGCTTGTGTTCCCTCTCTCACTGTGTCTTTCTCTGTCAAATAAATAAATAAAAATCTTAAAAAGAAATTTTTTTTGGGGGGGGGGGATGCCTGGGTGGCTCAGTCGGCTAAGCATCTGCCTTCAGCTCAGGTCATGATCCCAGGGTCCTGGGATCGAGTCCCACGTCAGGCTCCTTGCTCAGCAGGGAGCCTGCTTCTCCCTCTCCCTCTGCCTGCCACTCCCTCTGTTTGTGCTCCACCCCACCGACAAATAAATAAATAAAAATCTTCAAAAAAAAAAAATTTTTTTTTTACATCTAAACCAACTCTTAACTTTAGAGAACAGACTGATGGTTACCAGAGGGGAAGGGGGAGGGAACAGGTGAAACAGGTGATGGGGATTAAGGAGCACCCTTGTGATAAGCACTAGGTGATGTATGGAGTTGTTGAATCACTAAATTGCATACCTGAAACTAATATTACACTGTATGTTAACTAACTGGAATTTAAATTAAAACTTAAAAAATAAATTTCACATCTGAGGGGGCGCCTGGGTGGCTCAGTTGGTTAAGCGACTGCCTTCGGCTCAGGGCATGATCCTGGAGTCCCTGGATCGAGTCCCGCATCAGGGTCCCTGCTCAGCAGGGAGTCTGCTTCTCCCTCTGACCCTCCTCCTTCTCATGCTCTCTGTCTCTCATTCTCTCTCTCTCAAATAAATAAATAAAATCTTAAAAAAAAATTTTCACATCTAAGAAAAATCAACGTGAAAATGTTTTTCAAATATTGAGTCTGTGCTCCAGTAGGCAGGTTTTGTAAGGAAATATACTTACAAAGTCCTAAGTAATGATTACTCTGCAAATGTAAAGAAATATATATATATTACATTTATTATATATATATATAGTTTTTGAAGATTTATTTATTTTTAGAGAGAGAGCATGTGCGGGGGGAGGGGCAGAGGAAGAGGGAGAGAGAGAATCTCAAGCAGACTCCCTGCTGAGCACAGAGCAAGACACAGGCTCGATCTCAAGACTCTGAGATCATGACCTGACCCGAAATCAAGAATTGGACACTTAACTGAACCACCTAAGTGCCCCAAGAAATATATTTTTATCCTAGGGTAACTTTTTTCAAGTCTCTGTTTCCAAATAAGCATTGATTATAAATAACCTTAATAAGCAATTAGACAATGCCATCTGATTCCATTTGTGTGAGTCTTTTTTTTTTTCTTTTTATAAAGATTAAGGATTTGTTTTTTAAAAAATACCATTACAAGTTAGAAGTCCTCATTGCTTGAGCATTTCCTAAACCTTTCCCAGTCTATTTAACCTGCACAATACATATTCACCCCCAAAATATCCGCTTTTCAGATACAATCACTCTAACCTTTATTGTAATACTGAATTCACATCAACTTGTCTTTGTTGCTGTCATATAAGCAGTCTTAGAGTTAAATTTGAAAAGCCAGCAAAATGAGAGATTTTTATTTTATTTTATTTTTTTTTTTTTAAAGATTTTATTTATTTATTTGAGACAGAGAGAATGAGAGAGAGAGAGCACATGAGAGGGGGGAGGGTCAGAGGCAGAAGCAGGCTCCCTGCCGAGCAGGGAGTCCGATGCGGGACTCGATCCAGGGACTCCAGGATCATGACCTGAGCCGAAGGCAGTCGCTTAACCAACTGAGCCACCCAGGCGCCCCGAGATTTTTATTTTTAACAAAAGTCCATCTGTACCTTCTAAATGAACAAAATATCTAAAAAATGCCTTTGTAGAGGCCTGCTGATGTGAAAACTCTGACTAGTAGATACCTTATTTTTATAATAGGTACTTTTGCCTTTCTTTAGTGCTTATAAAAAAAAATTTTTTTTTCATAAATAAAAATCTTTAAAAAAAAATAAAAGGGTGCCTGGGTGGGTCAGTTGTTTAAGCGACTGCCTTCGGCTCAGGTCATGATCCTGGAGTCCCGGGATCGATTCCCGCATCGGGTTCCCTGCACAGTGGGGAGTCTACTTCTCCCTCTGACTGTCCCCCCTCTCATGCTCTCTATCATTATCTCTCTCAATAAATAAATAAAAATCTTTTAAAAATAATTTAAAAAAAATTTTTTTCAGTGTTCATTTGTTTAGCATTTTGTCATTCAGTAAGACTCTGGCTGAATTTTTATATCAATCAGTTGTTCATTTTTTAACTTAAAAATTTTTTAATTAGAAAAAAATTAAAAATTTTTTTTTAATTAGAAAGAAATTCACTGTTTTATCTGAGGAGCTTCTTTAAGTATTTTTAAGAACGTGATTCTACATTTTTCTCTAAAATTGGTGACCTGATTTTATCAGTGAGTGAATTCCAATCTTTTACCTCAGAACCACTGCTATAGCTTTACTGGTTTACAATAATAATATCATAGAATCAAAATAGCTTACTGCCATCAGGAGTACGGCACTGATGCAGAGCTCTGTTATTAGAAGAAGCCAAAATTAGATAATCTTTTAATGTCTTCTATTTATTTTTCCAAAAATTTTTAGAAAATTATCTAGTTTTAGATCTCTTAAGAAAATCTGGAGGAAGACTATTACTTGAGTTATTTGTTATTTTCATGTGTGCTTTCACTGAATTGTATTTGGGGTATGGAAACGCTATATAGAGATAATTATGAGACAAGGCAGTCTTTATAGATGAAGACACACACACGTTTGTAAGTATATATGTAATACATTCTTACTATAAAACATAAGTCCCCTTGGAAGTGAAAGTCCCTCTTAAAATTAATCTTACCTTCTGCTGCATTGTTCAATGCAGTAGCCACGATTTAGATTTAAATTAATTAAAATGTAAACTCCATTTCCTCAGTCACTGTAGCCACATTTCACATGCTATCATATACAATGTAGATATAAAGCATTTCCATCAAGACAGAAAGTTCTGTTGGACAACACTGCTCCAGGGATTATCACTGATATATATTCTGGTATAAATTCTCTCATATTCTTTCTACACATACACTCACACTAATATTATTTTGCAAAAGTAAGATAATATGCAGCTTGTTTTTTTACATCTTTCCATATTTCTGTATATTCATACATATTATCTCATACTTTTACTGTTTATTTCATCATGTGATTGTACCACATTATCTAACTGGTTCTCCATCGATGGACATTTTATATGGTGAAGCCAGTATGGATGTTTTGGAAATTTGACTTGTTTTTGTTTGATTGTATATATAATTTTTAAACCCTAATCCTTTTTAATATTATGGTCTTTGCATGTATATGGATAGGGATCTAAAGAAGCTGTACTTTACAGTGGGGGGGGGAAATGTCTATCTAGCCTATCAGAAGTTGCAGCATCTTTAAACTATGATAGTAAAGTGTGAGAATGTTATTTAAAGTCTCTAGTCGAATATTTAAGTTAAAGTGGCTGAAACATCATTCTCCTTTATTTATTTTTTCTTCTGCTGTCTCAACACAGGCCACAAATGCTCACACCAATGAGGTGGTGGCAGTTAAGAAAATGTCCTACAGTGGGAAGCAGACACATGAGGTATGTTAAAGACAGTTGTATACCTAAACTGACATAAACCAGTTAGTATGAAATTGATGGTAGAAACAAAGTTCTTTAAACATTTATCATAGTTCTTTTTTTATTCCTTTTTGTGGTGTATACAATAAATACTCTTAATATTCTACCTCAATCAACTAATTTGTGGAATAGAACATAAGTTAGTATAATAGATTTATCATATATTTTAATAGATTTACATTTACATGTACTAAAATTAAAGAAATAACACAAGTTTAAATGGCTTCTTCATTTATTAAACTTTTACTTTGTCCATTTAAAATAATGAAAAGAATACTATATATGTATACTTGATAGTAAAATACTATTTCCAGCCTAAAAAATTATACCATTTTCTTTATTACTTCAATAGAAATGGCAAGATATTCTCAAGGAAGTCAAATTTCTACGACAATTAAAGCATCCTAATACCATTGAGTATAAAGGTTGTTACTTGAAAGAGCACACTGCTTGGGTAAGTCAAAGGACCTGTATTATCATTTATTTCCAATTAAATTTTTTTTCTCTTTTTTCTGTTATCTCTTTGTTTTTTTTATTTAATTTTATTTTTTTAAAGATTTTATTTATTTATTTGACAGAGAGAGAGCTAGCAAGAGCAGGAACACAAGCAAGGGGAGTGGGAGAGGGAGAAGCAGGCTTCCCGTGGAGCAGGGAGCCTGATGCGGGGCTCGATCCCAGGACCCTGGGGTCATGACCTGAGCCACCCAGGCGCCCCTCTGTTATCTCTTTGATCTGTAAAATTATCAGTCCCATTTCTGACCCATTTGACTTTTGTTATCAGTATTTAACATTTGTTAATACCTCAGAGTGTGCCATATGGGATACATTCTATAAGATTAAATATGATATCTAGCCTATGGGAAATTTTATTCTATAAACAATGAACAGATAGTGAAAAGTTAGTACCATTTTATGATTTATTTGCAAAAGTAAAAGGAAGATCCTTTTATTCTCATCCTAGAATTTTTACTGTTGTAATTTCTCATCCCCCACTCAAATTCCCCCAAAATTCGGGATTATGCTTAGTATTACCATCATGGTCTACGTTTTATCAGACAGGGCCTAGCATGTGATTAAAATGAAACAGTCTTGGGTGTCTGGGTGGCTCAGTTGGGTTAGTGTCTGACTCTTGATTTCAGCTCAGGTCATGATTTCAGGGTTGTGAGATTGAGCCCTATGTCGTACTCTTTGCTGGGTGTGGAGCCTGCTTGGGATTCTCTCTCTTCCTCTCCCTCTGCCCCCAGTCCTATCTCAAAAAAGTCTTTTGTTCTACTCTATCTTTTTAGTATATTTTTACATAACTGTGTTTCTGTGTTTAGGTTAGCTACTGTTTAGTACATGAAAATGCTATATACTTTGTACTTTATCAGACCTTACATTCCAATTTAGAGTCCAATCTAACTGTCATTTATTGAGATTCATTTATTGAGAAGTTACCATGTACAAGTGATCTCCAGTTAGGGAATGGAATTTTTGTTCCCAGATGGACTATCAAACAATATACTTAAACATAAACATTTCTTTTCAAGCAGCTTTTAAGATATATAGAGTCGTTGCTTCTGTTCTGAGCAGAAGAAATTAATCAGAGGAGTATTTCATTATCTGGACATCAGTTCTCTGGCAATCTCAGCCATCTTAAAGGAGTCAAGAAAGGGATTTTAAGCATGGAGGGTTGAGTTTCTCTCTCCCTCTCCCTCTGCCCTCCTCCCCCCACGTTGGCTCAGTCTCTCTCTGTCTCAAGTAAATAAATAACTCTATTTAAAAAAAAAAAAAGGTAGAGCAACTAGAGCTGTTAATGTCAGGAGCAAACAACTAGCCACAGCTCAGGTGTCCTTGTGTTATGGAATAATAGGGAAAAGATAAAATGATCAAAATATACATTAACATAAAAATTTTAAAAATATAACCATAACTGTCCTAGAACCATATTCTCTCCATTTGGTTTTAAAGTTCTATGTTCATATTCCATATACTCAGTTAAAGGAAGTTATATGTGCATATTAATTTACTTAGTTTTTTTTTTTATGATTTTATTTATTTCCTTGCCAGAGAGAGAGAGATCACAAGCAGGGGGAGCGGCAGGCAGAGGAAGAAGCAGGCTCCCTGCTGAGCAAGGAACCCAATGCGGGGCTCGATCCCAGGACGCTGGGATCATGATCTGAGCCAAAGGCAGACGCTTAATGACTGAGCCACCCAGCGCCCCCAAACACTCCTTCTTTAACCAATTTTGATGGAAACATTTCTTAAACAACTAAGTAAATTGGGATGCCTGGGTGGCTCAGTCGTTAAGCTTCTGCCTTTGGCTCAGGTCATGATCCCAGGGTCCTGGGATCGAGCCCCGCATCAGGCTCCCTGCTCCGTGGGAAGCCTGCTTCTCCTTCTCCCACTTCACTGCTTGTGTTCCCTCTCTTGCTGTCTCTCTCTCTGTCAAATAAATAAATAAATCTTTAAAAAAAAAAATAAAGAAGGAGTATTTGTCAATTATACCTCAATAAAGCGGAAAAAATAGTGCACATAAAAGGCTAATGTTTATTATGGTATTGATTTAATGTGGAATCTCTCATTTCACAATAAGAAATAAAATTATACGTCACACCAGTTAGAATGTCTAGTACCAAAAAGACAAGAAAAAACAACTGTTGGCAAGGATGTGGAGAAAAGGGAATCCTTGTGCATTGTTGGTGGGAATGTAAATTGGTGCAGCCACTGTATGGAGTTTCCTCAAAAAATTAAGAATAGAAATACCATACAATCTAGTAATTCCACTACTTGGTATTTACCCAAAGGAAACAAAAGTGCACATTTGAAAAGATATATGTACCCCTATGTTTATTGCAACATATTTATAATAGTCAAAGTATGGAAGCAGCCTCAGTGATACTGATAGATGAATGGATAAAGATGTGGTGTACATATACAATGTACTATTACTCAGCCATAAAAAAGAATGAAATTTTGTCATTTGCGACAACATGGATTGACCTAGAGGGTATTATGCTAAGTGAAATAAGTTGGACAGAGAAAGACAAATACCATATGATTTCACTTACATGTGGAATCCAAAAAAAACAAATGAACAAACAAAAAACCAGGAACAGACTCATAAACACATAGAACAAACTGTTAGTTGCCAGATGGGACAGGGGTAGGGGAATGGGTGAAATAGGTAAAGGGAATTAAGAGGTGCAAACTTCTAGTTATAAAATAACAAAGATGAAAAGTACAGCATAGGGATATAGTCAGTAATACTGTAATAACTTCATATGGTGACAGATGGTAACTACGCTTAGGGTGGTGAGCATTTCATAATGGATAATTGTTGAATCACTATGAAGTATACCTGAAATCAACATAGTATTATATGTCAATTATACTTCTATTAATACGTAAATAAAATTAATGTTTCTGAATTTGCTTATTTTAATGTCAAGCAGAAAACTATAATAAAATTTCAAAACTTTAAACTTCTGTGTTTCTTATGTTTTAAATTATTCTGGTAATGGAATAATTTTAACATATATAGTTATATATTTAATTACATATATAAATATATAATGAATTTAATAGTTTAGATGTGAATATATAACTCTGTTACACATAATAATATAATATATGGGACGCCTGGGTGGCTCAGTTGGTTAAGCATCTGCCTTCAGCTCAGGTCATGATCCCAGAGTCCTGGGTTTGAGTCCCACATCAGGCTCCCTGCCCCTATAGTCTTAGAACATTCCAGTTCCAAGGAGGAAATAAAACCATATGATAAAAGTTATAAAAAATCAATTAGTGTCAGATGACCAAAATTTAATCCAGGTCAAGTAGGTCAGAATACTTACTCTCAGGGCACCTGGGTGGCTCACTTGGTGAAGCATCTGCCTTCGGCTCACGTCATGATCCCGGGGTACTGGGATTGAGTCCTGCATCGGGCTCCCGGTTCTGCAGAGTCTGCTTCTCCCTCTCCCTCTGTCCCTCCACCCTGCTCATGTTCTCTCTCTCACTCGTGCATGCTCTCTCTCTCGCGCTCTCTCAAATAAATAAAGAAAATCATTAAAAAAAAGAATACTTACTCTCCTAGCATTCTTAGTTCCTTGGTTACTTAAGTTGGTTTTAGCAGTTTCTTATTAACTGTCATTATTCTGGTTATTATTTTAATCTATTACAGTTGGTGATGGAATATTGCTTAGGCTCAGCCTCTGATTTGTTAGAAGGTAAGAATAAAAGCACTATCCCCCTCCTTTATGTTCTGCCTTGACCAGAATAGTATCTACTCCTATATTAAAGTGCAATTTGGGCAAAGCAAATGGATGCTGACTCATACCTAAGGGTTGTGTGGATGAGCTGTGCAAACTTTATCTCTGCAGTGGCTGAAAGTGTCTCGGGAATGATTAACAGCCCTCCTGCTGTTCAGTGCATGGCCCATCCAGGGCAGGTACTTACTAAAATGTTCGGCTAATATGATGTATGTACCCAAAAACATCAAATTCATATGTATATATGAAAGAGAGGTAGATGGTATCAAATTATATTGATATTTAACTCCTTCAAATATCTTGACTTGACCCAGTTCTCTTCTGCAAATACTATTATAATCAGAGACTGGGTTAAAAATTTACATTAAAAAAAAAACTTTTTTATATCACCCTTGATCTCTGAATAGAAATTGCTTATTAGCTGCTTTCACAAATAATGAAAACCTGTAGTTAGAAGAGGTAATTATAGATGCTCTGTGGAGAGGAGAATAATACAACCTAAAACATTCTAGGCATTTAAAATGTCAGAAAAGAATAAAAAATAAATAAATAAATAAATAAAATGTCAGAAAGGACTGGTAAATTTGGGCCTGGCCAATTGGAATCAGTGGTGGCTTTGACTTGCAACTGACAGGTCAAGTAACAACTCATTACAGTGAATATCAGGCTTTGTTTTATTTTGTTTTAAGGAGTTTGTTTGTTTGTTTTTGTACTTGAGTTTCCTGTTATCTGATTATTTATTGCAATTCTATAGGAAATATGGTGGATGTGTTCCCAAATTGTCATTTGAGAGTATGTAATTCAGTTTGGCATAACTGTATAAGATTTTAAGAAGAATGCAACTGATTACTACTTCTGAATTTTTCTTTTCCTTCCTCAGTTCACAAAAAACCACTTCAAGAAGTGGAAATCGCTGCCATTACTCACGGTGCCTTGCAGGGACTGGCCTACCTGCATTCTCATGCACTGATTCATAGGTAAGACTGGAGACCAGTTACATGTCAGTTATAGGACTATCCAAGGAATCTTGAAAGTTAGTGCCTGCTCCACTTTTTAGGGTGCCTGTGGATTTATAGGAAGCAAAGAGATTGCTGCTGCTGCTGCTGGATGTAAGAAGGAAAGTTGTCAGAATTTAGCTTCTGTCTCTTGGTCTGTCCCAGATGTTCACAAAGACTTGCATCACCTCTGTTCTATAGGTAACTGTTCTCCAAGGCAGGATGTTGCAGGAAAATTTGAGGAAGGGCCCAGCAGCCTTTTGATACAATGCCAAGAAGAAAAGAAAATTAGCCTTCCTTCCATATATTTATTTCCTAGCTGAGTTTCTTCTCCTTTTCCTGTTGCAAATAACAAGTCAATATTATATAAATACATGCTATTTCATAACTTTAAAATATTGTGCTTTTCTATAGTCCACATAGATATTTAGGAAGATATTATTGTATTTATCTTGGCAGCTGAAGAAACTGGGACTCTGAAAGATTAAAATAATTGCCCACAGTTTCACAGGTTTTACATAATAAAGATTGAAGCTCAGATTTCCTAACTCCTAATCCAAGGCTTTCCTCTACCTTTTATTTTCTCTACCACAACTCCACTGTCCTCCCTCCAGTCTACTTCCTACTACTAACTTCTCCTAAATAAAGATGTTCTCCTAATCTTTCCTTCTCTCAGTAGAGAACTGCTAGTACAGTTACTTTAATGAATGGTGGCAGAAGCGGTGGAATATGGGGTAGATATAAGGATCCAATGGCTCAAAAACAAAAGAAAAAACTTTGACATTTACTAGGAAGAAATGAAACTATTACATCATAGGTTCCCCTTTTGCTTCTGTTTTAATCACCCCAGAGTAGCCATTATCAGTTACTGGTACAGCAAAGGCAGAACTTCCTCAAAATAGGCAGACCAAAATTCCTGCCGTGAATTTGGCTTATGTATAATAAAGACAAAGAATGAACTTAACCATATCTAATAAATGCTGATAAAATGGATTTAACCACAGTGTCTATGGGTTTGACAAAAAAAATTTTTATAGTACGTTTTTTTGTTACCAAAATGTCATTACCAAATGCCAACTTGTTTATATATGATTTTGCTGGTTCCTGTTTAAAGCCATGGTTCATTTTTTTGTGCCTTTGTTAACAAAATCTGCATATTGATTTAATGTTTTATATTCTATATTATACTTTATCTTCTTTAGTATATAAAAGAAGTTGAAAAAGCAAAGCTTTTAAAGTGTGCTCCCCGGGGCGCCTGGGTGGCTTAGTCGTTGGGCGTCTGCCTTCAGGCTCTCTGCGCCGCGGGAAGCCTGCTTCTCCCTCCCCCACTCCCCCTGCTTGTGTTCCTGCTCTCCCTATCTCTGTCTCTGTCAAATAAATAAATAAAATCTTAAAAAAAATAATAAAGTGTGCTCCCTATTTAAAAATAAAAACCATGTCTCAGATTTATTATTTTGATTTGACAAGTCAGTGTTCTAATTGAAGGTAATAGAGAAGAGGTATTTTTCTTTTGTTAGATAAATAAGTGTTTTTTTTAGTTCTCTCTGCCAATGCCTAATGTCATCTTGAGTAAAGAAACTGAATTTTCAAGAGAAAATTTTTGGAGACATTGTTTTGGAAACATTTGAACCTTCTCATTTTCAGCTTCCGTTTTCCTCATTCTCTCTGCTTTGTCTTTCCACGGCCCACCAATTTATAAGTCTTGGTTCCTAGTACTCATTACACCTCATGCTTTTTTTGAAGAGAATCAAGAGTACACCCATGTCTTTTCATTCTAAATTATCATCCTCAACAATGAATATTTTAAAATAATATTTTGAAAACTTTTCTGCTGCATAAAATACCTAATAGCTTTAGTAGTAACAGCTTGCGATTCTTTGTAGTAATACAATTGAAATGCAATTTCCTAATCCCTAATCCTTGTTTGTTTTGATCTTTCAGGGTCTTCTTTTTACTGTACAGTGTTATTTTTAAAATAACACCTTCCATATAACATGTACCCTCAAATGCCTTAGAGTTGCAGTTACAATTAAGGCAGAGAGAAAGGGTCACAGGCAAGAAAGAAAAGGTATGTGTGTAGTTGAGGTATATTGGTAGGTAGATAATACAGTTACTGAA
Source organism: Neomonachus schauinslandi (assembly GCF_002201575.2). Lineage (NCBI taxonomy): Eukaryota > Metazoa > Chordata > Mammalia > Carnivora > Phocidae > Neomonachus > Neomonachus schauinslandi. Next base: position 78,171,934 of record NC_058416.1, read on the forward strand.
GGTTTATTTAGACTCCAAAAATGTTATGTAATTTGGAAAAGGAAAAAAAAAAGGCAGTTACAAATGGCACCAATTTTCCCAGCAGAAGGGATACTGTTGATGACTGGATTTAGCATCTGAGAATATGCTTTTTTAAGTGTAGCGATGGAAAAGGTTTCCTTGTCTGCCACGTCTGTCTGCCTTTTTTCTCACTGCATTCCTTCCCTCTAAATAAAGCTCTACCTTTTAGTAATTACTTTGACCTACCTGTAAGTACATCCAGGAATCTGGGCCCCCGTATAACATGCGGTAATTACTAAATCCCCTTCTGGCTATCTGAGCAAGGTTTTTTTTAATAAACTTTTTGTCTTATTAATTGCATGCTCTGACCTATTCCATAATCAAAGTTGAAAAGTAATTTTCTAACCCTCTTATTTTTTCCTATAGGGATATTAAAGCAGGAAATATTCTTCTAACAGAGCCAGGTCAGGTGAAACTAGCTGATTTTGGATCTGCCTCAATGGCTTCTCCTGCCAACTCCTTTGTGGGCACACCTTACTGGTATGTAGAATTTAAAAACTAGAATTTTAAAATATACATACATGAACAAGATGGGCTCAAAGCATTGCTTTTGTTTTGTTTTTTGACAGTGTCTCACCATGTGCCTCAAATGAGATTTCATTAAAGGATAGAAAACTCACTGGCAAAAAAAAAGAAACACTCTGACTTAGTATAAAATTTCCAGAGACTTTAAATTGTTCAAATAAGGTTGATGTCACTGTGTGTAAACTGAGCAGGATTATCAACTCCCTGACCAAGCTCAGGTTTTAGATTTCATTTGAAGTTTCTTTTGAAACTTTCTCTTGAAGCAGAATCTCTAGGCAAGGACAAAGTAGTTTCTTTAACCTTCTCTAGTCAACAAGCATAAATATTACCTTTCAGTGAAAGAAATGCGGTTTCTTTTTTTTGTTGAGTTCTTTTTTTGAGACTTTTCTTAGTTTGTCACTCTGAAAATTTCACCCCATCTATTCAAGATGCCTTTCCTTCCTTTCATAGATAAACTAGAATTTCATTGTATCTTGGACAATGACTTATATCCCTGGATAATTACTTACCTACTAAAAAAATTAGCTACTCTTTGAATTTCCTTTCTGTCAATGATCATCAAGTAGCATTTACTAAGCAGGCACTTACATATAGTAACAGAAAAAAAAAACCATATTAAACTGATAAGACCCCTGCCCTCCTATGGAAATCCATTCTGGACAAACAATATCCATTATCATAGCCTGTTTGTTTATTTTTTGAGTTGTAATATCTTTGAAATATCTGATTATATTGTTTTAAATAGTTCCATAAGTATTTTCTGTGTTGTCTATAGTTATTTGTTTAAGTATTTCCTACATATCAATCCTTTACAAATCTTTCTGAGGTAGCTACTAGAATTCTTTCCACATTACAGATGGGAAAACTGATATACAGAGAGGTTAAGTAATTTAGCTGCGGTAAAACTGATAGATAATGGTGGAATCAGGATTTATTGAAAATAATGTGTTGTTTCCTGTAAATCCTTGAGTATAATGTTTATGTTTTGAACAGTGTTTTTCCAAATGACTTGTATAAGGAAATAATGTCTTTACTAGACAAAATTTTAGACTGTGCTCAAACAGCTATTTCACCAAATCACTTCATTAGATGAATTTTGTTTTTAATTTGCAACTCAAATTTTGTACATTACATTTGGCAGGATGGCTCCAGAGGTGATCTTAGCTATGGACGAAGGACAGTATGATGGGAAAGTTGATATTTGGTCACTTGGAATCACCTGTATTGAATTGGGTAAGTGAAAGAGTTGTGTTTTTTTTGGTTTTGGTTTTGGTTTTTTTTTTTTAGATTTTATTTATTTGACAGAGAGAGACACAGCGAGAGAGGGAACACAAGCAGGGGGAGTGGGAGAAGGGAAAAGCAGGCTTTCCGCCGATCAGGGAGCCCGATGTGGGGCTCGATCCCAGGGCCCTGGGATTATGATCTGAGCCAAAGGCAGATGCTTAACAACTGAGCCACCCAGGTGCCCCAAAAGAGTTGTTGTTATTGTACTTTTGAAAATCACTCCTGACTATAATTGTTAATTCATTCATCCTGCTATTATTTAATGGGTCACTGCTCTATGTGGGCCAGGCAGCGTGAATTTATTAAATTTTTTTTCTATGCTTTTGTATAACATCAGAAGATTCCTTTCTCTTTGCTACATTTTCGTGTTATTAATTTAAAAGAGTTTGAGCAGGTATAGCAAATAACAAATGTGGGAATATACAATAATAAGTATTAATATTTGAAAAACATCCATTCTCCATATCATGAATGATAACTTATGCCCTTCCTTCCCAGTAGTAATTTAATTTTGACGTGTATAAGGGAAATCTAAAAAAGTAATAGCAGGCTTATCCAAGATCTGACTGTAAAAACTCTATTTGACCCATTTACAGAGCAACCTCAGAGAAAACTTCTTGTTAGAAGATGCCCTCTGCTTTAAAGTTGTTCCCCAAACATTGTTGCATTTACATAAAATTGTCTAACATACCACAGATTCTTGATCCTCTGGTTGTATTTTTTGAACTTTAAATGTATCCTAAAGTCACCTTTATCTGGGGCTATACTGGCAGATTTAACCAATGATTCTCAGGTCACTGGTGGGGCAGATAAGATTACTGTGGAGTTGGAGAAAGTGATGCACAGTTGACCTTCCAAAGCCACTGAGATCCGGCTCCAACATTGCCTTTATCTAGATTTTTATTTAAAATTTTTATTTATAATTATTTTATTTATAATTTTATAAATACATTTAATTTAATTTTTTCATCAGTTTTTTAAAATTTCTTCATCTAGTTTTTTGGGTTAATTTCCTCTACTCTGGTATCCAAATTGATCCTGTAAGAATTTCTGAGCTCCAGTTTGATTCTCAGACTGTAGTTTTCTTTATCCTGAAATGTTTGGCTTGTAAAGACAACTTGGGATACTTTGTATTGCATTTCCAGTTGCTTCACTGACTCCTTCCTTGAACAAAGAAACATATGATAAAGATATGACTTGTCTTCTTTTTTTTTTTAACCTTAAAGAAATATTACTTTTTAAAAAAACAATTCAGGGAGGAGAGTTAGAATATTTAATATTTAATTTTTTAAAAATAAGTAATATTCATATGGTTTATAAATCAAAAAATATAAAAAGACATGCAGTGAAAGAACTTCTCAGACCTCTGGCCCTATTGACCCATTTCCTTTCCCACCCCTGCCAGTACATACAGGGCACCACTGTTACTAATTTCTTGTATATCCTTCCAGAGCTTCTTTACAAATATACAAACTGGGGCGCCTGGGTGGCTCAGTTGGTTGGGCGACTGCCTTCGGCTCAGGTCATGATCCTGGAGTCCCGGGATCGAGTCCCGCATCGGGCTCCCTGCTCGGCGGGGAGTCTGCTTCTCCCTCTGACCCTCCTCCCTCTCATGCTCTCTGTCTCTCATTCTCTCTCGCAAATAAATAAAATCTTAAAAAAAAAAAAAACAACAAATATACAAACAAATATGGATATACATGTATTACATTCCTTTTCTCACCCAAATTAACATATACAACTGGTTCTGTATATTGATTTTTCACTTAACAACGTCTTGGAGATCTGTTTTATATTAGTAACTTAGACCTCTTTTTCTTTTTCTTTTTACTGGCATCATCTTATTCCTCCAGTATTATGGATATACCATAATTTATTTGACTAGTCCTCTGTTAAAGGATATTGAGGTGGTAGATTTCTTTTCTACATTCTTTTTTTTTTTTTTTTTTTAAAGATTTTATTTATCTGAGTGAGAGAGAGAACATGAGCAATGGGAGGGGCAGAGAGAGAAGCAGACTCCCCGCTGAGCAGGGAGCCTGATTCAGGGCTCCATTCCAGTACCCTGGGATCATGACCTGAGCCAAAGCAGACACTTAACCAACTGAACCACCCAGGCGTCCCTCTTTTTTACATTCTAATATTGTGTTATTCTCTCTTTCACTACAAAGGAAATTAACTTAATTTATTCACACTGATTATGGGGAGGGAGACTCAGCAGAAATATTTGCATACTTTAAAAAGGACATATGATGCACTTCCAATAATACTATGTACAACTTTACAAGGTAGTCCTAAAAGTCAGAGGGCCAAAACTAGTCCAGACAATTTTGAAAAAGTAGAATTTGGACAGAAAAATCACTGTACCAAAATCCATACCATCATAATTAAATCAATACAGCATTGATGTAGGGAAAGACTAATATCCAATAGAACAGACAGTAAAACCTAGAAATGGACTCATGTATAAGTCAGATTTTGTTATAAGACTGGAAAAGCAGGGGCGCCTGGGTGGCTCAGTCGTTAAGCGTCTGCCTTCGGCTCAGGTCATGATCCCAGGGTCTTGGGATCGAGCCCCGCATCAGGCTCCCTGCTCCGCAGGAAGCCTGCTTTTCCCTCTCCCACTCTCCCTGCTTGTGTTCCCTCTCTCGCTGTGTCTCTCTCTGTCAAATAAATAAATAAAATTTTTAAATAAATAAATAAATAAAAAGACTGGAAAAGCATTATAAATCAGTGGGGAAAGGATGGCCCATTTGATAAATAATATGAGGCAATTTGTTAATTGTATAAGGAAAAACTATAATTAGATCCTAGCTTATGCCATACACAAAAATAAAATTCCAGATTGGTTACATACCCAAAAGTAAAACGTAAAACTTTAAAACTTTTAGGAGAAGCCCTCTTATGACTCAGTTTCCTCATCTGCAAAGTAGAGACAACAATGCTACAAAGCAGGTGCTATTATTATGAAAATTAATGAATATATAAAATATTTATCAATGGATACTTGGGCTGCTTCCATATCTTGGCTATTGTAAGTAATGCTGCAGTAAACATGGGAGTGCATATATCTTTTTGAATTAGTGTTTTCATTTTCTTTGGGTAAATACCCAGGAGTAGAGTTGTTGGATCATATGGTCTTTTCTATTTTTAATTTTTTGAGGAAATTCCTTACTGTTTTTCACCGGGGCTGTACCAATTTACATTCCCACCAAAAGTGAATGGATAAAGAAGATATTGTGTATACACACACACACACACACACACACACACACACACACACACAGAGAAATATTACTCAGCCATAAAAAAGAATGAAATCTTGCCATTTTGTAACAACATGGATGGACCTAGAAGGTATTATGCTACATGAAATTAGTGAGAGAGAGAAAGACAAATACAACATGATTTCACTTATATGTGGAATCTAAACAAATAAATGAATAAACAAATAACAGAATCAGACCCATAAATACAATGAACAAACAGATGATTGCCAGAGGGGAGAGGGGTGGGGGATGGGCAAAATGGGTGAAGGGGAGTGGGAGATACAGGCTTTCAGTTATGGAATGACTAAGTTACAGGAATAAAAGTCACAGGCATGAGGAATATAGTCAATGGTATTATACTAGCCTTGCATGGTGACAGATAGTAGCTACACTTGCCGTGAGCATAGCATAATGTAAAGGGTTGTTGAATCACTGTGTTGTACTACTGAAACTAAGTAACATCCTATGTCGACTATACTCTCTCTCTCTTTCTCTTTCTCTCTCTATATATGAAATACTTAAAATATGGCATGCCATGTAATAGACACTATATAAATGTAATTATTATTACTATTATTACTATAGGAGTATATACCTTTATGGGTGTGGGAAGAATTTTTCTAAAAATATTTTTGAGGGGCTCCTGAGTGGCTCAGTCCTTAAGCGTCTGCCTTCAGCTCAGGTCATGATCCCAGGGTCCTGGGATCGAGCCCCGCATGGGGCTCCCTGCTCAGCAGGAAGCCTGCTTCTCCCTCTCACACTCCCCCAGCCTGTGTTCCCCCTCTCGCTGTCTCTCTCTCTGTCAAATAAATAAATAAAATCTTGAAAAATATATATATATTCATATATATATTTTTGAAAACATTGACAAATATGACAACTTTTAGTACTTTAAAATATAAAGCTATGTGGGGCACCTGAGTGGCTCAGTCGGTTAAGCGTCTGCCTTCGGCTCAGGTCATGATCCCTGGGTCCTGGGATCGAGCCCCATATTGGGCTCCCTGCTCAGAGGGGAGCCTGCTTCTCCCTCTCCTCCCCACCTGAGTGCTCTCTCTCACTATCTCTGTCACTGTCTCTCACTCTCAAATAAATAAAAAAATCTTAAATATATATATATATATAAAGCTATGTAAAATACAAAAATTAAAAGATAAGCCAGAGACTAATAGAAAGTAGTTTCAACATACCTAACCAACAGAGTATTGGCCCAGAATTTTTAAAGATTTCTTATGATTTACCACATTTCTTTATCAAAAATAAAAAGACAAACAGCCGGTAGAAAAATGGGCAAAGAATAATAATCAGCAAGTTCACTGAAAAAGAAACCTAAATGGACACCAAACATTCAAAGATACTCAGGCTCGTTAGTAATAAGGGAAATGCAAATTAATACCTTATCACACTGGGGCACCTGGGTGGCATCCGACTCTTGATCTCAGCTCGGGTCTTGATCTCAGGGTCATGAGTTCAAGCCCTGTTTTGGGTTCCATGCTGGGCATGGAGCCTATTTTAAAAAACAAACGAACAAAAAACTTTTTCACATTTATCAGACTGGCAAAAGTTCTTAAGTATGAGGATAATAAATAAATTTTGGGAAACTACTAAGGAAACAGGAACTCATTCATTATTTGTAGAAATGTAAATTGATATAACAACTTTGGGGTGTAAATTATCCAACATCTAGTAAAGTCAATGAGTAGTCTCAGTGACCCAGAATTTCACTTCTAAGTGTATTCCTTAAAGAAATATTTATGCATATACACTGGAAATGTGTACAAGAATGAAACCTTGTGTAGAAGCTAGAAAAGGTTGAAACAATCTAAATTCTTACCCAAGGAGGAATGGATAAATTAATTATGGAATACTGTATCACAGTTAATGATGAACTGGATCTACAGGTATCATCATGGATAAATCTCAAAAATCATAACACTGATGCAGAAAAAGCATTTGACAAAAATACAGCATCCTTTCTTAACAAAAGCCCTCAACAAAGTAGGGATAGGTGGAACATAACTCAACATCATAAAGGCATATACGGAAGACCCACAGCTAATATCATCCTCAATGGAGAAAAACAGAGCCTTTCCCCTATAGTCAGGAACAAGACAGGGATGTCAATTCTCACCATTACTATTTAAGATAGTACTGGAAGTCTAGCTTCAGCAGTCAGACAACAAAAAGAAATAAAAGGCATCCAAATCAGCAAGGAAGAAGTCAAACTTTCATTATTTGCATAGGACATGATACTCTATGTAGAAAACCTGAAAGATTCCACCAAAAAATTGCTAGAACTAATTCATGAATTCTGCAAAGTTGCAGGATATAAAATCAATGTGCGGGGGCGCCTTGGTGGCTCAGATGGTTAAGCGTCTGCCTTCAGCTCAGGTCATGGTCCTGGGGTCCTGGGATCGAGCCCCACATTGGGCTCCTGGCTCAGCGGGGAGCCTGCTTCTCCCTCTCCCTCTGCCTCTCCCCCTGCTCATGCTCTCTCTCTGTATCTCTGTCAAATGAATAAATAAATAAATAAATCTTTTTTTAAAATGTGATTTAATCTTTAAAAAATAAAAATAAACTCAATGTGCAAAAATCTGTTGCCTTTCCATACACCAATAATGAAGCTCCAGAAAAAGAAATCAAGGCATAGATCCCATTTGCAATTGCACCAAAAACAATAAGATACCTAGGAATAAACCTAACTAAAGAGGTAAAAGATGTGTACTCTGATGTGTACACTTGTGAAAGAAATTGAAGAGGACACAAAGAAATGTAAAAGCACTCCAAGCTCATGGATTAGAAGAACAAACATTGTTAAAATGTCTATACTACCCAAAGCTATCTACACGTTTAACACAATCCCTATCAAAATAACACCAGCATTCTTCACAGAGCTAGAACAAACAATCCTAAAATTTGTATGGGACCACAAAAGACCCTGAATACCAAAGCAATCCTGAAAAAGAAAAAACTGGAGGCATTACAATTCCAGATTTCAAGCTATATTACAAAGCTGTAGTCATCAAGACAGTATGGTACTGGCACAAAAATAGACACACAGATCAATGGAACAGAATAGAGAATCCAGAATTGGACCCACAACTATATGGTCAACTAATCTTCAAGAAAGCAGGAAAGAATGTCCAATGGAAAAAAGTCTCTTCAACCAATGGTGTTGGGAAAACTGGACAACATGCAAAAGAAAGAAACTGGACCAATTTCTTACACCATACACAAAAATAAATTCAAAATGGATGAAGGACCTAAATGTGAGACAGGAAACCATCAAAATCCTGGAGGAGAATACAGGCAGAAAACTCTTTGACCTCGGCTATAGCAACTTCTTACTGGACATGTTGCTGGAGGCAAGGGAAACAAAAGCAAAAATGAACTATTGGGGCTTCATCAAGATAAAAAGCTTCTGCACAGTGAAGGAAACAATCAAAACTAAAAGGCAGCCTACGGAATGGGAGAAGATATTTGCAAACGACATCAGATAAAGGGTTAGTATCCAAAATCTATAAACAGCTTACCAAACTCAACACCCAAAGAACAAATAATTCAATCAAGAAATGGGCAGAAGACATGAACAGACATTTTTCCAAAGAAGACATCCAGATGGCTAACAGACACATGAGAAAATGCTCAACATCACTCATCATCAGGGAAATACAAATCAAAACCACAATGAGATACCACCTCACACCTGTCAGAATGGCTAAAATTAACCCAAGAAACAACAGGTGTTGGTGAGGCTGTGGAAAAGGGGAACCTTCTTGCATTGTTGGTGGGAATGCAAACTGGTACAGCCACTCTGGAGAATAGTATGGAGATTGCTCAAAAAGTTAAAACTAGAACTACCCTATGACGCAGCAATTGCAGTACTAGGTATTTACCCAAAGGGTATGAAAATACAGATTTGAAGGGGTACATGCACCCCAATGTTTATAGCAGCATTATCAACAATAACCAAACTATGGAGAGAGCCCAACTGTCCATTGACTAATGAATGGATAAAGAAAATGTGGTATATATACAATGGAATGTTACTCAGCCATCAAAAAGAATGAAATCTCACCATTTGCAATGATGTGGATAGAGCTAGAGTATATTATGCTAAGTGAAATAAGTCCGAGAAAGACAAATACCATATGACCTCAATCATGTGGAATTTAAGAAAGAAAACAGACGGGGGCACCTGAGTGGCTCAGTTGGTTAAGCGACTGCCTTCGGCTCAGGTCACGATCCTGGAGTCCTGGGATCGAGTCCCGCATCGGGCTCCCTGCTCGGCGGGGAGTCTGCTTCTCCCTCTGACCCTCCCCCCTCTCATGCTCTCTCTCTCTCTCTCATTCTCTCTCTCAAATAAATAAATAAAATCTTTAAAAAAAAAAAAAGAAAACAGATGAACATATGAGAAGGGGGGACAGAAAAAAGGGAGAGAGGGAAATAAACCATAAGAGACTCTTTTTTTTTTTTAAAGATTTATTTATTTATTTTGAGAGAGCGAGAATGAGAGAGAGAGAGAGAGAGAGTACATGAGTGGGGGAGGGTCAGAGGGAGAAGCAGACTCCCTGCCGAGCAGGGAGCCCGATGCGGGACTCGATCCCGGGACTCCGGGATCGTGACCTGAGCCGAAGGCAGTCGCTTAACCAACTGAGCCACCCAGGCGCCCAACCATAAGAGACTCTTAATGATAGAAAACAGAGGGTTTTCTATCTATGGAGGGAGGTGAGGGGGGATGAGATGGATAGATGAAGAGGTTTAAGGAGGTCACTTTTTGTGATGAGCACTGGGTGTTATATGTAAGTGATGAATCACTGAATTCTACTCCAGAAACCAGTATTGCACTGTATGTTAACTAATTTAACATTAAATTTAAATTTAAAAAAATTATAATACTGAATATTTAATGAACAAAGAAAGTTGCAAAACTATAGGTACAGTATGATACCAATTATGAAAATTTTATAAACACTTCTTTATATTGTTTGAGTGTGTGTATGTTAGTATATATATTTTTTTAAAGCATAAGAACATAGATGTAAAAGATTTAATTTCAAAATAGAACATTCTCTGGAGAGAGGAAGAAGAATAAAGTTGTATCTACTTTATTACTTTTTTTGGAAGAAAGTTCTGAAACAAATATGGCAAAATACTGATTAAATGGTAGGTATCATAATCTGCAAATTTTAAAGATTTTATTTACTTACTTTGAGAGGGGAGAGGGGGCAAAGGGAGAGGCAGAGAACTTCAAATAGGCACTGCACCCGGCACAGAGTCTGTCTGGGGCTCCATCCCACAACCCTGAGATCATGACCCCAGCTGAAACCAAGAGTCAGATGCTTAACCAACTGAGCTACCCAGGCACCCGGAAGAATTTAACTTTTTAAAAATGAGAAATAGGGGCACCTGGGTGGCTCAGTCAGTTAAGCGTCTGCCTTCAGCTCAGGTCATGATCCCAGGGTCTTGAGATTGGGCCCCATGTCGGGCTCCCTGCTCAGCGGGAGAGTCTGCTTCTCCCTCTCCTCACTGCTTGTGCTCTTTCTCCCTATCTCTGTCACTATCTGTCTCTCTCCAATAAATAAAATCTTAAAAAAAAAGAGAGAGAGAAATAGATGTACATTCCTGTGGTTTAAAAAAAAACAAAAACAAGAACCTGCCCTCTGCCTAGCACACAGTTAGCAATTTGGAATAAATTTTAAAATTAGACACCCTGAATTTGAATTTTGGCTTTACCGACACTTAGCTGGCAGGACCACCCCAAATGGCTGCACTAACACCAGCAGGCATCCACATAGTCTAGCATGTGACTGACACCTTTTGGAGTTGTATAACATGTTCATCCTGACTGTGAGAGTTTGGACAACTTTCTCAACTTGCTTGAGCCTCAGTTTTCTCACCTAAGTGACAATATCAATACAGGGGCGCCTGGGTGGCTCAGTCGGTTAAGCGTCTGCTTTCGGCTCAGGTCATGATCCCAGGGTTCTATGATCGAGCCCCGCATCGGGCTCCCTGCTCAGCGGGGATCCTGCTTCTCCCTCTACCTCTGCCTGCCACTCTACTTGTGCTCTCTATCTCTCTGTCAAAAAAATAAATTAAAAAAATCTTAAAAAAAAAAAAAAGAAAATATCAATACATATGCCCTAGATATTGTCAACTTCAATAAGATAACATATGTAAAGTATTTAACATAATGCCTACCACAGAACAAAGGCTTAATAACAGCTGATTGCATTTGTATGTAGGATTATTCCTATTTTTGTAATTTATATTCTAAAATGAACCAAAATTAAACATAACACTGATGCCGTAGCAGCAATTCATCTGTTATGAAAATTTAACAGGATGTACTACCTAAGTTGAACTTTACAGCTAATTAGCGTCCACCTATTGTTTTAACAAGTTTTTTTCTTACCGTAATCTTTCTAAATGTACGGTGGATTCTACCCTTTCCAACCTTCTTAAATAGAGCAAACAACATGTACCTTTTTTTTTTTTAAGATTTTATTTATTTATTTGAGAGAGAGAGAGAATGAGGGATAACACAAGCAGGGGGAACAGTAGAGGGAGAGGGAGAAGCAGGCTTCTCGCTGAGCAGGGAGCCGGATGCGGGGCTTGATCCCAGGATCCTGGGATCATGACCTGAGCTGAAGGCAGATGCTTAACTGACTGAGCCACCCAGGCGCCCCTAACATGTACCTTTTTATGAGGATTCAAGATCACCATCCCATCACTTTTTGTACTGTGTAGATGTAGTAAAGACTTAAGTTTCAAACAGCAGTTCACACTGGGTGAAATAGGTACTTATCCCAGGAGATACTTTTAGAACTTCCTCTCTTGAGAGAGGCCCTGATATATGCTTAATTTCTGATTTTATTTTTTATAAAAATGAATTAAAGTATGTATGAAAACACGGTCTCTGTATCAGCCTAACTTAGATTGCCTTTTATACAATGATTTTCGGAATTAAAGAACAAAGTAACCATCTCGGGGTGCCTGGGTGGCTCAGTCATTAAGCATCTGCCTTCGGCTCAGGTCATGATCCCAGGTTCCTGGGATCGAGCCCCACGTTGGGCTCCCTGCTCCGTGGGAAGCCTGCTTCTCCCTCTCCCGTCCCCCTGCTTGTGTTCCCTCTCTCGCTGTGTCTCTCTGTCAAATAAATAAATAAAATCTTTAAAAAAAAAAAAAGCACAAAGTAGCCATCTCCTGAATTGTCTTATCCTCCACAATGGCTATTCCTGCAAACTGACAGATGATACTACTGAATTATACTTACAAACATAGACTGTGTGGTCAGACAAATGTGAGTTCTGATTCCAGCTCTGCCATTTCTTAGTTGCGTGATTTCTGTCAAATTATTTGAACTCTCTATGAAATTTGCATAATAAGAACCCCTACCCTACCTTACCAGGATTGTCTGGATTAAATGAAAATATAGATTTAAAGTGTTTATTATCATAATCCCTACATAGTATACTTAATAAATATTAGCTATGTATCATATTTCATCCCAAATTTTAATTTACATTTTAACATCTCTTTAAACTGGAAGGCATTTTACAGGCAACAGCATTTTATAATTATAATTGGCAGCATTTTTCTCCAAATTATACATAAAATTGTGGTGCATCTTAATAGTGGTACATTTTATAGTCCGTGGCATCTTAGATTCAGAGAAGGATGGTAGTACATGCTCAGTTAATATTCATTAAGTAAAATTGTTACCGAGGACATTTAACTTCTCAAGAATTACTCAAAATGTATTATATTGCTAATGCAATAGACCATACAAGTATCTTTTTAAAAGCTTTTCTCTGTATTTCTATCTCTGTAGCATTAATCTTGTAAATGGACGTATAAAAGAAGGGTATTTTTTTACATGAAAAAAGAATAACCTGCTGCATATAAAACCCTAAGCAATGATTTTTCTGTTTTCTATATATTTGATATACTTTAAATTGTACTTTTAATGTTGAAATTACCTTGAAAATTGTGGATAGTGTTGTCCCCTTTCATTGTGATATTTCTTCTATAATACTGTATATATTTTTTTAAAGCTCCCTAATCTGTAATTTAAATTGCTAAGGTAACATCACAAAGGAGGAAGATGATAATGTTATTGGCACTGTCGTTCTTTCCCGGATCAAGCTCTACAGTTCCTGAGTGGTGAAGCCTGTTCCGCAAATTATCTTTTGCTAAATTAATTTTCCACTGAAAGAACTAATTAAATGCATGAATCCTCTGAAATCTTTGGACACTGAAATTGTCCATTCAGCAAATATTTTATTTTTCAAGCTTATTTCAAGAGAAGTTAATATGATGTTCATTTGTTTAACCTACAGACACTTGGTTCACCTGCAAAGGTCATGATAGAAGCTGGCAAATGGTTCATTAGCCTTGTCAGGGAATTTATTGTGCTCAGAAATAAACTCTCCAGGGGAAAAAAAAAATCACAAACACACAAAAACATAAATGTTGTCATGTAGGTTTTTTGCCTGGAATTTTCATCTCCCACATTAGCCACTTTTGATAATAAATGAATGTTGTGATGACTGTTGGGGAGAAGCAGGCATATTTACTCTTCTGAAAGCTGCTAATGATTCTTTTTCTTTTTTTTAAATTTATTTATTTATTTAAGTTTATTTATTTTTTAGTAATCTCCACACCCAACTTGGGGTTTGAACTCACCACCCCGAGATCAAGAGTCACACGCTCTACCAACCAAGCCAGCCAGGCGCCCCCCTTTTATTTTAAAAAATAGCAATACAGTCTACCATAAAATGCACAGGGTTGTATAAGAGGCACTGAGACCTACTGAAAAGAACACATTTCTTGGATTCTTACAAGATGGGTTGAAGTCCCATTTTAGCCACTTACCATGTGACTTAGTTTCATTATTTAGGCTAGCTGAAACTCAGTTTCTTCAGTTGGGAAATAATGCTTGGAATAATAACCCTCTTCTTGCCGAGCTAGTCTCAGAATCCTGAATGACATGTAGCACATGGTAAGTGCCTGACCTGTAGTAGGAATTCAGTACATGGTACTAATTATTGTTATCGCTAATTATTATGGTTTTCAGCCACATTTGTTCATAAGAAATCTGTTGCCACAAAAACTTGGTCATTGTCTTTAAATAGAAATCATTATTTTTTTCGTTTTAGTTAATCCAGCTTTTTTATGCTCCCATCCTTTTCCTTTCTTTTGAGAAAATCTCAATTACATATCGCAAAGGTGGCTTCAAAAGCACTCCTACTTCCTATTTTGCTGCTTCTGTGGAAGACTGTATGCAGACTATTGTATTCTACAATAAGGGTTGACAAACTTTCTGTAAAGGACCAGATAATAAGTGTTTTGGGCTTTGCAGGCTTTGCAGGCATAACATTCTCGTTATAACTACTCAACTCTGCTGTTATAGCATGAAAACAGCCATAGACAATATGTTAATAAATAAACGTGGCTGTAATTCAATAAAACTTTACAAAAACAGACTTCTAGGTGAATTTGGCCCACAGGCCATAGTTTCCCAACCCTTACTCTGTGGTATGCTGGCTTAGCAATGAGTGCTGTCACCATGGCTCAGAGGATTTATGTAGCTGAGGCCATCTGAAAGTAATATTTAGCAAATGCTTCTCAGACCATAGAGCCGTGTGCCGTTTAGAACACCTTTAGTCACGTGCTTCTCTACTACAGCTCTTCTACCATCGTGTGGCTGGTTGTCGTCTTGTTCACAGCAGAGTGTTGGCTCCTTATAGCCTCACCATTCTTGCTTCAAATCTGAGCTACTGCCCTTCTTGTCACTACTAAATTGGATTTTGCTGTTGCTTTTTGTTCCTTCATCCTTTTTCCAAATTTCTGTTCTCTTCTTTCTCTAGTCCCCCTTCCTGGCTGTTTCTCCTCTGCAATTCAGTGTTCTTCTGAGCAGCTTGAATTTTATACCTTTTGCCAATAAATGAGAGGCTTCCTATCCTTCTGGCAGGGAATGAAGCCATAACATAGAATCTGATGTAAGCCCCAAGACTTAGTCACTCCTCAGTCATTTTTGTAACTTCTTCCTCCACTGGATTCTTTGTTTGTTGACAGAGTTTCTTCTTTGCCTTAATTTGCCTTACCTTCATTTATTTATTTTATAGTTATTTTTAGACCACCAAAAATATATATCAGGTGTATGCTCAGCAGTGGGAATGCGAAGATGAACATAATAGGCATTGTCTTTGCCCTCATGAAGTTTAGCAAAGAGGACACACGTTATGTAAAGAATCACACAAATAATTATGTTGCAATAGGTAGTAGAAAGGAAAAACATAATTTGCAGTGACAAAATCTAATAGGACCTAGCCTGAGAAGTCAGAGAAGGCTTCCCTAAGGAAATGCTTATAAGCATATAATAAGCCTTAAATAAATATTTGTGATGAATGCAAAAATGCAATTATATTTAAGGGGAAACCTGAAAGGTTGGCAAGAATTAACCAGATAAAGTTTAGAGAATGAAAGTGAGAGGGGAGTCCAGACAGAGGAAGCAGTATGTGTGAAAGGCTCTGAAGTTGGTTCTCTCAGTGAAGCAAACGATGACTTGAGAAGAGGGGGGAAGCATTGCTTCTCAGAATGAAATGCTAGAGGTCACCAGGGTTGTGTTAATGAAGGCAAATAGGCTATGTTTAAGGATCTGGACTTTGTCCTAAGAATGATGAGAAACCACTGACGGTGACACGATGGGTTCCTAGTTCCACATGGCTTCAAATACTTGAAGTTGTCAGAAGGCCAAGCTCTAGAAACTCTCCAGAGTGTACCTCCTGCAAAATAAAGATAAACACATAAATATACCTGAACCTAAACCTGAACTCTTCTACATTTGAAACAGATATAAATCACTACAACTTTCAAATTTCCACTTGTCGACAGTCCATGCCCCTATGATACTGGTAGCTATTTCATGAGTATATAGTATTCTATTAAAGGCTAATAAAAAGTATTTATAGATTGGTAGACTGTACATTTTAAAAGTATCAGAGAACACTTAGTCAAGACTATAGGAGGCCCCTCCAAAGCATCCTGTATGAATAGCCATAGTTGTCTTCTGCTGGGGTACTGCCAGCGACTTAAATTTCACTACTCTTAAAATTGTTCATTCCAAGTTTGGCGGGGGGGGTGGGGGGGCTTTGTTTTCTTGTTTTCTCACCCTGGCTTTTCACAAGTCATCCTTCTGCAAGTGAAAATGTCTTTTGTGTTACTTCTGTCCTTAGTTCTTATTTCTTAGAATTGCATAGAATAAGCCAAATTCACCATTTTTAAAGTGCTTAAAAACCAAGATGCTTGATAAAACCTGAGAATTAGATTATGAATTACAAGGTGGGACTGTGTAAAGAATGCATTAGGATAAGCATGGTAGAATGAGATAGTGATTTATCTTCTAGGGCATAATAACTAGTAAATAATATAAAATCAACTGCACTCAGAACTAGAACCTTGTTTCTTTCCTTTGGTCAACAAATCGTGCACTTACTATGTGAATAACATTCTATATTGCTTGAGGAATAAAAGCATTAAGAGTACTAGGGTTGTAAGATCTTACTCGCGGAGCTAATGATTTCTTTTGAGAGAAAAGATTGTTTGTTTATGTGAGTGCAGTAGGAGAGCACATGCCAAATAAGCAGTACTAAACTAGAGCTATAGAAGTTCCAAAAAAGAGACCATGATGGGCTGAGATGGAATAAATCTATTAAGAAATACCTAACTTCACTGAGTTTCTCTTTAAAAGGGGTTGGACCAACCCTTGATTATGATTTATTCCCCCGCCCCTTCTCCCATTTCCCTTCCACCACCACCTGTATCATTTATTTGGCCTGGATGAGCCTTCAGACAGTGTTTATTGAGTTGAATTACTTTATCTCCCTTGCTATGTTAGTCATGTTGAAGGTGTTCCATTCTATAATAATTTTTCTCATTCTATTTTTCTGTGCCTTATGGATTGTTTTCAATGAATACATATGTTTACATTAAAACACATACATACAAAGATGTTCATACCTATGGTGGGAACACAAGCAAAGACCAGCATTTGAAGATAGGTGAAAAAAATTTTTTTCTTTGAGTATTTTGAAATGGTTCTGTTAGGAGCTTTGCCAGTGTACATTAAGATGACCAGCAGCCTCTTCTGAATGGCTATCCTGGGCTGACCTTAGAGATTAAAATAAGTGGATTATGTGGCACGATGACAGTAACGAGCCATTGATTTAGCAGCAAAGCTTTGCTCACAGATCCTTACTTCTTTGTCTGCCTGATTTCTTTCAAGAACTGCTTTATCGTGTTTCTTTTCCTTCAGCGGAACGGAAGCCCCCCCCTTTTCAACATGAATGCAATGAGTGCCTTATACCATATTGCCCAGAATGACTCCCCAACGCTACAATCTAATGAATGGTAAGACTCTGCTCTCATTTTAAGTCTCTAAGGGAATCACCATATGTATTTGGCACTTTAATTCAATCACATTTTAAGTATCTGACCTAGAAACCATATATTCCTTCATTGTATGTTATAGTAAGTGACAGTGGTAGTTTATAGGCATGAACTGGCTATGCACACACACACACACACATTTTTATTTCTGCCCTCACTGTCACTTGTACTGTGTTCTTAATGTGTGTGTAGGAACTGAAATTCTACAGGGAACATGCCCTGCTATCTTCCTAATAAGTCTCATCTCTTAAATCCTGACAGTCTTGTATTGATCATCTCAGCTCTTATCACTTCTTGGCAGAGATAAAGTACCTTCTCTGATGTCATTATTTTTCCAGTTGTCATTTCTTTTATTATATGTATATTTAAGAATGTTGACACTGAACATACATTATCTATTCAGAAGACGTATTGTTCCTTATAGAAAATTGTAACATTTTGATAACTGTTTGGGCCACAAGAGTTACAGAAGAAGGGCAATTTTAAACAAGAGTGGACAAAATGGAATTCTTAAGAGAAGGAAGTTTTTCCATCCAGAAACCATATTCCTAAGTTCTCTTCCCTTATGCTTCAAATTTTACTACCTGGTTATAGGTGGGGGGTGATGGAGAAGTTACCAACTAGCAGTGAAGAATATAGGCTTGAGACTTAGGAGAGTTGTTATCTTTGGAAAGAAAAATGTGTATAAAACTATTGTATATATAAATAATAATTTTAATTTTCTGACATAAATTATGATTTGATCTTGCCTATTTGTTAAGATATGTTTGTGTTGACTAACTTGAAACTCCACATTCATTATCCAAATATTAATTTTTAGATACTATAAACTTGAAAATGGTCCACTTCTCCTAATATTCCATATGTTTTATTAAAAATCTCTTAAAGTATAAAACTTTCCCTTGAATGAGAATTATTTTAAACACCCAGTGTATTCCACAGACCCTGATTTTATTTTCTTTTCATGTATTTGCACATATAGGACAGACTCCTTTCGGAGATTTGTTGATTACTGCTTGCAGAAAATACCTCAGGAAAGGCCAACGTCAGCGGAGCTATTACGGGTAATTTTTCAAATTTATATTTGAGTAGGGGGATTTAAAGTCATGTTGTAGTGGAATATAGTAAATCATCTCTGTGGCAGCTCATCATGACAAACTGGATTAGAACGTGCTGCCTTCTCATTTATCCAGAGATAATAGCTAGGCATAGAAACAGCAAGATTATCACAATGGATGATGCTATATATTCCATGTGGACAGTTTTTTCCCCAGCTTTTCCATCTTCTCTTTTTTCCCCTCCCTCTTTCTGCCTATGACAACAAGTAATTCTCTTTGCTCTGATCATCATTGTGATTTCCTATGACTAATATCAGCATGAACTTCAATACAGTGCTTTCAGGACAGTCTGCCAATGTTTCACATGCCAACTCGGGGATTTTTGGTTAGGTTGTTGCCAAATCATCAGGCAGTGAAGATGTACAATAAGTATACAAAGCATACATTTGCATCACATTACATCATACATGTTGGTGACAAGAGTATCATGTTAACTCCATTCATTTGATTTAAACATCGCATTTTTGGGCATCTCGTCATGTAACATTTATTATAAACTTTATATGTAGATTCCATCAATATCAGTGAAGTGTGTGGAGACTTTTACAACATAAATATCTTTTATTTGGCACAAACTAGTCCAGATTTATTTAACCTCTTTATGTATGTATATTTTTCAACTCTTTTTTGTTGGTTGGTTGGTTGGTTTTAAGAAAAACTCAGAAAGATTATATTGCCTAAATTTGAAAGCTTAAGACTGTCAGCTGCCTTTATAATTGAAGAGCACCTTGTCTAGGTCACAAATTCTTGATTTACATTTTCTTTTTCTGAGAACTCTGTAAACATTATTCTATTTTCTGGCTTTAAGTGTTCCTGAAGATGCAGGTCTGAAGCCAGTGAGTTTTTCCACATTAAATTAAGTTTTTTCTTCTTGTAAATAGTAGCCCACAGAAATATGGTGGCCAAAGCAACAAGGCAAAGGACTCTGTCTCATTCCCTTTGGTGTAGGGCCATCCTGTGTTCTAGACATGAACTCTACTCTGTATGCCTCATTGACACCTCCACATTTCTGTAGGGAACAACGACAACCAGAACAAAGCACCAGATAACCTAAGATAAAGTAGTATCTTTATTACTTTGAAGTAAGTGAAAAAAATTTTTAAATGGTGGTGGGGAGGAGAAAGCACTCCCATAAAGGGAAAGAGATAATTTGGGGCTATATTAAAATTAAGGGGGAAAAGCACCTCAGAGAAGAAGATAATACAAGGATTCAAAGATGAATTTTAGGGTACAGACACCAAAGGGATATAAAAAGCAAGCAGGCAGAGGTAAGAAAAGAAATGGAAGAGAAAAATTAAAACACAAAATCATAAGCAACAAACTAATGTAATAAACCAACCCATGTAGGGTATTTCCAGTGATAGAAAGTTGTAAGGAAATAAAGCAAAGTTAAATGCAAGAGGAAAAATTGTAAAGGTGATCATAATGAAGGTGACTCATGTGGAAGACAGGAGATCTAATATACACCAACCTGTTATTCCTGAAGAAGAAAGCAAAACGCATCTAGCAGAAGATATTTAAAGTGTACCTGAAGAAAAGTTTATTGGAAATAAATGTTTAGATCTTTATTTGACTTGATTTAGTCTTCATTTGATTTGGTGGGCCAAATCACATGAGCCCACCCTTTACTCAGCAAATATTTACTGATTGTCTATTGCATACCAAGCACTGTTCCAAGCACTAAACACACCAGTAAATATATGATATCAGTTCATAGTAAATTCTTTTTTTTTTTTTAAGATTTTATTTATTTATTTGACAGAGAGCGAGAGAGCACAAGCAGGGGAAGCGGCAGAGGGGGAGGGAGAAGCAGGCTCCCCACTGAGCAGGGAGCCTGATGTGGGGCTCGATCCCAGCACCCTGGGATCATGACCTGAGCTGAAAGCAGACACTTCACTGACTGAGCCACCCAGGCGCCTCCGTAGTAAATTCTTTGCGGGAAGATAAAGCAGGGACAGGGATGAAGAGTGATGGTGCCTGGCATTCCCTTTTTCTTTCTTTCTTTCTTTTTTTTTTTAAAGTAAACTCTACCCCCAACGTGGGGCTCAAACTCACAATCCTGAGATCAAGAGTTGCACATTCTCCCACCAAAGCCAGCTGGGCACCCCAGGAGCTGGTATTTTAGATGAGTTAGAGAAGGCCTTTCTAGGAAGATAACTTTTAAGCAGAGCCCTCAAGACAGACACCATGGAACTGATCTTCAGTAACCTGATGAAGTTCCTGAACTCCAAGGATAAAGAAAGATTCCTACAAATAGGCTGAAAAAAAAAAAAAAGTATTTTGGGGTGGATCTTTGACCCAGCTGAGGTGCTTTTTAGTTATAAAGGCAGCTGACATTTTCAAGCCTCACAATTAGTTGATTTTTTTTTCTAATAGCTTTTTTAAAAATTGCTCAATAGCAAAATCCAGTCAATCTAGTGATAAAACAAGACAGAAAAAGAGTGAGGGAGAGAAGGAAGAAAGAATGAATTAGGAGCTGAAGAAACTGTTAAAAGGACTGGTAGCAAACACCAAATTTAAATTGACCCCAAAAATTTTTATGTATTTCTTTTGCTTGGTTAAAGAGACTACATTCTTCATGTTGAATAGGTAATACAAATTTCAAAAGACAGAGTATGAAAAGTAAATCTCCTTCCTATTCTAGGACCCTCTCTAGAGTTAGCAACCACTGTCAACAATTTTGTGCATGTTTTTCGAGAGATATTCTATGCATATGGAAGTAAATATACCGATTTATTTTTGCACCAATGGGAACAAACTGTAAACACTATTCTACCTTGATTATGTGTTTGCCTGTTTTACTTCATAGTATGTTTGGCGTATTTTTTATGTTACTACATGCAGAGCTACCTCATTCTTATAAATGGATCCGTAACATTTTCAGAATGACTGTACTTGTTTTAACCAACCTCTTTATGGTGTTTGCAGTCTTTTGCTATTACAAACTACTGCAGTCATTTTCTATGTGTTGGTTTATACCTGTATATGGATATCGAAAGAATAAAATCCTGCAAGTGAAATTGCTAATCAGAGGGAATATAGATTTTAAATTTAAACAGATACTGACAAAAATCCTCCTCCAAAAACGTTGCACCAATTTATAGTTCCACTAACAAAGTATGAGGACCAACACTTTTTGAACTTGGCTCTCAGCTCAGTGGAAAACTTACAGTATTTCTTGTTATGAGCTAAGTTGAGCATCTTTCATAGGTTGAAAAGCTCTTGGTTTCCTCTTTTGTATACTCTTTGTGATCTTTGCCCATTTGTCTGATTGTTAGGGTTTTTTTCCTTATTATTTTGTAGTAGATCTTGCAAATATTTTTTTCCCTATTTCTCTTTCGATGTTCTTTATGCTGGGCTTCTTTTGAGAGGTCATGCAAAAATTTGTTATAAAGAAGTCAACTTGTTTCCTCCCAGTTGGCTATTTTGTTCCCAAATATTTTTAGGTAATTCATCTTTTCTTCACATTTTCTTCCTGACATTTTAAAATGTCACCTTCACATTGAATCCATTTAAATACAGAGCCAAGGTAAAATCATTTATATGGTTAATGAGCAGAACGTAAGCGCTATAAACACTGACAATGTAAAAATACTAATGTAACTAGAAAAACCTAGGGGTAGGAAAGAAAGATAAGTGTACTGATTTTCCTGTTTTTCAGAGTAGATGGTCAATAATATCCTTAAGTTGAAATGCATAGATTAAAAAAAAGGTAACTCCGATCTCCTTCATTTTTTTCTTTTCTTTTCTTTTTTTTTTTTTTTTTTTGGTTAACTTTAGAGTCTTTTAAGAACTGGTAAGTCTTGGTGAAGAAATTATAACTGAAGTTAAGCTTTATTTCATTGTCTTCTAATTCTGCTACATTTAAGCATACCTTAATTTAATAGACTTTCTTAAAGTTAGCATGTATAATCTTTCCATGTAAAATTATTTCTAGATATCTATTATCCTGAGAGAGAATGTCTGAAATGATGTTCTTTAATTTAGTAATATTTATTTCTGGATGGTGGAACTTGGGATGATTTACTTTCTTTTATGCATTTTTCTGTATTATTTAAATGTTTCAAGGAAATATACTTTCAAGAACAATAAAACCATTATTTTAAAAGGATCTGGGGACCTTTTAGCTGTAGGGGTTTCGAGAATAATGGGCTTTGGAGAACAGGGAAGAAATGGGATTGCAGGCAGAAAGAACATAAGCAAAGGCATGTAGGTGTGAAACACATGGCATGAGTCAAGAACTATCTAGAATGTACTATATGCGTTGGATGGGAAAGAGGATTAGGAGTGACTAGATTTGAACATAGAAATACACCCACTAACCTGGCTGTAAAAGGCCAAATTTCATCATGGAGGCATGTGTTTAAGACATTGAGTGTATCAGTTTTAAAAGGCTTAAACAGGTACGGGTTTAATTATCTTGTGCAATAAGAAGTCCAGGGCATTGAGAAAGGAGATGTTATAAGCAGTCCAGAGCAATAAGCAGCTCAACAATGTCATCATGGATCCAAGCTCCTTCTATCTTCCTACTTTATTATCCTCAGTATGTGGCTTTTATCTTCTTGGTCACAAAATTGCTCCTGCATCTCCAGGACTCAAGTCTTTATCCCAAGAGGGAAAAAGGAGGAAGGGCAGAGTGGGAAACACCTTTTCTTCAGGTGCTTTGCCTTTTTATTCTAGAAAACAAAACTTTCCTCAAGGACTTCTGCCTCTATAGTATCTCACCAGAACTCAGTCATACTGTTATCTGTAACTCCAAAAAAGGCTGGAGTTCAACTCTTTACTTTCTAGTGCTTACAATAAATGAAGGCAAGGAAAAGAGGTTGGAATGGGAGATGAATGGGACACCAGTGTCTGTCACAATGAGTGACACAATCAAGTCTATGTCTTAGAAAGATAACAGCAGTGGTAGACCACCAGAAAACAAACACCAAATGAGGAAACGTGGGTTACAGGCGTAGCTCTTCCGCTATTTGACTGTGTAAATCACTTAACCTCTCCGTGCCTGAATTTCCACACCTTGAAAATAAAAGAATTTCTAAGAGCTATTCTTGCTCTAAAATTCACTGATCCTGAGTTATAGCTTGAAGTTCACTGAAAACCAGTTTGCTCTTATATAATCACAAGTACTAGAGGAGCAAAATAATTTACTTTCTCCCTTTCATGCTCATCTGGTACTATTCAGGCTGCACTCACTTCCAGGAATAGTGTTTCATTTTCAGAAAGGACTCTGCAGAGGAAGAGATATTTTATAAAACCAGGAGCAAAAGCCACAATTCCCCTGACAGCAAAGTCAGGATGAAGAACCACAAGACATGTGCATGTTTTTCTCACAGTGGCCCTACTCCTCTTTTATAGCTGTTTAACTTATGAAGAAATGAAATCCATTCCATCATCCAAGGCCTACCACATTGTATCCCATTTTCCCAATATCTTCAAAGTATAATTTCACATAAGTGAATTTTCCACATAACTAACTTTTCCTTTAAAAAAAAAAACAAACTTCCTCCTCCCACTTTTGATCATTTTCTGCGTAATCTTGTCAAAATACATGATGTACTTCTGTGCCTTCTTAAAGAAAGCATAATGAACATAATTTCACTTCTTGGTGGCTCAGAAACAGTAGTGTTTCATCAACTCTTGGAGTATAAAAAGACTGCATGAGGAGCATTTTCCCCTTTGCAAAATAGCCCACAAACCTTTGTTCATTTTTATGTGGTTGGTTGGTAGGTGTGTTAGTCATGGATTTTCCTGTCTTTTTCTTGACTGTCATGCTGCCTGAAAACTTTCATAGGACAGTTCTTTTTACAACAAATAACTCTAGTTCTAATAGCTCTCCATCCTCTCTTCTCCCACTTCTATTCCCTCTTTCTAAACTGATACAGGCTAAGAAACCAGGAAACCAGAATATGTGTAGAGATCACTGATAATATTGAAAGTGAGGGCCATTTATACCAGGAAAAGTTTAAGGACTTTGGGGCAGTTACTTTCACTCCTCAAAGGCCCTTTTCCCTTATTTCTGGTTGTACAGCTCTGTAAAGGCAAAATGAAGTTGCCAGAATTATGACCTCTAAATAAATTGAGTAACTGCTGTATTTTCAAGCATACACTAGAATGACCACAAGAAAACAAAATATATACAAGTCTGTTTCAACAGGGTAGGGTAGGGTGGGTAGGAGGATTGAGGCAAATTATGACAATAATATCTATAACTCTGCATTGCTTCTACTTGTTATGTATATTCAAATCTTTCGGATTTGAAAGTTACAAGCCTCTAAGCTACTAGTCATTATTACTTATATGTTAAAGTAACCTCAAGAATTCTCAAGTAAACTCTAGGACGAAATCCAAAAAATGGGGCTTGAGGAAGAAGATAAAAACATAGTTATCTCTTTATAAGATTTATGCAAAATGAGAGGCTATATGAAATGAGTCATATCTTATTATTTCTGCAAAATCAATAGGCCTATTTTATGTCTATTTACTTTTATAATGTAAATCTTGCCCCCCAAAATCTGTTTTCTCATTTTCAGTTTCTGTTTATTTCTCCTCCCTCAATCAGCACGATTTTGTTCGACGAGACCGGCCACTACGTGTCCTAATTGACCTCATACAGAGGACAAAAGATGCTGTTCGCGAATTAGATAACCTACAGTACCGAAAAATGAAAAAAATCCTTTTCCAAGAGACGCGAAATGGACCCTTAAATGAGTCACAGGAGGATGAAGAAGTAGGTTCAGTTTATTTGGTAGGCACTGATGGGGTACCTACTACATGGGAAAGTTCTGGACTGGGCACTAGGAAAACCACTTTTGGTGATAAAAATGTAATTGGTGCTTTGGGCCTCAAGAATCATGCAGAGTTGACAAAAGAGACATTCATAAAATAACTCTTATATAAGACAAAATATGAAAAATGCTATTGAGGTGTGTCACCATGCAGGGGTCCATAGTGGGGAGAAAATAAGCCTGCTGGGGGGGGGATTAGTGAAGTTTATGTGCAGGACATGATGTGGGTGGTTTCTGAGAGACAGGCATAGGACATTTTAGGCTCAGGAAAGTGCTGTGCTTTAGGAAGATTATCCTGGCAACAGAGTGTATTACGACAGACTGGAATGTGTCACATTCTGTATAATAGTCCATGCGAGAGGTAATAAAGGCAATGTCAATGGGGATGGGGGGAAAGAACACTTCTGAGAAACACTGTAGAGGTAGATTTGATAATACAGTGCTTCTCATTGAAAGTGACAGTGACAGGTGAAGAGGAGTTTAAGGTGACTCTGAGCATTTTAACCCAGGTGACTAGGGTATGTCAATACAAAGAACAGAGAAAAAGAACCAAGGAGAAAGAGTAGGTTTCGAATGATTTCAGTTTGATACCTGTTGAGGTTAAGGTCCTGGCATCATATGCTGCCGACATTGTATACAGATGAGAGTTTTCAAAGGAGAGGTGACTTTGTGTTTTCTCATTCAAATAACTTAAGAAGGATTGGTTGAGGTAAGGGTAATGACAGTTGGGACACCTGAATGATGACGTCTGGCAGTTGGTTGGAAAATTCAAACCCAGGACATAAGAAAGAGGTCTGGGTAAAGGGTGGTTGGCTGGGGGTCAAGAGCATTAAAATGGTAATGAATCAGGCGTTGAATGTAGAATGGGAAGAGGGCCATGCCATATGAGGGACCCGAGGAAACAAACATCACAGATGTTCAGCAGTCCACAACTTCAAGGACGGAGCAGCCAGTATCATCAGATGCCACAGAGAGGTCAAGTTAGACAAGGACCCCACCCCCCCCCCCAAAAAATGTTAACTGGGTTTTACAAGCAGGGCATTCTTGATGACCTTCATAAAAGCAGCTTTACAGGAGTAGTTAGGATGAATAATAGATAACTGTGGGTTTGTAGAATAAATGGGAAGTGAGAAAGTAGAGACAGTGAAAGATGGTTATTTTTAAGATTCATAAATTTGGATAAGAAGGAAAAGGGACAAAAGGCAGTATGGAGAGAGGTCTGTAAATATGGGGCAGGTCTCTTCATATTTATAGGCAGAGTGGAAGAAGCCAGGACAGAAACATTGAAATTAGATGAGACAGATGTAGTTAAAGAAGTAGGATCTCAGCCAAAATCCATAAGGAACTTATCAAACTCAACACCCAAAGAAGACATGAACAGACATTTCTGCAAAGAAGACATCCAAATGGCCAACAGACATATGAAAAATTGTTCTACATCACTCAGCATCAGGGAAATACAAATCAAAACCTCAATGAGATATCACCTCACACCAGTCAGAATGGCTAAAATTAACAAGTCAGGAAATGACAGATGTTGGTGAGGATGAGGAGAGAAGGGAACCCTCCTACACTGTTGGTGGGAATGCAAGCTGGTGCAGCCACTCTGGAAGACAGTATGGAGGTTCCTCAAAAAGTTGAAAATAGAGCTACCCTATGACCCAGCAATTGCACTACTGGGTATTTACCCCAAAGATACAAATGTAGTGATCCGAAGGGGTACGTGCACCCCAATGTTTATAGCAGCAATGTCTACAATAGTCAAACTATGGAAAGAGCCAAGATGTCCATCAACAGATGAATGGATGAAGAAGATGTGGTGTATATATACAATGGAATATTATGCAGCCATCAAAAAACCCAAAATCTTGCCATTTGCAATGACATGGATGGAACTAGAGGGTATTATGCTAAGCGAAATAAGTCAGTGAGAGAAAGACAAGTATCATATGATCTCACTGATATAAGGAATTTGAGAAACAAGACAGAGGGTCATAGGGGAAGGGAGGAAAAAAATGAAACAAGATAAAACCAGAGAGGGAGACAAACCATAAGAGACTCTTAATCTTAGGAAACAAACTGAGGGTTGCTGGAGTGGTGGGGGGTGGGAGGGATGGGGTGGCTGGGTGATGGACAGTGGGGAGGGTATGTGCTATGGTGAGCACTGTGAATTGTGTAAGACTGATGAATCACAGACCTGTACCTCTGAAACAAATAATACATTATATGTTAAAAAAAAGAAGATACTAGGAAGGGAAAAATGAAGGGGGGGGGGAATCGGAGGGGGAGATGAACCATGAGAGACTATGGACTCTGAGAAACAAACTGAGGGTTTTAGAGGGGAGAGGGGTAGGGGATGGGTTAGCCCGGTGATGGGTATTAAGGAGGGCACGTATTACATGGAGCACTGGGTATTACATGCAAACAATGAATCATGGAACACTACATCAAAAACTAATGATGTAATGTATGGTGACTAACATAATAAAATAAAATTAAAAAAAAAAGAAGTAGGATCTCAGGAAATGCATGGGATAGGAGTATTAGAGCTTTGAACAAAAGAAAGGACTCCTCTAAAACTAGATAAAAAAGAGGAAAGGAATGAACAATGAATTTTATTTTACCTTTTTATATAAAAGAAACAATTATCAATAATTATAAAAATGAAATTCAAAACTGAATTGGACTATAAAATAAAATCTTTAAAAAAAATCTCGATTGTACATATACAAATGATCCCCTTTAATTGGGAAAATAAATCTGTTAAAAATATAATGTATTATCTACCATTTTAAATTACCCAAATTACTTATGCCAGTGATTCCTTAGAGTGCCATGGCTAAGTAACAATTCATTAAAGATATATACATACAGTACGGTTCTTTGAAAATAGGATTTTTTTTTTAACTAAGCTTTAATTATATTATTTAATCTTATATCAAAAGATATCCCACTGTGATGGGTAAATTACATATTCTGATTATTTTACCACTTCTCAAATAGTAGTCTTTGGACTAGCAGTGATGAATACCAGTATTATTTAACAGATATATTTAATATGATCACAGAGGTAAGCATGATAGAATTGCTTGAGGGAAGCAGAATTTAATTACCTGTCCAGGACAGTAGAATTAATATCCCTGCTTAGACATGAAGTTACTCAATAATGATTTGCAAAGGAACATATTGCTTGCCAAATCTCTGAAAACTCTTAACTCTGTTGTAGTTTCAGACGACCTCTGCCCTATTTGTAAATATCCCAGAGGTCACCTGTTCATTTACCTACAATCTTTCTCTATCACCTTGATGTTCCTGAAAGTCTCTTACAAACCTGGCCCAATTTCTGCTTACTGAATAGCAATACAATAATATGATGGTTGCATATGACAGGGGAAAGCCCTGGGCTAGCAGCATTTGGAGCCTTATGACCCATGTCCAGAATGGCCCCTGAGGAAGGCAGAGAAGTGAATCTGAGACATCTGAAAATGGTGGGGGAATAGTGGAGTCACTACATAAAAAGTTTATCTTTGCAGATTTGGCAGAAAAGCAACTTGGCACTGCAGAATTTAGTGTGCTTAATAGCTCAGTCAATGGATTGGCACTTTATCTCCAGTCATCTCTTTTAACCCCCATGCCCCATTTTTCTAGGACAGCGAACATGGAACCGGCCTGATCAGGGAAATGGACAGCCTGGGCAGCAACCATTCCATCCCAAGCGTGTCTGTGAGCACAGGCAGCCAGAGCAGCAGTGTGAACAGCATGCAGGAGGTCATGGATGAGAACAGCTCTGAACCTGTCCTGATGCACGATGACGAAAGCACTATAAATTCCAGTTCCTCTGTTATGCCCAAGAAGGTAGGTTCCGTGGTACCCTTTGCACCTCTCGGCTTTGTCAATGTAGTGAAGGAAGCTCAGGCCACCTGGCATCCAGACGTTTCAGTGGTACCTTTCTACAACTGCAGTATGGGACTAGACCTAGCACTTGAAAGTTTTCTTTTCTTTTTTTTTTTTTTTTTAAAGATTTTTTATTTATTTATTTATTTGACAGAGAGAGACACAGCGAGAGAGGGAACACAAGCAGGAGGAGCGGGAGGGGGAGAAGCAGGCTTCCCACTGAGCAGGGAGCCCAATGCAGGGCTCGATCCCAGGACCCTGGGATCATGACCTGAGCCGAAGGCAGACGCTTAATGACTGAGCCACCCAGGCGCCCCGAACGTTTTCTTGTAGTAAAAAGATAACAAGAGACTATGCAAAGCTATAGCTGGGCCTATTTCTTCATCTTTCTCTCCTGCTACTCTGATGTCAACCATCATCAGTAAATAAAAATAAATAAATCTGTAAATCTTCAAGTCAAAGAAATTGATAAAATGCCTCTCTAAACCAACAACTTTTAATACTGTAATCTTAACACCTTCCTGAATATAACCCTTTGGTTGTGCCCATTTAGAAGTATGCTCTCAGAAGTGTTTCTTAATGTATATTCCCAAGATATCACTTGTTTTAGAAACAGTTTCTGCTCTTTTCTGTTGGTCTCAGATTTATTCTAAAACTAGCTCTGTCAGCTTAAATATTCTGACTTTTGAATGAATGATTCTATTTTTAATTTTTCCTTTGGTTTTCCAATTAAAGATCCTCCTGGGGTGCCTGGGTGGCACAGTTGGTTGAGTCCAGCTCTTGGTTTTGGCTCAGGTTGTGGGATCGAGCCCTGCATCTGGCTCTGTGCTCAGTGCAGAGTCTGCTTAAGACTCTCTTCCCCGGGGCGCCTGGGTGGCTCAGTCGTTGGGCGTCTGCCTTCGGCTCGGGTCATGATCCCAGGGTCCTGGGATCGAGCTCCGCATCGGGCTCCCTGCTCCGTGGGAAGCCTGCTTCTCCCTCTCCCACTCCCCCGCTTGTATTCCTGCTCTCACTAACTCTCTCTCTTTATCAAATAAATAAATAAAATCTTTAAAAAAAAAAAAAAAGACTCTCTTTCCCTCTCCCTGTCCTTCCCCCTCTGTCTCTCAAATAAGTAAATCTAAAAAAAAAAAATCCTCCTTTCATACAGACCTGTCATGGTTTATAAGTTGAAGTACTTCATGAAAAAAAAAGAAAAAAAAAAAAAGTCTTAAAGTTTCTTGCAGAGCATTTTCTGTAAGATGAGTATTATACAGGGGCACCTGGGTGGCTCAGTCGTTAAGCGTCTGCCTTCGACTCAGGTCATGATCCCAGGGTCCTGGGATCGAGCCCCACATCGGGCTCCCTGCTCTGCCGGAAGCCTGCTTCTCCCTCTCCCACTCCCCCCTGCTTGTGTCCCTCTCTCGCTGTGTCTCTCTCTGTCAAATAAATAAACAAAATCTTTTTTAAAAAAAATGAGTATTATACAGAATTACCAATAATTCTTTGGATGAAGTCCCAAAAATGTTTTGAGTGACTTTAGGTAAGCAGTCCATAGTGTAGAATTATATGAAAGAATCTCTTTATTTTTTCTTGTAAGGTATATATGTACTTGTTTTAATAAATGCTAATTTCAGTGATAGAGCATGTTTAAGAATTTTTTTCACTTAAACTTCAATTGGTGCATTTTCCTTGGGACAAAAAGGAAATTGAACAGGTAAGGATGAAGGGCAGGAGAAAATATATTGGTCCCTGGTCATAAGTAGTGGAGGGATACACATTTATTTTCTGAACGGATTAACTTATTAATTTATTCAACAAAAATTGGTGAGGACTTCTACTGCGTGCCAAGAACTATGGTAGGTCCTGTGGATACGTAGGAAATAAAACACACATAACACTTTCATGAAACTTATTCTCTATGGGGGAGATTAGGAAAATAATTGTACAATTAACTATATCATGTGATTATGAAAATTCTGCTCTGGGTAAAAGGAGTATTTAATCTATCAGGGAGTCGTGGAAAGCCTACCCAGTGAAGTAACGTTTAAGCTAAAACTTCACAGATAAGTAGACGTTAGCTAACCTGGGGTGAGAGATGGGGATGAATCAGAAAATAAGTGCAAAAGCCCTGAGACAAAAAGAACTTTGTATGTTCAAGGAAGAGGGGAAAGGTCAGAGAAGTTAGAGCTTGGTGAGCAGTGTGAAGAGTGAATGGAATCTAGAGAGACAGCAAGGACCAAGTTATCAGAAAGCCATGGAAGCATTTTGAGTAAAGGAGTTATAGCATACAGATGCAGAAATCTGCTAAGAGTTCAGCATTGGCAGCCAGCCTTCTTTAAACATGGGCAAGTGATCCTATATTTGAAAGGTAGAAAAGAAGGTTTTGCTGGGCTTTCTTTTTGGAAGTAGCTGTCATGGATGCTGACAAATCTGGCTCTTTCCTTTCTATTACCTCTGGAGTTCCATGGGTATAGGGATCAAAAGAAAACTAATTCACTGGATTTTTTTACTCCAGGACCCCTCAAATGAGAACAGAATTAGAAGAAAGATACCACTGGCACAGTCAACAAGAAGGAAAACCCTAGTCTTGAACTCACTGGAGATTTTAATTCTAATTTTGGTGTGTGATGGTACAGACCTGTCTTGTGATAATAGAGGTTTTTCAATACTTTTTTCTCTTGCATGTAATCACTTAAGAATAGATGTTAATATATGGGGCACCTGCGTGGCACATTTGGTTAAGCGACCAACTCTTGGTTTCTGCTCAGCTCATGATCTCAGGGTCGTGAGTTCGAACCCCACATTGAACCCTGCATCAGGCTCCCCACTCAGCACTTAAGTTTCTCTCTCCCTCTGCCCCTCCCCACCCACGTTCTCTCTCCCTCTCTCAAAATAAATCTTGTTCTTTTTTTTTTAAAGATTTTATTTATTTATTTGAGAGAGAGAGACAGAGAGAGAGCATGAGAGGGGGGAGGGTCAGGAGGGTCAGAGGGAGAAGCAGACTCCCTGCCGAGCAGGGAGCCCGATGCGGGACTCGATCCAGGGACTCCAGGATCATGACCTGAGCCGAAGGCAGTCGCTTAACCAACTGAGCCACCCAGGCGCCCATAAATCTTGTTTTTAAAAAAAGAATAGATATTAATTTATATTCTGAAATAGATGGTCGTTGTATTTGATCCATATAAAATGTTTGTCAGGAAGAATTTAAGTTATATAATGTATTTCTATTTTATTATGGAATAAATATATAGAGGAAATGTGATGAAAGAAAATTGAAAAACACTTGTGAATAGAACTGAATGAATTAATTGAACTGAAAATATAAGCAGGCTAACCAAAAGCAACACACAGAATGGGACCAAATATTTGCAGATCATATTTGCATATCTAATATTTGCATATCTAATAAGGGATTGATATTCAAAATAGAGAGCGAGCGGGGCGCCTGGGTGGCTCAGTCGTTAAGCGTCTGCCTTCGGCTCAGGTCATGATCCCGGAGTCCTGGGATCGAGCCCCGCGTCGGGCTCCCTGCTCCGCAGGAAGCCTGCTTCTCCCTCTCCCATTCCCCCTGCTTGTATTCCCTCTCTCGCTGTGTCTCTCTCTGTCAAATAAATAAATAAAATCTTTAAAAAAAAAAATAGAGAGGGAGCTCCTAAAACTCAACAACCAAAAAATGATCAACCCAAATCGAAAATGAGCAAAGGACTTGAATAGACATTTCTCCAAAGAAGATAAACAAATAACCAATAAGCACATGAAAAGATGCTCAATATCATCAATCACTAAAGAAATGCAAATCAAAACTACAGTAAGATACCACCTCATGCCCATTAGGATGGCTACTATCAAAAAAACAAAAAATGACAAGAGTTGGCAAGGATGTATAAAAATCGGAACCCTTGTACACTGTTGATAGGGATATAAAATGGTATAGCTGCTGTGGAAAACAGTATGGTAGTTCCTCAGAAAAATTAAAAATAGAATTGCCACATGATCCAGCACTTCCACTTCTGGATATATACCCTCAAAAATTTAAAGTAGGGTCTCAAGGAAATATTTGTACAACTGTGTTCATAACAGCATTAATTATAATAGCTAAAATTTGGAAGCAACCCAAATGTCCATTGATGGATGAATAGATAAGCAAAATATAGTATATATGTGCAATGGAATATTATTCAGCCTTAAAAAGGAAAAGAATTTCTGACATACACTACAACATGGATAAATCATGAGGAGTGAAATATGCCGGTAACAAAACGACAAATACTGTATGATTCCACTTATATGAGGTATTTAGAGTAGCTAAAATCATAAAGACGGAAAGTAGCATGGTGGCTGCCAGAGGCTGAGGAGAGGGAAGAAATGGAGAGTTGTTTAATGGGGACAAGTTTCAGTTGTACAAGATGAAAGAGTTACGAGGATGGATGGGGGTGATGGTTGCACAACATTATAAGTCTATTTAATAGCCCTGAACTGTATACTTAAAAATAATTAAGATGGTTAATTTATATATATTTCACCACAATAAAAAAAAGGGGGGAATGTAGGCAGGCAATAAAAGTAGAATATGTTATATGTGAAAACTGAATATTAAATATGGTATCTCTTCATGAGACCCATTTAAATCCTATACCTGGGCTTAAAAATTTATCATTCAACAGAAATACAAAAATTATTCAGAAACTTCATATCTGTTGGTATGCTTGACTTCCTAAAAGTTTTCCACTTGGGAACATAAATGAAATAGGATCTTAAGCTCTCAATAGAAAATTTTATATAATGGATCATAGGAATGAGGACACAAGTTTATAGTTCTGTCTGCCACTGTTAGTGTTATTTTACTTTAGGCAAATCACAAACCTCTCTGGGCCTCAGTTTCTCCATCTGTAAAATTAGGAGTTCTGTATGGTTTCAGAGATCCCTTCCAGCTCTTAAATTCTGTGTTTCTCTTCCTGTAATCTTTTTTTTTTAAAGGTTTTATTTATTTATTTGACAGAGAGAGAGAGAGCACAAGCAGGGGGAGCAGGCAGAGGGAGAAGCAGGCTCCCCGCTGAGCAGGGATCCCCATGCAGGGCTCAGTCCCAGGACCCTGGGATCATGAGCTGAGCCGAATGCAGACACTTAACGACTGAGCCACGCAGGCACCACTATTCCTGTAACCTTTAGAGAAGCAGATCTCTCATGTGACTTTCAAGCTGTTTTGTAGAAAGGTGCCTCAGGAACAAGCCTCATCCATACCTCCCCCAGGACAAGGCCGGCTTTTATCTCTTACATTATGCGTTTGGATTTCACTTAAGATTTCACTTAAAAAGGGAGATTTTTCTAAAAACCACTGTTGTTGTTGTTTTTAAGATTTTATTTATTCACTTGACAGAGAGAGACACAGCGAGAGAGGGAACACAAGCAGGGGGACTGGGAGAGGGAGAAGCAGGGGGAGTGTGAGAGGGAGAAGCAGGCCTCCCACTGAGCAGGGAGGCCTGATGTAGGGCTCCATCCCAGGACCCGGGGAACACAACCTGAGCCGAAGGCAGACGCTTAACGACTGAGCCACCCAGACACCCCTAAAAGCCACTGTTCTGATCAGTCCCTCCTTCTTCATGCAGATGGCATAGCGGTGACATTATATTACATGTAGGTGCAGGTAACATTTAGGTCATAGGGTAGATTCTCTGGGAAGCAGAGCTGAAACAGTTTCAAGCAGCAATTTGTTTTTTGGGAGTTTCCTTTGGGATCAACACCTGTGGAAGAGAGAAGGAAGCAGCATTAGGCAGAGGGTGAAGTTGAAGTGAGATAGCAGACCTAACAGCCGCCTCAGCCAACCCCTAAGGGAGCTGTGGGGCTAAAATGACCCTTCAGAGTTGTCCAAACTGAGCCAGAAGAGCTGGGCCTTGTTACTCTCACCCAGACCAGTCACTGAATATGAGCAACCTGGGAAGGGTGTGAACTTGCTCAAGGCTGCTCTCTGCAGCCAAGACCGCCCCTAAATGGACTGCCAGCATTCTGGCAGCAAGTCTTTTCTTAGAGGCGGATCTAGGTGGTGCATTTCTGAGTCTACCATAACTTGTGACAACAAAGATTTTTTTTTTTTTTAGATTTTATTTATTTATTTGACACAGAGAGACACAGTGAGAGAGGGAACACAGCAGGGGGAGTGGGAGAGGGAGAAGCAGGCTTCCCGCCGAGCAGGGAGCCCGATGTGGGACTTGATCCCAGGACCCTGGGATCATGACCTGAGCTGAAGGCAGACGCTTAACTGACTGAGCCACCCAGACGCCCCAACAAAGATTATTTTTAAAGAAAGCAATCAATATTGTTTTATAAAACATTTACCAGTTTTGCATGGGTCTGTGACCAGAATCTTAGAAAAGCCTATATATCACTAAATTATCATACTACAACCAGTGTTCTACCCATTATCTCATTATCCTATTTTATTTTCTTTTTAATACTTGCCACCATCTAATATTATATTATGTATTAATTTGTTTATATTATTTCATTAGTAGAATGTAAATTTCATTAAGGCAAAGACTATGCCTGCCTTGTTCCACACTACATCTTAACACCTGAACAGTGCCTGGCATAGCACAGTAAATAACTACATAGCATAGTAAATAACTATGGAATGAATGAATGAATGGACGAACAAACAAAAAACACAAGGAATGAATGAATTGCCAGAGACTAAACATCATGCTATTTTGGTTCATTGAACATATGGATTAAAAGGGTTAAATAATCTTAAGTATTGTCTTTATGGTTTAAATTAAATAGCATTTCCCCAATAATTATACTCCAGACAGTAAGAACATGCTTAATAAATACCAAAATATAAGAATAAGGGTGGGAGATTTTCTTGGCACCCCATCTTGATTGTTGCAATCAAGCAGACATTATCCTAAATTAGTTAAATCATAGATATGAAACAGATTGCCATTTTATATAAGAAGTAAACTTACTTTTAAAGGCCATGCGCAACCAGTTAAGAGTGTGACTTGAAATTAACTGCTCTGCATCCAGAATAAAGATGCCCTGATTTTAGCAGGACAGTTCTATCACAGATCAAGCCCCCAAAAATGTGGTGGGACACTGAAAATTTTCCTTTGGCATCAGAATTTCAGGTTACTTCTTTTTCTCCAGTCCTCGCCTCTATTCTGGTCTTTCCCAGGCCCTGAAGGGACCCTAATCTAATCTCCCTTTTGAGTAAAAATGACGTTGTAAGTCTAAAAGTGTATTCAGACAAAATAAACTTTAAGCACTTTTCCCCTTGCTAATGTTGCCACGCTGCTTTTTCCAATAATGAGAATATCACCATATCTCTAGACAGTTAGCTCCTCAAGGACATCTCTCTTCTCCTACCACCCAGCATAGTGTCTGTCACATAGTAAGTACTCAATAAATGTTTTGTGAACTAAAATGAAGATGAACTTATATAGGACACAACTCTACATATGCCTCAATTCTCGATTTTTCCCAGAGGACTCCAGAACAAACTCCTAATCCAAATTAGGTTTTCTGCTGTTACCTAGCCTACTTCTGAGCCTCTGCCCTACTCCTTAAAATCATTGTGGATGTAGCAGCAGCAAACAGATCTTAATAGTGTTCTAACCAACAAAGTCTGTTCTTTTAATCTGCCAGTGAAAAGGTATGCTTTTATTTTAGGTCTAAAATCAGTTATCTTTGCCTGCTCCTGCCTTCTATTAATACAGATCATAAGACTTTAATATATTAAAGTGTTCGCTAATCAGTTTGTTCTTTTAGGTATGCCTAATGAACTCCAGTCATCATGGCCCTCTTTTAGAGATTATTTTAAAAAATCATTCTATCCTAACTCCTAAAGCTTTATTTGGCCTTTTTCCTATTCGTCAGTGTTCTCCCCCCACCCCACCCGCCCCTTCTTTAAAAAAAGAACGGCTTTCACCATTTTTGTGGGAGAAAAAAAAAAGCTGCCCTGAGGGGATAGGATGTTCTAGCTTAATTTTCACTTGCTTCGGTGGCCTTTCCTATTATTTTTGCTGAAGAGAGAGGTGGGTTCTTTGACTCTTCAAGTCATATTTGGCAAAGTAAAAGTAAATTAACATACGAAGGTAATGTTTCTCAAACAGAGCAGTCATACAAACCACCTCTCTACAGTAGCATCTTTGTCCTCTGTGTTCTAGTCATTTTTTTCTCCCTAGTAGCTATCCTCCCCAGTAAAGATAACTTTGTCCATCTTTTTCCCTTCCTCTAGCCCCAGTTTTCAATAGCGACAACTGCGTATGCAATAATTTAATAATTTTGAAATGAACAGAAACCAAAGAGTGATGGTGGGTTTGTTGATCCCTTCTCCACAGCATAAAAAGTGTGGGAATCTATAAAAAGGCTTCTCATCATCCGATAAAAGCCATTTTTAGATCCTCTTCCTGCCCCTTGTGCTTGTGTGTCGCAATTTTATGACTTTCTTAGAGTACAGAGTGGCAGGTTTTTATGAAATACAAATCTGAATTCTGTTAAATAATACAAGAGAAAATGTCATTTTCCCACAATCTTCTCAGACTTATATTCGTGAACTTATTTATTCAGCAAACATTTACTGAATGCCTACTAAGTATCAAGCCCTAGGTGGGCACTAGGGAGACAGATTTTCAAGCCACATTTACTGTTTTCAGAAAGCTCGCAGTCTCATGCACAGACACACAAGTAAGTATGTGATAGTATGATAAAGGTATACCCAAAGTATAACAGTATCCACACGAGTGGTTTCCAGGGTTAATTTTGAGTTAATCTGGAAACCCTAAACAAGCAACTACACCATGAATCTTAATTTCAGAATCTTAATAAATAGATAATTAGAGAAAAACATTTAAATAAAAGTAAAGCCCCTGTTGAGGGTATAATAGTAAAATTTGTGCTTCATGCTTCGTGTACGTCAGTATGTTGTATAAAAGTTCAATTCTTGGGCGCCTGGGTGGCTCAGTTGGTTAAGCGACTGCCTTCGGCTCAGGTCATGATCCTGGAGTCCCGGGATTGAGTCCCGCATCGGGCTCCCTGCTCGGCAGGGAGTCTGCTTCTCCCTCTGACCCTCCTCCCTCTCATGCTCTCTGTCTCTCATTCTCTCTGTCTCAAATAAATAAATAAAATCTAAAAAAATAAAAAATAAAGTTCAATTCTCTTTGCTAAAGATTTGACCAAAATTACATCTTCTTTTCCTTTTAATCTGAAGAAGTTATATTTATTTTATTTTTTTAATGGAACGCTTCACGAATTTGCATGTCATCCTTGCGCAGGGGCCATGCTAATCTTCTCTGTATCGTTCCAGTTGTAGTATATGTGCTGCTAAAGCGAGCACAGGAAGTTTTATTTATTTATTTTTTTGCAGTGAAAGAACATTATAAATTTACCTGGTTAACATAGATTTACTTAAAACTGGTCCTCAACCATTTGGCATTTGAAAGATCTATTTTGTTTATTCCCAGATGGTAATATTTTAAAGATAAATTATAAACAAGACCTGTATTTTGTCTTGGTAAAGTAGAGCATGATATTTGTTCTTTTAAAAAAGAAAAAGATTTTATTTTTAAGTAATCTCTACCCCCAACCTGGGGCTCAAACTTAACAACCCCAAGATCAAGAATCGCATGCTCTGCCAACCGAGTCAGCCAGGCACCCCGATATTTGTTCTTAATCTTCTAAAATCATTTTCAGCATCAAAGATGTTGGCCCTCACACTATTTGTAAATAATCTGCATCAGGGCCTAATTGCAAAAAATAGCAAATTATCCCTTTCCATTATTAGTCTTAAAATGTGTTCAGAAAGTCTGGGAGCCAGGTATGGTGCTCGTTTTCAAAGGGACAGCTATTTGAAGGGGAAGTATAACCAACAGACAATATACCCAGTAAAGTTGATAATTTAATTTGTGCTTCTCAAGTCACATTTCCCTCATTTTAAATTGCTTCATTGTTTAAGTTGTCTTCAGAATTATAAACTTGTTTTATGCAATGGAATTGAATATTTTAAAATTCATTTTCCTGTGCATTTGAAATGGATGTCTACTGTTAGACTAAAATTTTACCTCATTTTGTGGTCTCTCACATAATATTTGAAGAGTTTTAGTGTGCGGATAGGTTATGAAGTTGCTGTGGAAAACTAAGAGTTCTATTATAAAATGAAAAAAATTTAAGCTGGAATAAAGAATTATACTGTTATCGTTATGTACTATTTTTGAAGTAGATTAAAATTTTGGACCTATTCAGATTAGCTTTTAGAGTAGCATTATTGGGGCGCCTGGGTGGCTCATTCGTTAAGCGTCTGCCTTCAGCTCAGATCATGATCCCAGGGTCCTGGGATTGAGCCTCGCATCAGGCTCCCTGCTCAGTGGGAAGCCTGCTTCTCCCTCTCCCACTCCCCCTGCTTGTGTTCCCTCTCTTGCTGTGTCTCTGTCTGTCAAATAAATAAATAAAATCTTTAAAGTAGCATTATTTTTTTCCGAGGGGATGGGGAAAAAATAATAAAATAGCATTAATTTAGAAATATACCTTAGTGGGTTATTGAATTAGCTGTGTTAATTAAAATCACTATGATTTTGAATTTTAACTTTTCCAGTGTATTCCAATATTCTTGGTTTAAAAATTTAGCAAATATAATGTGACTTTTAATTTGCTAAGCAAGATCCTAGCCCATAAGTATTAATTTTTATCTGAGAGAAAACACACTAATAATATTAAAATGATACATATTTGTACATGAGTATGTTTCACATTATTCTGTTAAGTGAACTGTGTAGATTCTAGTGTCACTACTTATCTTTGTAAGTCAAGTTATTACAATTTGAAACTGAGCTGCTACCTCTCAGTCAGTGAACTTAATGTTAGCTAATTAATAATCACCAAAGTTTGACTTCTTAAGGCCTCCTATAAAACCACAGGACCCTACCTAGTTTGTCTCATCTGATTGCTGCCATTTAGAAGCTTCTTGTTTTTCTGGGACTGTAACATTAGGTAAGATCAATTTTGGAGAGGGGCGCCTGGGTGGCTGAATTGGTTAAGCGTCTGCCTTCGGCTCAGGTCATGATCCCAGGGTCCTGGGATTGAGTCCGCATCAGGCTTCCTGCTCAAGTGGGGAGTCTGCTTCTCCCTCTCCCTCTGCCCCTCCCCACCAACTCATGTTCTCACTCACTCTGCTCTCTCTCTCTCTCAAATAAATAAAAATAAAAAATCTTTAAAAAAATCAATTTTGGAGATAAATGTAACTTATTAATAAATATCCAGCAATGTGAATGGCAGTAGATCCCAGTGCCTTCCTCCCTAGAACCTTAAACCTAGTGCATAAATCCTAGTCCCATACCTGATCTCTCTTTGCCCTATAAAATAAGAGGTTAGATTTCCTGGGAACTAATATAGAAGTTTTAATTGGCCTATCAAGGTTGGTTGGTTGTTCTTTTTTTAATCTCAAAAATGTGGGTTGAGGTACATTTTTAACCTATAGTACTATCTAATAGAACTAATTGCAGGGCATCTGGGTGGCTCAGTCGGTTGAGCGTCTGCCTTCGGCTCAGGTCATGGTCCCAGGGTCCTGGGATCAAGCCCCGCGTTGCATTGGGCTGCCTGCTCAGTGGGAGGCCTGCTTCTCCCTCTCCCACTCCCCCTGCTTATGTTCCCTCTCTCGCTGTCTCTCTCTCTGTCAAATAAATAAATAAAATTAAAAAAAAAAAAACAACTGCAGTGATGGAAAGGATTTATATCTGCACTTTTCAGTATGGTAGCCATAGTTAGTGGCTGCCTTAAAACATAGCTGGTGTGACTTGGGAACAGAATTTTACATTTTATTTAATTTAAATATCCATGTGGCTACTGGCTATCTTATAAGACAGCATAACAATAGAATATCCTTGAATTGGACATATATGTCCTCAATGGCATTAAAGGTCCCTTCATTATTTAAAAACAAAATAGACCTCAATACAGTAAATTGAAAAAAAAAATTTCTAAATATAGATGTAATGGTAGATGCCTTCCTAACATTCTGGAGCATTCTAAATTTATAAATGGAAAAAGAAAATCAGCCCAATGGTAAATTTAATCTTGGCTCTTGACTTTTACCTAAAAACCTGGAT
This sequence comes from Neomonachus schauinslandi, assembly GCF_002201575.2. Classification (NCBI taxonomy): domain Eukaryota; kingdom Metazoa; phylum Chordata; class Mammalia; order Carnivora; family Phocidae; genus Neomonachus; species Neomonachus schauinslandi. The sequence goes on from NC_058416.1 coordinate 78,213,396, forward strand.
ATAAAAATTTAATTTCCCTCAAGAATATGTGTCTTGACTTTTAAAAATTTTAGATGATATAATAAAATTTTGTGTTTCTAAACCTCTTCAATTTTTGTTTTCTGTTGAAAGAGCGAACAATTATTTAAAAAACATTTATCAGGTAGTCATAGACAAAATGCAAAACTGACTTCTCACAGATGGTTTCTCCTAAAACCCTAGGGCAATAAGGGAATTAATTTCTCCTTCCCCATCCTGAACATGTACTATTTAAAAATCCCCCATGGTTGTACATGTTTTTGAGCTATTATTATAGCATCTTTTTTCCTGAAGGGTTAAGAGCTACTTACTGACTGACCACTCCATCTTTTATAGAGAAAAGCATCACCCTTTGAAAGCATTTTCCCCTTTAAAACTCATTTAAATTGCATTTAAGAAACATCCATTATTACCCTTCCAGGGAATGTTATTTTTCACTGGGCGTTACAACAAGATTAAGCATCTCTGCCTATCAAGAAGCACAGATTTGATTAAATCAGCCAAGGACATTAAATGCTAGCCTTACTCACTCTAGTGACCATATCGAGACTGAGTTGAGGAAGAATTTGTGAAAGTATCATTTGGTTAAAATTGCATGCCTGTCTCTTTAAATCTAAAAAAAAATCCTTTCAGAAGCTGTAGAGAGAAGGTGCTAGAACTGTGTACGATCATGACTGGAAAGCAGGATCCCTCAGTGACTGCCGAATCTTCCCAGCACAAGATAGAGAGGCAGTTCAGCACAAGCCTACACTGGTTCTAGGCAGAACGATGATCCTACCGAACAGATCTCAAATAAAATTAAATTGAGAAAGCAGATCTTTCAAGGGAATGAGGCGGAGGCTCGCTTTTATGTTAAAAGCAACCAGCATCCTCCTTGCTAGACATGGACATGACATTTTTAAAGGAATTATTTGGTTACAGCATTTTAAGCAAACTGTTCTAAGGAGTCTGTACATTGCATTGTTTTTTCTATTCTTTTTTTCTTTTGCATATATGTAATTCTGGAGGTAAAGAAAAAGCCTGCCAGGGATTCAGAAGGCATCCCACTAGCGATCAGCTGACATTCCTAACTGAAGGCTGCAATGTGTTGCTTATTCATTTTGTACCGTGGGAGCTGCGGGGACTAGCAGAGAGCTAAACTATGCATTTCAAACAGCAGTGCTTGTGCAGAAAGAGGGGTGAGAGAGAGGCAGCCGGCGAGGAAAGAGCACAGCTGGACTTTCTCCTTGTTTTTATCCATTTCTGCAGGATCATGTATTCATAAGGGATGAGGCGGGCCACGGCGATCCCAGGCCTGAGCCGCGGCCTACCCAGTCAGTTCAGAGCCAGGCCCTCCACTACCGGAACAGAGAGCGCTTTGCCACGATCAAATCAGCATCTTTGGTAAGCAAACACCCCTCTACCCACCTTCCCTTCCTTCCCCTCCTCCCCATCTGGCAGCCTCTCGCCCTCCCTGAGCCTCTCTCGGCTTCATGGATGGGAGGAAAGGAGTCAAGAATGTTTTCTCCCTCCTAATAATTTTATTCATTTTAGAAAAAATCTGTTGGCATGGCAACCTGATCTCAGATATTTTAGCATTGTCTACGGCATGGAAAAAAAAACCTTTGTGTGTGTGTGTGTATGTGTGTGTGTATTTATATATGCTGTATGTGCAAAATAAAAGGCCTTTAAGATGAAGTTGCTAACCTATCCAATTTTTTAAAAGCTATTTGTCTTTTCATTGAAATAATAATGCTAAAAAAATTTTAAAGGTATTTGATGTATGTGCAGGGCACTATGCTTCTTTTTGTATAGATGCATGTGTGTTTGTAATGTATACACACATATCAAAAGATAAGACACAATTTTTTAAAATATATCACTGCTAGCTAATGTATGTAATTGTAGAAAATAAGGTACTAGCTTCCTAGGGATGAATTGCTGGTTCGTTCTGGTTCATTCATTTATTTATTGCAACAATGGTAGTGGCTGCACTTCCCCATTTAACCCCTGAAGAATTTCCTGGCACAAATAAAGCAAGAAGGGCTTTGTAGGAGAGGATATGGATGGTTGTGGAAGAAAAGATACTGTAGGATCCTTCAGCATTTTTACTATTGCAAATGTGATTGCTGGATGCCCTTGTAGTAGCAAAAGGGGTGTGTGCTGGAAGAGTTAGTTTCCATGCCTCCTCCCCTTGGCCCCCCACGCGTGCGCCTGCGCGCTCCCATACTCACACACACACACTCACATCGTTTCATCCTTGGCACTCTAAACTCTCTTTAATCTTTTGCTTCTGAATCTCGCTTCTCGGCCAGAAAAATTATTGAAATTTTCGTTGTTTTGCCCCGATTGATGTTAGAGGTCACATGGGCAGGAAGAGTTAGTGTACGCTGCCTGGCTATTACATTTAGAACCTGTGATGACATCATCCGAGGCCGACCCAGAAATTATTTTTCTTGTCCTATTTTTTAAACCTGATTTCCACTTTTATCTCTCAAGTCTTTCAAAGGCTTCAATTATCTTTGGAATCGATAATGGATTATAATCTTTAAAAACGCAAATATGAGGAAAATGGAAGTTAAAGCACCTACATATTGCTATGCCTGCTGCTATCTAAAAGCAAGCATTTTAATTGAGACTGCTTATCAATAAGCCTACCTTTAAGTTCCTTTGTATAGAAGGAAATGGGCAATTTTTCATTTTAAATGAATGTTATACTGTGTAATGGAGATACAAAAATGTCCACTGTGTATTTGCTAACAATTGCTAAGCACCTAAAGAAAAAACATGCTTTTGAGTCTAAATAAAGCACCATGAAATTAATAAATATCTTTATGTCATGATACCTGACCAAAAAAAAAAAAATTTTATTTTATTTTATGTAATATTCTTACTTACCACCGACTCTTGTGAGACTTGTATCTTTATCCAGACATGTTCATGTTGAAATGAGAGGAGAAATGGTGAGCAGCCACTGAGACTCAGAGCACCAGAAGCAGGTTTTTGAATGTGAAACAAACATTATACCAAGTGGATTTTCCCCCTGTGAGACAGGTTCTCATCTTTTGTCACTTGCCACACCCTCATTCCCACATCATATATTCATGACCTCTCCTACCTCGTAGTAAGATGTTACTACTGCCGTACCACAATGATCTCATGCTTGCATTTGTATACTCACCCAGGGCTACTCTGTGTGCCTATCAGCCATCCCAGTCTTCTCTGTGATAGGCCACCTCAGGACTATAGGCAAAGTCCTTAGGAGCCCCTCTGAATCCTATAGGCTTCCTAGTACCCAGCCAGAGAATAGCTAAGATCAGTCTCTGATGGACGTTGGATTTGCTAAAAGGCTCCCTGTCCCTATATTAAGTTAAAAACTGAGTAGCTAATGGGCTGTTGCAGTAATCACTATAAAATAAGTTGTTTTATGTGGAAAACCTTCTCCAAATGTAATGCTTTGGGGGTCATGGTGGGATTGATGGAAGTTTATCAGAGGTCAGTGGTATTTGCATCTAGTGCTTGTTAAGAAAAAAGCACTAATAGAAGGGAACAGTGGTATGATGTTATATGTTCCATGTCTCACTTTGGACAATCTAATTATTGGTGTGGATATTTTAATGTATCTTATCAAGTACTACAGTTCTATTACCAATGTCGTGTTAAAGGCTAATTCCAGTAGTCCAATAGGAATATATAAATCAGGACACTGGAATATCAAAAAGAAATATCTAAATTTTAAAAGTATATCATGAATCTTAGTGCTTTTCATGGACCTCAGCTCAAAAGAAAAGGACTAAAGTTACTTAAATGACATAAAAGTAGGAGCAATATCATGGGAAAATGAAAGTCCAGTATAATGAATATCAAGTCATTGTTAAAACCTCTCTTCGCTTCCCATAGTTGGTAGCAATACTGTATTGACTTATTTATTTTGGTTTTACTCTTTACAATCTTCTAAATAGAAGTGCTAACATGACACAGAGTGATTCAAAAGTGAACAGCAAAAAGAAAAAAGAATTTAGAAATTATTTTTTCCAATTATTAGATAAATGAGTGTATATTTTTTTAAATGAGCGTATATTTTAAATAGACTTGCAAACTGACAAAAAAATTTTATAGTTCCTTAAATTTGTTTTATCAGCCTACCTCTTATGCATAAACCTAAAAGAGACCTAAATCTGTGGGATTTGCCCTTGGCATTTTTTCTACATTGTGCTTTTGAATGGGGTCATTGACAAGTGTATGCAGCCCATGGGTTACAGGCTTTTACTGCTTGATGTTTTTACCATTTTGGCACCTTAAAACAGATTTTTATGTTAATACGCACTGCTGCACAATTACATTTGTAACAAAGGAATAGCAAGGACCGTGAACCTTGATATCAAAGGTAACTCTGAGGAAACTTTAGAATTATGTAGAATTATGTATCTTTTTATTATAATCATAGAAGGGCAGCAATTCTTGACCTTATTTTGAAAAACTAGGAAAAGGAAGGGCATTTCATAGAACCTTTTTTATTTTATCCTTTCTTTTTCTTCTGTAAGAAAGTTCATATTGGACTGATTCATGATCTGGAGAAAGGAGTTGTTTATATAGTTCTTCAGAATTACTCACCTGCCTTATTGGGCCTTTGAGATGTGGCTCCCTTAAGTTTTTATTGTTGGTAAATGGAGATCTTAATATTTTAATTGGATTACTAACCCATGAGAGTGTTTTCAGCTGTTGTTATATCTGATGTCATTTCTTAAAATTTCATAATGTCCTGGATCATATGGTAGTTCCCATAGCAGATGTTAATATAAAGAGCACAAGCCCATATCTGTCAGACAATTCAGCTTTTGGCCTTATGAAGGAATTCTCACAGGAATGAGTGGTCTTACTACACAGGTGAATTTATGTTAGAGTACATATTGGCCCCGGGAGGACGGGGGAGCTCCTGGATGGCTCATTCGATAGAGCATATGACTCTTGATCGTGGGGTTGTGAGTTCAAGTGCCATGTTGGCTGTAGAGCCTACTTAAAAAAAAATACACGTTAGGGACGGGCATAAAAACTCTAAGTTTCTAATCTTTAGGAAAGCATGTAGACAAAAATGATTATTGTCCTATCCATGCAAATGTGGATTTTTTTTTTTACTTCTCTTTTACCACATTCAGTAGGAAAGCTCATATAAAAATGGAGTCTTCATTTCGATTTTAAAAATGCAACCTAATTTTCAGCTAATTGTGAAATTGGATACCTGAATGAGTTTGATAGACAAGCATAAAAATATTAGAGCCTCTGCAGTTAATGCTGTTTGACCCCTCATGAGCCCCACTGTTCTATTTCTAAAGGCTTGAAGATGTCTTCTCTTCCTGGATAGTATACCAGAGGATGCTTCTCAGAATATTTTGTAGCTCCTTTTTCCTTTTTCTTAGCTTCTTAATCTCACTAGGCTCATTACTGAGACTGTTTTTCACATATGCTGCCCGGTCTATATGCCCAACCCACATGACCGAACTCTCTCAATAAACATGTTGAATTAATGAATGAACAAATGAATGAACAAAGTCTCTTCCAGTCCTGCTATCACATGAGAATCTGGATTTGCAAGTGTACATTTCTAAGTGCTTCCTGCCAGTGTTTCTGTATAAGGAAAAATTGCCTGTTATCCATCATTACTTTTGGTATGAACTTAATATGTTTTTCCCTAGGTATTCTAAAGAGTGGAATGTGAAATTTCTAATGTCAAAACGTGACCCATTGTATTCTTTTTAAGAACTGGCTATAAATTTCATTTATTCTAAGAGTTGAGGTGGCCGGTTTTATCACATGCATTATTTTGATTCTTACACATAATTAATCTTGTAAGTTGGCTTTGATCTCTTAAGAGGGTAACATTATCAGCCACTATGCTCCTCTTTTATGTTCAGTAAGTTGCTTATTAGCCCTCTAGTGCAGTGCTCTGCACTTGGTAGACAGATAGTACACTTTGGATGTAGTCATGTGTTGTAGGTGCAAATTTTTGCCAGATTTAAATAAGGTGGAATGGGATGGCTGTAGAAACTTTCTGGGAAAAGTTCAGTCTTCCTTTATGGCTCTTAACTTTTATATATTACTCCAAGTATGTGAAATGGTTAATAATTCAAATTCAGAAATTATGCATACTTATTTTATAAGCCACAACCTGGATATAAGTACAGTTTTAATGTTAAACTTGCCCTTTCTCTTGGATCCACCCCTTCTGATCTATGTCCATATCACTGGCAATGCTTGGTGGAGGGAGAGACATACTGCTCAGATGCTGGCAGGACAAGGAAGGAAATCAACATATATCAAACATCCCCTGTGTGTCAGACACCTTGCTGAGCACAAGAGTTATCCCATCAGTGATCTCACTGTAGCAGTGGCTCCTCCTGAGAGCCGTCAGGAGGTAAAGTAATTTGCCCAAGGTCAGTAATACAGTAAGGGACAGAATGGGATTTGTGTCCAAGCAACCTAATGGGTGTGGCAAGATGCTACTGCCCACTTTCAGTTGATCACATTTTTGAGACTACCATTGTGAAAACTGCAGTCACTACATTTCTATAACTTTCTTCATTTTTAGACTTACTCAGTTTGTAGCTTAGACTCATTACTCTCTCCAGCTTTGACTTTTTTGGGGTGTTGATTCCCTCCATTGCTTAATAACAAAGTTTCATTCTGCCTTAGTGGGGTGAATTTCCTCAGGCAATTCAAGAACCATAGAACTTCAATTCAAATCCTGGGGTTTGTAAAAATTAAAGGGGTAAATTTCATGTGAAATTACGTTGTAAATCATAAAGCATGGTAAAATTTAAAATTATGAGCTCTTTTTTTATTCTCTTGACCAAATAGTGTATTTGTAAGACACAGTATAAACTTAAAACATGCAGGTGTATATAACTGTAGATAATAATATTTTTATGTCTTTCTAGTTAGACTTCATACATGAGTCATCTGGCCAGATTTTTATTTAAATTTGTTTACTTTGCTTGAGTATGGAATTATAAAACTCAGTATCTCTATATGTGCCTAAGAAGGCAATTAACATTGAAACGTAGAAAGTTTCGTTGCAACAAATTGAAGGTGATATTAGGAGTTTACAAAGGTGATTATCCAAATTATGGGAGGCATTAGGAGCAAAGTGTTTCTCCTGGAATTCAGTGATATACAATGATAGCATGTTGAGCTTTGTAATTCGTCTTTGCCACATACTTGTGTTGTCTGGTATGCAGTAGGACCACCCTTTTCACAGGGAGTCACCCTCCGGTTAGGATAGAAAATGTTCTTGACACAACTCATTTCCGCTTTACATTTAAGTGCCTGGTTTGGGAAATGGCTATCCTGAAACTATTTGACCACAAGCTAGTCAGACCTTCAGTGGCAAGCTTTAAATGTGTCATGATAGCTTTAGAGTGTGCCTTGTCTCAGCTTTGGAAATCTGATTAAAGAAGGAATACTAGCATAAGAAAAAATAAGTTTAGGGGTAAAATATATCTCAAATGCATTACCCCTAGAATGGACATTTTATTGCCATATTTGTATGAAAAACAAGTGAATTCAGAAAGGACTGAGTGGGATCCTTTCTGTTAATTGGAACTGTTTTCCCCTATAGTTGAACTTAAGGAAGGCACAAGCATGAGGAAGTGAAATATACACACATATTTCAAATGACTTCTTTCTTTCCTTTTATCATGAAATAAGTCCATTAAAAAGAAACATGATACTGTGATGACAAAATAGATTTCCTTTAGAGTGTTAGGTGCCCCTTTGGTGATACTGTCCTTTTTTTTGGTCTTGAAATATCTTCTGCTCTTATTCTTCATACTTTAAAGAGGATTGTCCTTTAGAAAAGAGAAATGAATATGAAACCTAGTGTTAGTTTCAGCTGGGAAGATTTCAAAGTTTGGCTAATGTTTAATGGTGTACTTTGATAATACTATCTGGTTACAGAATAGCACTCTCTTGATAGTAAGGACTCAGTCTGGTATGCAGGGACACCTTCTAAAAGGAGCAAAGAAACAAACTGTTCTTTGTACAAAATGCACTTTGACCCATAAACTGAAAATAGTAAAGAGAATTAATAGCAGCATGAAAATTTCTAGTAAAACTTGTTTGAGGGTGAGGTTGGGGAGAATTGGCTTATAGTAGATAGGAGTGACTAAATTACTTAAGGAAAAATAAAACTAAAGTTATAATTTTGTAATTAAATTTTTTTTCTAAAATAGGAAAGATGAGAATGAAGTGAGCAGAGAATCTCACAGGAAAATAAAGAGGGGTGATAAACTGAAGGAAGGAGTGGAAAATCAGAAAAGGTTTAATAGAAAGAAACAAAAGATGCCAAAATTTATATTTACAATCTTGAGTTTGTTGTATATTCACCTGAGAATGGGTTAAGGAAAAATTACTAAGAGAAGTAGCCATCTAAAAATCATAGAAATGCTTTCTCTTCTTGAGGAGAGCAAGTAAATGTATTATAATTTGTTAACATCTCTTCTGTGGAGAAGGGGAGGTGGGAGACAGAAGAGTTAAGAGAGTGCTCCATCTGTCTCCCTCTCACTCCCTCCTTTCACCCGCCACTGCCCTCTCTTCATATTAAGAATCAGAAATAAATATGGTTCAAACAACTTTAGGAAGATACTCAAAAATCCTATGACTGTTAGAGACATGATCTTTAAAAACAAGCAGTATGATATCATGCAGTGGTTCTCAACCAGAGGGATTTAGCCCCCTAAGGGACATTTGCCAATGTCTACAGACATTTTTGATTGTCTTGACTTAGGAGGTGTACTGGCATCTAGTGGGTAGGCCAGGGATGCTGCTAAATATCCTGCAATGCAAGGACAGTCCCCCAAAACAAAGAATTTTCTGGCTCATTGTCAATAGTGTTGACGTTGAGAAATCCTGGTGTAGTGGAGATAGATAGCATGGCTCTGGAACCAGACAGAAATGGGTCTGAATCCCAACTCTACCTCTTATTAGCTATGTGACCTTGAATATAGATACAATGATATGTCAAAAATAAGTAAATATGATTTGGCTGAATGAATAAATCAATTCCCTCAAGTCTCAATTTCTTCATCTATAAAATGGGGGTGGTAACACCTACCTCATTAATGAGTAAAATGAATGAGTGAATGAGATGGTTTTTAGGACTAGAGCTAAAGAATATAAAGAGCACCCAGCACAGTGCCTGGTACAGGTGAGCATTCAACAAATAGTAGGTAAATTGATGGTGGCAGTGATAGAATTATGCCAGAGGGCTCCTCTACTTTCCCTGAAAGTTTGTCTTCCCTGAATCTGGTTACCTGAGTTCTGTTCCCCAACCCCAATCAGGTTACACGACAGATCCATGAGCATGAGCAGGAGAACGAGTTGCGGGAACAGATGTCAGGTTATAAGCGGATGCGGCGCCAGCACCAGAAGCAGCTGATCGCCCTGGAGAACAAGCTGAAGGCTGAGATGGACGAGCACCGCCTCAAGCTACAGAAGGAGGTGGAGACGCATGCCAACAACTCGTCCATCGAGCTGGAGAAGCTGGCCAAGAAGCAAGTGGCTATCATAGAGAAGGAGGTCAGTGTGCATACACATGCCTTTGTGCTGTAACCAAGCCAGGCCTGTTTCAGTCAGTGGCATCACGTGAGCAAAAGACAGGAGTGCTGTGCTTTTTGGTGACAGAGGAACAATGTTGCTTTGGTGGTGGTAGTTGAGAGGGGCTAGGTTTTATGGGGCTACTTAAAATTGCCATTAAAAGTTAAAATAGTTACTGCAGGTGTATATTACATTCTTGTCTATTCAAATATGTTCTAAGAGCCAGTCCCTTGAGGGGGTCTGGGTGCAAATAAAAAGAAACAAGATGCTTCTATCCTGTGGAAACTTGCACAGTTCAGACCTGTTACCGTGCCTGCCACACCCACAGTCCTCTTCAAAAGAAAACTGCTCTACAAATAGTCTCTTTCAGTGGTGATAGTCCCTGTCTACAATTATTGGACTAGTAATGGGCACCTGACCAGCGGCAGCGAGTAATTAATCTGGCTATTGCTTGGATCTTCTAGGAGACATCTCTCTTCCCCATCTAGGTTCTAAACAGGAGAGGCTGAGGCAGACAGTGAGTCAAAATATTATCTTTATTACTGATAAGTGTTAGATGGGAGAAGTAATTCATGTCTGAAGGGAAATGCGCTAATAATATGTACAAAACTGAACAGACTTGCCTATCTAGGCTTTGGCAGTGCTAAACCAGTCGCCTTTCCTGCCATCCCCCCCCCCCCCCCACCCCCCCCCCCCGCCATGTAAGACTTACATAGTGTGGGAAAGCAGGGGTGAACGTGTGCTCCCTGGGGCTGGGGTGACTGGGGACAGAGTGCCAGGAGTGTTTCGGTAATTAAGCTCTCTCTCCACGTGGAAGGAAACATCAGAACTGCAGATGAAGCATTCCCCCAACAGCCATCAAGCTGTGAGGCAGCCTGGCATGAAAACGTCTGCCCAAACAGGGATGATATTGATTAAAGAAACCAGTCAGATACTTTCTTGAGGATTTGATTTGATAAATATGTAGAGAGAATTGTTCAAAATGGAAAAAGTATTGAAAATGGATGCTAAAGGTGAAAAGATTCATAAAGAGAACCGTGAAGCATAGATTCCCTCTGTCTCCGAAGCACCTCATCTTGCATATGTGTTGCATCTAATGGTCCCCAGAAGCTTAGATTTGGTCACTTGCAGGAGCCAGTGTTTATTGGGTTATCTTTTTTTTGGTCTGTGTTCTATCCATTTGGGAGACCCAAAAATGTCCCAGTGTCTGACTGTTGTGACTGTAGCAGGTGCCTAAGAAAACAAAATGTTATTAACCATTTAGAGTGAGATTCTGGGAATAAAACTGGCCACTCGTGGTTATTTATCCATTTTTGTAATTTAATCTGTGGGCTACCAACAATATGAAAAAAGTCCTTTATTAGAATCCTTAGTTCACTTTTCATCCCATGCATTTTTTGTGTGTTCAGTAAAACACGTGATGGCTTGCCTTCATATTTTTCCCATAATTGGGAAAGTATTTTTCAATGGTAAAAATTTTAAATTTTTTTAAGATACAAGAGAATCAGAACAGGTGTTTGCTTATTTTGTTTTTTATTAATTATTTGTTCAAAAAACACTACATTATTCAGCACTTATGGACTCTTTTCATGCATTGGAGGATATAGATAGCTGAATTCTGTGTGAAGAACAATTTATCCTAGATTGCATGTCATTTTTTCAGGCAAAGGTAGCTGCAGCAGATGAAAAGAAGTTCCAGCAACAGATCTTGGCCCAGCAGAAGAAAGATTTGACAACTTTCTTAGAAAGTCAGAAGAAGCAGTATAAGATTTGTAAGGAAAAAATAAAAGAGGTAAGAGTACCAATATTTGTCATCACTAAGTTGCCATTCGAATGGTTAGAACTTACAGGGCGCCTGACTGGCTCAGTTGGTGCAGCATGCAATTTTTGATCTTGGGTTATAAGTTCGAGCCCCATGTTGGGTGTAGGGATTACTTAAAAATGAAATCTTAAAAAAAAGAGGTTGGAACTTAAAATTGATTAATCTTACTTTGTAATCAATAGTCTAAACCACTGATTCTCAAACTTTATATCACCTGAAGTGCTTATTAAAATGGATTGCTAACTCACTAGAGTTAGATTTTCTGATTTTCTGATTCAGTGGGTCTGGGTGGAATTTGAAATTTGCATTTCTAACAAGTTCCCAAGTGATGCCGATGCTGCTGAATCAGGCATCAGATTTTAGGAACCATTGATTTAACTCTAAACCATTTTTGCCTACTTCCAGTTTATTCTTCAGCGACTTCAGCCAGAGTGATCTTTCCAAACCATAAGTCTCAGAGCATCTGGGTGGCTCAGTCAGTTGGGCATCCAGCTCTTGGTTTCAGCTTGGGTCATGATCTCAGGGTCCTGGGATCGAGCCCCATGTCAGGCTCTGTGCTCAGCAGATAGTCTGCTTGAGGATTCTCTCAGACTTCCTCTGCCCCTCTCCCTGAGCTCTCTCTCTCAAAAATAAATAAATCTTTAAAAAAACAAATAAACATAAGTCTCAGCATATCACCTCATGATTTTAACATTCATTGGCTTCCCATTGCTCTTAGGAGAGATCAAAATACTAGAAGTCCCTAAGTGACCTACTGTCAGCCTCTCCTTTAGTCTCACCTCACACCACTGTTCCCCCACCTGCTTACCCCACCCCTGACTCTGCTGCTTCTGCCACAGTGGTCACTGTTTGGTTCTTCAAATATATCAAATTCCACTTTTCTCCAAGGCCTTTGGAGAAGACTGTTTCTTCCTACTGTTTCTTCTACCAGGAAGAAACCCCTCCTTGTAAAACTTAGGATTGTTTATTAATACCTTAACTTGGGCTGCCTGGCTGGCTCCATCGGTAGAGCGTGTGACTCTTGATCCCAGAGTCATGACTTCAAGCCCTATATTGGAAATGGAGCCTACTTAAAAAAAACAACAACAACAACAACAAAAAAACCTTAAACATCATTTCCCAAGGGAAGCCTTTCCTGACTTCCTTAACCAAAACAGGTGCCTCTGGTTTCATAACACTAGTTTTCAATTATCCTTTTTTTTTTTTTTAAGTTATTTTGAGTTACCTATCCTACTAGCCAGTAAGTGATAAGGGCAGAGACCATGTCTTTTTTTTTTCTGCCAATGACTGTATCCCTGTGCCTGGTACATGTGAATCTCTGATAAATGAATGATTGATTCTTAGAAGTTTGGTTGAAGGCCACTAGTAGACATGGAGAGTCCTCCTAATGAACTGCAATTTGATCTGAAAGCTCAGATTTCTTCACTTCTCCCATCCGTGCTTATAGGTGAATTGCCTACCGTTCCCTAGACTTTCCTCCTCATAAGACTTAGGATTTCTTATTTCTAGACTACTGGTGTATTAAGGTTTAATAAAATTCAATATGGGCATGGTTTCAGTATGTGAAATCATTTATTTGAGCTCATATTCTAAGTTAACAATATGGAACTTATCAAGGTTCCTCTCCAATTCTTTTTTAATTAGGAAGTGAAAGCAAGTGGGTTGGGGTGAGCCTCAGGATTTTTAGTCCTGCCCAGATGAGCCACTGGTGATTGTTGGGACTGACAGAAATTTGCATTTAATCCACACTGCCTAAATGGGAAAAATCTCTGACACTATAAGGTCTAGAAAACCAGGCTGTAGGGCGAAATAGCCCAAATAAGAAGTTTAGTGTTCTATCCATTTTCTCTGAGTTATTGCTGGGACCTTATTGTTATGTCATAATAGAAAGATATTGCTGGATCACAGAGATAACATTGATTTTTCAATGAGAAATTTTGAAATGTTCCCAATTGCACTCACATTCTTATTTCTAAGTCCTTGTGTTTACTCATGCTCTATAGGCCACACTTTGTGACTGCAGCCATCATTTTGACCTTTTCTAACACCAAGGTATTTGGAGATTGCATGAACTCAACCTGTAGAAGATTCTCTCACAGAACAGCATTCGAGAATACCCACTCAGTCCTCCGGCATTTTTGGTACTCAGATTTATGAGTGCAGGAAACCACAGGCCTGAAATTTTAAGTCTCTCAACATGCTCATGAGGAAAAACAAGCCTAAACTCAGTTTGAGGTAGCCTCAGTAAGCCTTTCTGTGCAAAGCTAATACTACTCCTTATGAAGTAAAGCTTAGTTCTGACTATTTAAGGTGGCGTGTATATTTAGATATTGATATATTTAAAGGTATTGCCCTTGGAGTAACAAAACAATCTCCATTATCCCCATTATTTGATAGACAACAGGGATGTGGGCAAAACAGGATGATGGATCGTCCAGAAATAATTCATTCTTGATTTTGGGGTGAGTTTATATGGTCACATTTGAACTTGGGTGTGCAATGTAGTGGTTAATGCCAAGCCTAATAGTGAAGTCATGGCATCAAGAAATTAGTCACCCAGCCTTCCTGTTGTGATCCCAGCTTACTCCATGCTCGAAACAGCTTTCTCTCTTGTTGATTCTGATATTTCACTTAAGACTTCACTGGAACAGGAAAGTTGAAAGTTGATTTACAAGGACTTCTTGGCTAAGTGCAAAAATAAATAGTGAGTGATGTCCACATCACAAAACATTAAGTACAATAGGTGTTAGAATTTAAAGGAGATTTTCACTGAGTAGTTAACCAAATATTATAGGTCAAGCTTGTCAGTATGAACAAAAAAGAGTACACTGTACTTTCTCTAAAAAGGGTCTTACTTTCTCCATAAAGTAATATCATCTTAAGTGTTCTGAGTCTCTGCTTTCTTCTCTTTACCCATATAGTCTGTAATAATTATGAATTTTGTCCTTTTGGAAATATAGGTGGTTCATTTACCCTCTAATAGCAAATAAAGAATTGTTTCCTGATATTCGAACTAGTGCCATTTGCAGAGTTACCGCCTGTCTGTGAAATCTGTCCACTTCTCGCAGTCTTGTCTCCTTCACTCTGTTTTCCACGAAGCAACAAGAGTCATCTTTTTGAGATGCATCTCATTGTGTCACCCCCACATGTATAAAATCCTTGTCTCCTGTGCTACAGATCAATGTCCTTAACTTGGCCTGTAAGGCCTCTGATGGTCCTGCCTCATCTCATGTCACACTGCACCAAACAAACCCCTGGCCTGCTCGCTGTTCCTCGATCGCACCATGTTTCAATTAACCCACCTGAAGAGTTTAACACACTCTGTTTCCTCTACCCAGAGTATTCTCCCCTCCCCTTTCTCACTGGTTAGCTCCTATAGGTTTTTCCAATTTCAGCTTAGTTGTTACCAAGATCAAATATGTTCTTTTAAACATCCTTGTGGAACTAAGTACTTCACCTTCACAGAAGCTATCACAGTAATTTTCAGTTTGTTTCTGCAGTTCTTTAATTATTGCTTCTAGACTGTGAAACCCCATGATGGTGGTTATCACGTTCTTTTGCTGACCGCTGTATCCTTGTGCCTTGCACAGTACCTGTCACATGATAAGAATTCAGTAAGTGTGTGTTGATTGAATGAGTGAACCAATTATTTCCAAGGGGAGAAGCCAGAGACGTGGAAACTAACAAGCCTCCCTATCACTTATTACTCAGTCAATCAATAAACAAAAGTTGCGGGGCAGGGATATGCAGCACCAAGTCTTTGTCTTTACATTCTCAGTTGCTCTCCAAATAATTTAATCTACCATTGCAATAAACTATTAGTTCCTTTTACTTGATGACACCAGCATGTTGTTTTTTGTTTTGTTTTGGTTTTGTGAAGGAGATGAATGAGGACCATAGCACACCCAAGAAAGAAAAGCAAGAGCGGATATCCAAGCATAAAGAGAACTTGCAGCACACACAGGCTGAAGAGGAAGCCCACCTTCTCACCCAGCAGAGACTGTACTACGACAAAAACTGTCGTTTCTTCAAGCGGAAAATAATGATCAAGCGGCACGAGGTGGAGCAGCAGAACATTCGGGAGGTATTTATTTTGTTCATAACTATCATCACTGACTTATGGGACAAGAAGCTTTGTGAGGATCATGACTGTTCTGTCCATTCTTATATCCTTAACCTTTATGGTCTTTAGTGCAGTGCCTGACACAAAGTAGGTGTACAAAAGTAGCCAAGAAACGAATTTACCACTGAGAAGAAAGAGAAAACTCATTTACAGAATAAGGAATCAACATTTTCCAAATAAATGTAATAGACTTTTTTTTTTTTTTTTTTTTTAAAGATTTTATTTATTTATTTGAGACAGAGAGAATGAGAGAGACAGAGAGCACATGAGAGGGGGAAGGGTCAGAGGGAGAAGCAGGCTCCCTGCCGAGCAGGGAGCCCGATGCGGGACTCGATCCCGGGACTCCAGGATCATGACCTGAGCCGAAGGCAGTCGCTTAACCAACTGAGCCACCCAGGCGCCCCTGTAATAGACTTTTATTGAGCACCTATTATAAGCCTTATTATGCAGTTGAGAATCAAAAGATGTAGAATAGAGAATTTCTGCTGTCAGCCTACTTGGCAGACACTTGGGGTTTTGTGGCTCCATATGAAACACTAAGGAATAAAGTGATGCTCCACAATTAAGTCACTCATTCGTCCAGTGCCCCCTTAGTGCCAGGCACTGTGCTGGAGATGTGAGGGCTAGGGAGGGTCTATCCTTCCTGCCTTCAAACAGCCCTAAGTCTAAGAGGAGAAACAGACATGTAACAGACTAGCTACAGTGTAACATGTCAGGTAGATAGATATATAAATAAAGTGTCTTGGGCATGTAGTCATGAAAGGGCTTGGAGGACTCAGTGACTAATGAGAAGTTGAGTGTTTGGGGTGTACAAAGTGGAATATCAGGAAAAGGGTAATTAGAAACAGAATGCGGAGGACCTTTTTTGTTAAGGCGTATTATTTCAATTTTAGCCTGAAGGCAATTTCAATGGCTATAGGAGGTTTTTAAGCAGGGAGTGGAAGAGAGTTTTCTTTGAAAGAAGTAGTGGATCAGTGTGAAGGGAGGCTACAGCAGCAAGCAGCTAAGTACAGTAAGGTCAGCTAGGACATTCTTTCTCTAGTTCAACCTGGAAGAGGCAATGGGGAGAGATCAGATCTGAAGCAGAACTGACAATAATTCCGACCAAATGACATCAGAATTTCAGATGAGAGAGGAGTTCAAAATGACTTCAAAGTTTCTAATTTGGGAAATTGGATGAATAAGACATTATGCACTGAGATGAGGAGCACAGAATGTGACTCAGTTGCAGATACAAAATTCAGTAGGAAAACATTGTGACCTGGAGTAATCAGAGAAACCCTCATAAATGAACTAGCACATTGGTAAAAATATCAAAGTTTGCAAAAAGCCCAGTGTTAGCCTGCACGAGGGAAACAAGCACTAAAGACACATTTAATGGGAATGTGCATTGGTACAGTATAAGCTCTTTGGAGAGCAGTATTCAACTGGGAGGGAGAAGGAATGAAGAAAACTAAAATTTATCAAACACATGTAATGAGCCAGGCTCAGGCCCTTTATCTGTGTTGTCTCGTCTCATTGGAAGAGGGAGAAACTGCTGAACATTTATTTTTGAGCCAGGCAATAAGTGATATGGCTAAAATTTTACTTTAGAGAGATTAGCCCATTTTGGTTGGTGGTGATGCATAGATTGATTCGAGCATGCATTCTCAGTGGGGGCAATACTGCCCCTAGGGGAGTGAAAATGGGTTCTTTCCAGGGAGGGGTCTTAGATATTACAAAGCCTCAGGCCCCTCAAGGGCCACAGTACATAAACGGATATACAGTGTATCTGTGGTATTCACATTTCATGGATGTGGTTGATCAGGGGAGGGGGAAGTCTAGAAAGGCTTCTGAGGAAAATAAATAAATAAATAAAATGGGGCAAAAAGAGAAAAAGGTTGAGAAACATTGGTTTGGGGGAAGAAACTAGAAGCAAAGTAATCAGGTGGTAGGAAATAGGGTACAGACAAAGATGGTGGTGACAGCTGTCAGAGGTAAATTGGAAACATTTTGAATATAAAATAAACAGGACTTGGCATGCCATAGAATATGAGAGAAAAGACGAGGGTAGAATCAAAGTTATTTCTGGTGTTCAAGACTTGGTTACATGTAGATTTGTGCAGAAACAGAGAAGCTTAGACAGAGGTGTCGGTAAGAAACGGATTAATTCTGTACTAGACTGTTGTTGTTTGTTAGAAGGCAAAAAAGTCCAAATGAAGAAGTCCAGAAGCCATTTGGATATAAGATATTTGGGATTGTTTTCATCTGGCAATTATTATTGTTATTCTGATAGCACATATTTGGAAGAAGTCTAAGGCTAAGGGAACACTTACGCCAATAAAAACTGTAGAAGACAATTATTCCCCAAAAGTGATAGAAACTATATTTTTTACTTCATTAGTGTCAGGTTCTAACCAACACTTACATGGGTATTTTCCTGAAGAGTCTAAGTTTTTCGTTTTTATTTATGAGAACATTAAAGACAAACACAGAAAAATATATAGTTGAGTAGTGAAAGTTCTTGATAATCCCATTCCACCCAGTCTCTACCCTGACTGCCATTAATTTGGCATCCAGATTTCCAGATTTCCTTTTCCTTCTATATGTGTATACATACATTCAGTTTATATGTAACTTTAACTTTACAAAAATAAGATTACATTTGTATCAGTGGGTTTATTTGATTTGCAAGCCATCAGAACAAACACTGGCTGCCCAAGAATGGAAAGGAATTTATTGGAAGGATAGGGGTAGATGACAGAGCTGAAGACCCAAGCTGGAAAAGCAAATTCTGTGACCTAGAGAGCAAGAGCTGATGGACATTCCTCAGCATTGCCATTCGGATGTATTTCCTCCCACCACGTTTAATCTTTGTATCATTTCTGCTTGAGATTCAAATTCCTAGGGGAACGAGACCTTTATTGGGCAATGCGCTTGCTCCCTTACTCAGTACTCTCTGATTACAGATAGGGTGGAGGAGTTTTTCAAGCAAAAGAGGAGCCTGTTAACAAAAGAAGGGGAAATGGATACTGAACCTACAAAAACGTCCACTATACTGTTTTATAACTCTTCTCTTTTTCTCATTCACCATCCAGGACATACAGCTCTGTCTGGTTCTTTTTAACCATTAACAGTGAATTTTGTGTGTGTGGCTGTAAAATTATTTATTTAATGAAGTACTTCTCAGTGGTTATTTTGTTAATGTTTTACAGTATTACTAACAGTGGCACGGAGAGCATCTTTGTACGCAGATCTTTTTACACAGATACAAATATTTTGAGGACGTATGCTCAGAAGTGGAATTTTTGGGTCACAGTGTGTACATGTAAATTTTTAATAGATATTGCCAAATTGCCCTCTTGGGGTTTATACTCCCACCAACAAAGAGCACCTGTTTTTCTGTGTCTTTGCCAAAACTGAGTATGAGCAATCCTTTTAGTTAATGAAAACATTGAGAAGGCTCACCATAGACTGGGTTGAGCCTCTTCCTCTATCATCACTGCACACAGATGCTGGCTATTTTCTAACCAGTTATGAAACCAAGAACTGAAACTAAGAAAGCGTAAAATGTCATAGGCTAACGACATCTCCATTTAAAAGTTTGAGTTCTAGTTCTGACTCAGCCTCACTGGGCATGAGGACACAGTTTTTTACTTGAGCGAAATCAACTGCTTTTAAAGTCAGCAGCACTTGGGTTGTGATTGGGAAGGGTTGATCACGGGACACACCCTGGATTTTACTTGGGAGGTAGAGTCCTATAAAGTATAGTCATGTGTTCAGGGTCTGCAGCGTATGACAAGTACATAGGTTGTTGTTGTTGTTGTTGTTTTTAAGATTTTATTTATTTGTGAGAGAGAGAATGAGAGACAGAGAGCATGAGAGGGAAGAGGGTCAGAGGGAGAAGCAGACTCCCCGCTGAGCAGGGAGCCCGATGCGGGACTCGATCCCGGGACTCCAGGATCATGACCTGAGCCGAAGGCAGTCACTTAACCAACTGAGCCACCCAGGCGCCCAAGTACATAGGTTTTGACACTAAGCTGCCTCTCAGCTTTGGGGAGCTGTGCACAATGTGTGATGTGAGCTGAGGGAAAGGGGGCCCACATGGCCGTCATCTTCTCCTGCCTCCAGGGCATATAGACGTGGAGTGCACTGGTGAGCAAAAGCACCTATAGCATTATGTGCACTTTTGTTTTCGCTCAGCTCGTTTTATGAATTGGTCTAAGCTGAAGGTGTGCGTGAAGGTGCACTGCACATCGTGCCCACAGCTTGTACAGATGGAGCAGCACTGCGCCGTACCTCGCCAGAGCAGAGGGATTCTTCAGCATATTGTGTTACAGGCTGAAAAAAAGGCATAAAACAGGAAAATATAAACCATTCGTTGGGACATCTTTCAATGGAAACTGTTGAAAACTCCCAAACCTGAGTTTTAGACTCAGTTCTGCTTTACAGAAGTTGTATGATCTTAGGTTAGTCTCTCAATTCCCAAACATCTTACCATCCTATGGAAAAGGGGTAAGTCCTTGCAATGTGACCACCTCATAGGGCTGCAAGTGGGACTGAGGGAGATATTAAGAAATCACTTTTAAAAACTGAAAGCAGGGGCGCCTGGGTGGCTCAGTCAGCTAAGCGTCTGCCTTCGGCTCAGGTCATGATCCCGGGGTCCTGGGATCGAGTCCCTCATCGGGCTCCTTGCTCAGCGGGGAGCCTGCTTCTCTCTCTCCCTCTGCTGTGCCCCCTGCTTGTGTGCTCTCTCTCTCTCTCCCCCCCCCCGTCAAATAAATAAATAAAATCTTTAAAAAATAAAAATAAATAAAAACTGAAAGCACATTACACATATTTATGTAGGCACAGCAATAGGCTCATAGGGAGTCTAATAATAATAATAATAAAAATATAGGCAGTTTATCAACTTAACCACAGCAACTGAGATGTATGAATTAAAGGTAAAGGGAACAACTTAAAATTGTAACAGAAAAACAATTTCATTATCCTGTTTCTCTCACTTTTTTAATCATTTATGAAAAACTAGATTCAAGATATTATATGCCAGATGTTCACTTCTGAATGCAGAAGAATAATAATGATATGTTGATATGTTCTGAAGCATTGTCTCCTGGCCTTTCACCTCATTCTTCACAAGAATGGTAGTCCATGGTGTAGGTACTGTTATCCTCACTTTACACCTGAAAAAACTAAAATGTATATTAAAAGACTTGTCCAACATCATACACGACTGACTCACACCCTGAATATTTTTCTATTGCTTCTCAAACTTTAGTATGTATCAGAATTAGCTGGGTGGCATATTATTATGACCAGTCACTTGTAGCCAGGTAATTCTGATGCAGGTGTTCTGTGGACAGCATCCTGAAGCATCCCATTAAACATAAAGGAAAGTATTTGACTTCTTTTGAGAGTGTTGCTTGCTTTGTGTCTTTTATTTTTTTCCTCATAAGTTTCAGGGCTCTGGGCAGCCCAGACTAATTTTGGACTTCTCAGTTTAGGAAAGTATGTAATGAATAAATGCCCAATATTGGGAGACCTGGTACTCAAAGGTTAAAAATGATACAGTAATCTAGAAACAGGCCCTTTACCTATTTAAAAGCTTTCCATTAGGGCTTTTCTCTTGGTCATTGGCCTAGAATGGCTTTAGTCTCTGAGAAGGCCTCACCATCCTTTGGTGCCACCTAGGGGCCAGTTAGTGACTTTTAAAAGAAGACATTAGACGGTCAAGGTAGAGGAAAAGTAAAACAAGGGAAAGCAAAATGCAAGAGAGGGTGGGGGAAGGTGCTCTAGGAGATGATCTTGTCTCCTTAAATCTAAATTGCATATATACTTTGGATATTTCCCGACTAGAAGGGGCACCTGGGTGGCTCAGTCGTTAAGCGTCTGCCTTCTGCTCAGGTCATGATCCCAGGGTCCTGGGACCAAGCCCCACATCGGGCTCCCTGCTCAGCGGGGAGCCTGCTTCTCCCTCTCCAGCTTCCCCTGCTTGTGTTCCCTCTCTGTCAAATAAATAAATAAAATTTAAAAAAAAGAAAAAGAAAATAAGCTCCGTGAGGGGATGTACTGGTTCATGGCTCTATCCTTAGTGCCTACAACAGTGCCTGACACATAGGAAGTGCGCAACAAGTATTTGTTGAATGAATGGTTAGTGAATTGCTCCAATAACAGATGCTGTGCTGTTTAAAGGACTTCTCTTCAAATGGATAGAAGGCTCAAGTATGCAAGGTATTCTCAACAACACCAATATACAAATGTTACTGATATTTCTCCAAAAGTAAATGACTAGCGTTTTTTCCTGTAGTGGATGTCATCAGAGAAGAGAGGCCTTTTATTCTCACTGAAAGTCCAGCTCACAAGCTTTCTTCTTTCCTTGACCCTCTGTTGTTGTTGTTGTTTTAAGATTTTATTAACTTATTTGAGAGAGAGAGAGAACACAAGCTGGGGATAGAGGCAGAGGCAGAGGGAGAAGCAGACTCCTCACTGAGCAGGGAGCCCAAAGTGGGGCTTGATCCCAGTACCCTGAGATCAAGACCTGAGCCAAAAGCACATGCTTAACAGACTGAGCCACCCTGGTGCCCTTTTCCTTGACCTTCTTAATTAGTAGTAATACCACCCTTTTCAGAAATCTTACGGCATAAATTTTTACCTCTTTTATAGCACTTATCACTTTCAACCTTGTTCTTTCTTTTTTTTAATTTACACATATAACTTATTTCCTTGTGCTAATTAAGGTTCTTCTGTTTACATGTTACAGAAATTTATCTGGGCTAGTTTAAGCCAAAACCAGGGAATTTATTACAGAAATAGAGGAATGTTTCACAAAACCCAATAGCAGTAATACAGGTAGACCTACAGGAGAGCTTAGAACCAGTTTTGAACGTGGGCATCAGCATATTCCCTGCATGTCTGTCTTCTCCCTTTTTCATTCTTGTTCTGAAGCCCAGCTTTCTCTAATCCCCAGCCCACCCATGTAGTAGTGGATGGCTACCACATATGTAGTTTTTATATGCCCTCAGTTCCAGCCTCACATAGAAATTAACTGTCTCTGAATCCCAATTCCAAATTCTGAGGAGAGAAAATAGATTGATTCAGTCAGCTGGGAGCTGAGCATATAGTACTTCAATAAATGTCTAGTACAGTTCCCTATCAGAGTGTTAGCAAGTTCAGAACAGAATCATGGCTGAGTAAACATTTTTATGTACCCAGAGCACATGGTTCAGAAATTGGATATGGTGTGATTTAGGAAATATTCTTGAACTGGCCAGTGAAAAAATTTCACCCAACTACCTCTACTTTTTTTCTAGTTTTTTTTTTCTTTTCCCCCTTAAAGAAAGACAGACATGAGTAGAACTGAAAAGAACAGAATGATTCAATCTAGAAATGATCAAACAGACTAATGGAAAAAATGAAAGGGGAGAGATCTCATCTGCTTTTTCCTAGACTGCCCTTACTCTGAGATTTTAAAAAGCAGATAATTGGCCTACTTCTAATACATGCATAAACAGGGTTTTTCCCAGAAAACCAAAAACATTGCAGACAATGCCAGTTTAAGTCAATGATTTTCAACTCTGACTACATGTTATATTCACCTGAAGAACTCTTAAAAACAGTGATGTTATCCCTCCCCCGCCCCCCCCACCCCCACCCCGGGACAGTTATCAGAACTTCAGGTTGTAGGATTCAGGTATCTTGTGTTTGAAAAGGGTCCTCACATGAGGCCCATATTGAGAACCCCTGGCTTAACTGAAGAAACATTTTTATTTACGCCGGTGCATAAGGCCTCACCTAAGTAGGGTTCACAGCAGCTCTATGAGGTAAGAAGGGGTCAGATAGAATTAATCCCATTTTACAGATAGTGTAGTTGTGATGGCTGCAAAATCCCATTTTACAGATAGTGTACTTGCACATCTTGTAAGTGATGGACCCACAAACAGAACCTAAACCTCCAGGGATTGTTAATCTGATCTCATTAAGTCATGCTGCCAAGCACTAATGGGTTTAATTAAGAGACAGTAGTGCCATTCCTTGCCATCTTTCACTTAGTTGTGCATTCCTTCCAGTTCACCTCCAGTCATCTCTCTCCATTTGTCTTTTGTTCCTGAATGCAGGAACTAAATAAAAAGAGGACCCAGAAGGAGATGGAGCATGCCATGCTAATCCGGCACGACGAGTCCACCCGAGAGCTAGAGTACAGGCAGCTGCACACATTACAGAAGCTACGCATGGATCTGATCCGTCTACAGCACCAGACTGAACTGGAAAACCAGCTGGAGTACAATAAGAGGCGAGAAAGGGAACTGCACAGAAAGCATGTCATGGAACTTCGGCAACAGCCAAAAAACTTAAAGGTAAGAGGAAATTGAAGTGTTCCCCAATTGGTGCTCCAGGATACAGTTAGACCGGATCAGTAGTTCCTGCATTTGGATGATTGTCAGATTTGCCTGGGCAACTCTTCAAAATTACAAGTTGCTAGGCCCCGCACCTATTGAATCAGAATCTCTGGAAGTGAAGAACAATAGTCTGTATATAACAAACTCCTGAACAGATGTTACTTTGGAAAAACCATTGTATGGGATGACCTCCATTTTTGTGTCCATCATGCAGTTTCTCTGACCCCTTCATGACCTGCCCTCTTTAAAATTGTAATTTATGGACAAACAGCAGCCCATAGTTCTAATCCCAGGAAATTAGAAAGTTACCTAGCAGGTATATGGCAGATAAATTTCATCTGTTGTGCCAGATTATTGGTAGTAACTACTTTGAGGGCTGCTATATTGAGAAAGACTAAAGCCACATCCAAGCTTAGTAGGAAAGAGTATGATTTATTAGTGACATCTGTCGTGGGCATGGGAATCGGGAGTGAATCTACATGTGCCAGACATTTATTATCCCTGCACTAGAGATTGGCCAATTCCTTTGGCCCTCACTGTCTCTAGATAATTTTAGCTGACTGCTAATTCACAAGCTCTATGGACTAAGCCATTGCATATGTCAAGGGGTCGTTGTCCTTGTTGACACTGATAGGAGGCCAGCCTCAAATACACTGGCCATGTTCCTGTCTAGCCATATCCTAACCTGTCTAATTAGTGATCGCTGTCATCACAACTCCAAGCATTCATGAAATGCACACGTGACTCTGAGGCAACCTGATGAGTGCCTTTTGGACTTAATACAGCCTACCTCCTCCTTGCCAAAATGCGTATTTGATATTCTGCATGAAAGTATAACCTCTTCATGGGGGAAGAAATCTAAAATCACTTTTCCCTTTCCACTTGTGCTGAAATCCAATGGAAATGGGTTATGATGTGAGGTATTACCCAGATGTTCTCCTTTGTTGATTTGTCAAGGAAACGCAGAGCTGTGAGAGCCACCTTATATGTTGCCATCCCCTTTCTCACTTGGAAACACGGGTGGGGGAGGGAGGTGACCAAAAAAAATGGGGGAAAAAACTATAAGAAGTAGAAGACACTGAAGATTTTTACTAGGAAGCCATTAAAATAATGAACAACCTTTAACAAACTAAGCTTCATAATATTCTACAATCTGCTTAGAGTTGTGATCCTCTTGTAATAATTCATTTTTTAAAATCCACTGGTAGAGTCAAAGTTACTTCTTTTCATTTAATATAAGGCCAAAAGTATTGGTAGTTAACTCTTGTCTGTATTATTTTCATTATTACTGACTAGTAATGTGGGTCACTGCACCAAAAGACAACTGGTCCCAGTCCCTGCATTGTACTATTAGAATGGAAGGCTTTCTGTATTTACTAATGTGTCTTTATTTTCCTTTTGTCACTTTTTCTACACAGGCCATGGAAATGCAAATTAAAAAACAGTTTCAGGACACTTGCAAAGTACAGACCAAACAGTATAAAGCACTCAAGAATCACCAGTTGGAAGTTACTCCAAAGAATGAGCACAAAACAATCTTAAAGACACTGAAAGATGAGCAGACAAGAAAACTTGCCATTTTGGCAGAGCAGTATGAACAGAGTATAAATGAAATGATGGCCTCTCAAGCGGTAAGTGGTTAGGTTTGGTGCCACAGCTTCAAGAGCTTTGGGAATCAAGAAAATTCAAGATCAAGCCTTTTATTCCCAAGATGATTCTTGCACAAATTTAGGATATTGGTGTTTTTCTGCCCAAAGAACTGAGGAAGTGACGACGCTGAATAAAGCCAAGCCAATGTGGATACTTACTGGAGTGTGTCTTATAAGATGGAACTCAAGGAGTACCATGCTCAATCAGACCCGTGGCACATAGGGACTTTGAGGGCAAGATATGATAGATACCGCATATAATACCATGTTTTCACTCATCAAAGATGGCGCAACTAATGTCAGACACACAGACACATTCATTCAATAAACTTTTACTAAGCATCTGTGTTCAGCACTCTGCTGGGCTCAGAGATAGAGTAATAAGCTAGAGAGACAACAGTTGATCCCCATCTTCACACTTTTTGTTAGTCAAGCAAGGAGGTCAGAGAACTAAGCAATAAAAAAAAGCATAATAAATGCTTTGAAGTGGGAGGTGCGGTGGTGGGGGGTTGCTATGGGAGGATAAGTAAGAACATCTAATCTGGTCTAGGGAAAGCTTCCCAGCAAGAGCCAAGAAGCTTGAAGGAATGTACTGAAGTAAACAGCCTCCATGGAAAGGGACCTACATGGGCAAAGGTCCAGAATATGTGAAGTGTGCATTTGGGGCCTAAAAGAACTTTGGTGTGAGTCCAAATTTCAAGGAGGATTTTTGGGAGCCCAAAATGGAGAGGTCATAAAGGTCTTGGTAACCCAGGGATGGGAACTTACCTGGGATTCAGTGAAGCTTTCACAAGGAGATGAGTCTTAAGGAGTAATAGTTTGTCAAGTAGGCAGAAGAGGAAAAAGTTATTTTTCCCAGCAGAGGACAGAGTAAATGCAAAGACGCAAGGTCTGAAAGAGGACCGTGCATTTGAGGAATGAGTGGTTGACATGGCAGGAGTATAAAGGGAAGCAGGTGGATAGTTGGGGATCAGACCCTCAAAAGTCAGGAGTTTGGACATCATTCTATAAACAATGGGGACCTGCTGAAGCCTATTTTAAAAAGGAAAGTGACAAGATTGGATTTGTGGCCTAGAAAGATACTGGCAGTAATGTGGCAACTGTAGGTAGAGACCTGTTAGGAAACTGTTATACCCCAGGAAAAAAAAATAATGGAACCCTGAACTGAGAACATGCTCCTGGAGATGGTGAGGAGGGAGAAGGATTTGAGAAATATTTAGGAGTTAGAAGAGATAGAGCTCAGTGACCAATTTGGGAGGTAGGTTTGATAACAGTAGAATGGGTCATCATTTTACCAAGATAAAAAAAATTGAAGGAGGGATGAGTTTGGATGCCTGGCAGATAATTAACTAAGTTTTAGACATGTTACCTGAGCTATGTGGGTATCCAGGTAGAGAGGTACAGAGATGGAAATCTATAGTTCAGGAGAGTGTTAGGACACAAGACAAATAGCTAGACATCCATGTTAGATGGGGGAAGTTGTAGCTGTTGGGAATGCCTGAGACCGTCTAGGGACAGGAGATTTTATTAGGAAGGGGACTAAGGACAGAGCTGTGGACACCACCATTTGAGGGTGGAGGAGAAACAGACCAAAGGAGATGAATAATTAATGCGGAAGGGGAATTGGAGAGAGCATGTCACAGATGCCAGAACAGAAGCTTCTAGCTGATCATTTCAAATGTGGCAGAGAGACCAGTTGGACCTCGCAGTGGGTTTGTCCAGTGACTGTTACAGACAATCAGTGGACTGGTCAGAGTGGAAGACATTGTAGTGCATACTACGAAAGTGAGGTAGAAAGTGTACACGAGCTTCCTTTTCCCAGCTGCTCATCAGCGAAGGAAAGGAGGAAGAACTGTAGCTAGAGGAAGAGACAGTTGAAGGAGGACTTCTGTTTTTTGAGAAAGGCTTAAACATGTTCTTAAACATGAGGTTGAGGGTAGGAATCCATGTATTCATTCAATCATTCATTCATTCATCCATCCAGTAAGTATTTATTGAGTGCCCCACTGTGCCCCAGGCACCCTGGGATACTGTGGTGAATAAGACAGTCATTGATCATGTCTTCATGGAATTTATGGAAAAGTAAGGAAAGGCATTGAAAAAGTCTGCTCCATGTAATGGCCGAGCAAGTACAGCGTGCCAACAGAGTGTATCCCGGAGAGTAGGCTGGTGTGGAGAGTTGGAAAAGGCCTCTCAGAAACAATGAGTATTTAAGCTGAGGTGTAGGGAGCAATTCTAGGCAAAGGAACTGCATTGGTAAAGACAGAGGAAATAGTGGCACTTCTGACGAACTCAGAGTCCATTATGTTTGGAATATAGAGAATGAGACAGAGACCAAATGAGAATAAGACCAGAAGGTTAAACAGGGACCAGATTATGGAGGGGCTTGTAAGCTTTCTTAAGGATTTTGCTCTTGATCCTAAAAGCAGTGGGAGGCCATTGAAGAGCATTAAGTGTGTGTTTGTGGGGGGGGAGGTACCGACATCAGATTTGCATTTTTGAATGACCGCTCCAGTGACAGGTGGAGAGTGGCCTGGGAGGTGGTCAGATGGATCTCAGGAGATCATGTATAAAGTTGCTGCTTTTACCTGGGCAGGAGCAAGTGGTGGCTAGACCAGAAGGGGGCAGATGGGATGAAGGAGAAAGTCACAAAATTTGAGAGATCGGCAGGAGGTGGAAGTGAAAGCATTTAGTTACAGAGTAAACGTGGAGCATGAGAGGTTAAGGTTGACTCTAGTTTGAACAAAACAGTAGATGATGGTGCCCCTTACCTATACGGTAAAGAAGGAAGTGGAGCAGCCTGAGGAAGAGAGCAGGGAATGATGATAAGCTAATAGTCAGGCTGAGCTTGAGGGGCCTGGGCATCATCCAGGTGATGATGTCTCTAGAAGACTGGGTAAGCTGGCCTTGTGCCTCAGCAGAGAAGTCTGAAATAGAGGTGAAGAGGTGGGAATCATTCATATATAGAGGGTCATTGCAGCCTTGGGAACAGAAGAGATTCCTTAGGATGAGAAGTTAGAGGAAGAAGGGAGGGAGTAGCTGGAAAGGAGAGGAGGGAGGGAAAAACCAAGAGGGTATGGTATCTCAGAAGATTAGAGAAAGATTTCAAGAAGGAAAGGGCAATCCACGGTATTAAACGCTGCTGGGAGTTGGATAAAAGACCCCTTGCCACGTAAGTAAGGGGTAGGATGAGAAAGAGGAGTGCAGGGAGAGGTTAAGGGTAAGGAGAGGGGAGAGGGTTGGTAGGGACACCAAGGCTGATAGGATTTTTGTCTTGTTCACCTTTGTGTCATCAGCATCTGCAACAATTCCTGGTACACAGCAAGTGCTCAATGAAAGCCTGTTCTATAAGATGGACAGAATGGGATCAGGAATATAGGTTCAGGATTGCCCTTGAATAAAAGGAGAGAAATACCCTTTCTCCTGAGGCAGGGAGGAGATAAAAGTAGGTATGATAAATGCCACTATCCTTTAGTGACCCTTTCCATGTGCCAGCCACTGTTTTGGGTATGTTTTAAGTGTTATTTCATTCTTGTGCAACCCCTTTGACCTTTGAAGTAGTTACTGTTTTAACCCTAACTTACCTGCAAGGAAATTGAGGTTTATTGAAGTAAAGCCACTTGCTTAGAGCAAGATTTGGCAAACTGTTTCTGTAGAGGGGCAGGTAGTAAATACCGTAGGCTTTGTGGATCACAGGGTCGCTGTCACAACTACTCAACTCTGCTATTGTCAAACAAAAGCAGCCCTAGGTACGTAAATGAATGAGCATGTCCATGTTCCAATAAAACCTTATTGACAAAAATAGGCAGCAAGCCAGATTTGGCCCTTGGGCCATAATGTGCCAACTCCTGGCTTAGGGGCTCACATAGTGGTAATTAGCTAAGTAGTGATGAAGCTGGGATTTGACCCCATTTCAGGGGGAGCCCATAAGCCTAGCCATACTACATTATATGGCTGCCATCACATCCTTTCATGTTAATCCACTTTAGGAAACAGACATGATATTTGCCTACACTTCTATAAAACATTTTAAAGGATTTGATATGTGCAACTTTGGGGTGATGAATACCAGATACTGGAATATCCTGTCTGATTTCTAGACTGGCATTTTTACAGAGTCAGAGCTAGTACAAAATCACATAGTTATGGACATTAATAATAGAATGCCAGAAATAAGAGAAGAAAGAGATGTTTCAATGGACTAAGCTGCCTATAGGGTGAGCCTCTTATCCATTTGATCAGGGCTCGTAACAATTAACAAACACAAGTAGAAAAGAACAGACTTTCATTCCCTTTATTGCTAAGGAAACTCCCATGTCAAGAGGGAATTGATAAATCTTATTGGAAGCCAGTAAACCCTTTGGCATTTATCTGTAAGGCTGTTCCTGCTGTGGAGTGACTTTTATCTTGTGTCTCTTCTCCCTCCATTTCTCATTGGGAAATGAGAAAAGAGGTATCCTCTTCAGTGGATTTTAGTGAAAGCTGGGTAGGATTAATTACTAGGAAATGCTTTGGAAATAGATTACATTATCTATTTCATGTTCATATGATATATTTCTCCAAAAGTACTAAAGAATACACTGTGCAGATAACTTTCTAAAACTATTCTAATAACATTTCCAGATGTTTCTTAATCAAGATATTGAGATATATTGTTAATTGTCACAAATTGTACAGATTAGGGAAAGAAGCATAAAATGGAGAATAAGTGTCTATGGAAACATGTGGATAATCTCAGCATTGACAGAACTGTCTAAGCCAAGGATTCTAATCTCCTAGTTCCCAGGTGAAGTGAGGGCCTGATAAATTTAGACAAAACCAAGCCTGGGACAGGAGGATCATCAACCACAAAACATAGACCCACTAATGGCCCCAAACCTTCACTTATGCTCATTGAAAGGTGGCTGGCTTGGTCCATTCCTCATACAGAATCAGTAGTGTGGTATGTAATACAAAGTTCAGGTGCCATAGGGAGAAAGAGGAAGTCTACCAGCCTGCTTTATAATCTGGACTTTACTGCTTTAAACCAGAGTATGTCCCTTAAGATCATCCAGGCTATCTTCTGTGGGAAAGAAATTTTGAACCACTTGAGTTTTAGATTGGCTGGCCAGCAGGATAACTTGTATAGCCAACTATAGGGACCAACATTACTTGGCTAGAAGCATAACTGTACTGTGGGATAGTCCCTAAGTGTAATGGAGATTGGACTCTTTTTTTTTTTTAGAGCTAAGGATATCTAGATGTGTGGTGGTTTGAGGGTTAAAGATATATAAATATGGAAATGGTTAGTCAAACCCAAAATAATGATAACAGCTACTATTTACTGAACACTTGGTATGCATCTAGAACTATGCCTAGGATTTCATATGAATTCTTTCATTTAATCCTCATACCAATCTTCGTAGGAACTATTACTGTTATTTTCTTGAGAGGAAAAAAAAATGAGACTTGGAGGGGTAACTTCTCAAGGCGACATACCTGAGTGAATTGTGGAGCTAGATTTCAAGCTCAGGAGTCTGCCTCCAAAACCCACAGGCTTAATCACCAGAGCATGTAGCCTTCCTGACTCCTGCTAGTGTGGTTTTAAGAAAACCAGTTTTTCTTAAGAAAAGAATGTTTTCGTTTTCTTAAGAAAGAATGTTTTAAGAATGTGTTTATAGAACTTTGTAGCCCATGGGGCAGAACGTACTATTTTTGATTCCTAACTCTGAATGTACCCAGGGCATCTGTTTTTCTGAGGGAACCTGTTTCAATCCAAACAAGGAAACCTCTTCCAGTAGTCACCAGGTGCTGTAAGCTAGGAATGAATTACAGTGTGTGTCTTTTTTGCCCACAGTTACGGCTAGATGAGGCTCAAGAAGCAGAATGTCAGGCCTTGAGGCTACAGCTCCAGCAGGAAATGGAGCTGCTCAATGCCTACCAGAGCAAAATCAAGATGCAAACAGAGGCACAACATGAACGTGAGCTCCAGAAGCTAGAGCAGAGGGTGTCTCTGCGCAGAGCACATCTTGAGCAGAAGGTATGAGAGTATTACTCTGGGTCCCGTACAGTTGGGTGGAGGATGGACCATGGCCTAGGGAACCGCCATTTATGGAGCCCTGCCTGTGTACCTAAACTAGGCACTGTTTACGTATTACCTGCTTTTATCCTCCTATTGCCCCTGAGACGTAGACATAATCTCCATTCCACAGGCAGGATACTAAGGCTCCAAATGGTTAAATTACTCGCATAAATCTGACCCCACAGTCTAAGCTCTTTCTATTACTCTGCTAAGAAATCCTACACCTTCACAGCCAGAAGAATGGCATGGGTGACGGGGCAGCTGATAAGACATTTGTGAAAGGTGCTATGAGCTGATAGCATGGCTGCTAAATGGTATGAGGAAGCCAGATGCAGATTTGGTTTATATTTTCAGCTATTTCTATACCAAAAGAAATCAACAGCAGCGCTCTTTAAAAAAATTAAAATGAGGAGAGGCTGATATTGCCATGCGTAATAAATGTTATCAGAACTGAAATATTCATTGCTTTAAATATTGCTGAAGAATATGAAGTATAAAAAATTTCATGAAGCATCTCAAAGCTGTTAAGCACTTATTTGCTTAATCAGTTATTTGTACTTTCTTCTGGTACTTCCCTGAGACCAATGTAAGAGATTATTTTCACAGCTCCTGTTCTAGAACTAAATTGCTAATGACCCAGGGGGCATTTGCCTCTCTATGGGAAAGCACAATCTAATTGTGCTTGAGTGTCTTTTAGCTTCCCCTGAGCCATCTCCTGCTGAGACAGGACACTGACCTAGATCAGCCCAGCTGCTTGGTTTGCTAGAATGGTAGTGCCAGCCCTAGGTGGGCCCCAAACATTTTTATTCTTGTGAGCAAATTTTAAATATAATGGATGACATACAAGACATTTATCCCAGGGTTCTCCCAGACTTTCCCAGTCTAGTTTACTCTGAGTTCCTGTGGGTTTGTGTGTCATATGTGTGCATGTACGTGACCGTGTGTGTTTGTGGGTGCCTGCAGGGAGATCTTTTCCATTAAGAACTGTTCATTGTGCTTATTTCAGATTGAAGAAGAGCTGGCTGCCCTTCAGAAGGAACGCAGCGAGAGAATAAAGTACCTATTGGAAAGGCAAGAGCGAGAGATTGAAACTTTTGACATGGAGAGCCTCAGAATGGGATTTGGGAATTTGGTTACATTAGATTTTCCTAAGGAGGACTATAGATGAGATTAAAATTTTTTGCCATTTACAAAAAAAAAGAAACCAGAAAAAAATTCAGACCCTGCAAAACCACATTCCCCATTTTAACGGGCGTTGCTCTCACTCTCTCTCTCTCTTACTCTTACTGACATCGTGTCGGACTAGTGCCTGTTTATTCTTACTCCATCAGGGGCCCCTTCCTCCCCCCGTGTCAACTTTCAGTGCTGGCCAAAACCTGGCCATCTCTTCTATTCATAGTACACGTCACAGTATTGATGTGATTCAAAATGTTTCAGTGAAAACTTTGGAGACAGTTTTAACAAAACAATAAACCAACAACAACAACAACAAAAGTGGATGTATATTGCTTTAAGCAATCACTCATTACCACCAATCTGTGAAAGTAAAGCAAAAAAAATAATAATAATAAATGCCAAGGGGGAGAGAGACACAATATCCGCAGCCTTACACCTTAACTAGCTGCTGCATTATTTTATTTTATTTTATTTTTTTGGTATTTATTCATCAGGAATTAAAAAAAACAAAGTTTTATTAAAGATTGAAAATTTGATACATTTTACAGAAACTAATTGTGATGTACATATCAGTGGTGACATATTATTACTTTTTTGGGGATGGGGGGTGGGTGGGGTGAAGAGATCTTGTGATTTTTAAGAACCTGCTGGCAAGAGTTTAACTTGTCTTCAGCATATTCTGATTGTATCATAATCATTTTCTGCTGTTGCAGAGGATGTGAATACACTTAAGGAGCTCACAGAATCCCAGTAGCACAAATTGGGCTTTGGCAAATCGTGTATTTTGTGTATAGAAGGAATTTAAGGAGAGGTATTACTTATTTTCATATTGTATTTTAACTGTTTCTCTGATCAAATTTTTTTACTTCCTCCTATTCCTCCCCACCTCCCTCCTTTTCCAATTCAGTATTTGGAGTTCAACACTGTCTCTCAATCAGATCATCTTGATCTTTTTCTTTATTTCCCTTCCCCTCCCTGAGTCCCATATCTTGGTCATAAATATTGCATTATTCACACTTTCAAACTGTGTATTTTCTTACAATAAAAAATGATGAAAAAAAAAAGGCTTTACTTCTTTTGCATGCACTTTAAAAAAACAAAACAAAACATTTTTCAGGTTCCAAGGAAGAGCATGATAACTGTCAGAGCTTTTAATTATATTTGTAAATAAAAGTGTTCATCACATTGCCTTGCTGTGTTATTGTAGCAGGAAGTTTCCCTTCTAGGTTCACCAGCTCATAATTCAGAGGGAGACCTGCCCTCCAGAGACCGTCCTCCCAGCCCTGGGTATTCCAAGAAGAGCCATCCGAGATTTTCAGGTAAAGCTGTGTCTTCCAAGTTCTTCTACAGGGCTAAAGATAATGTCCCACTGTTTGAAGTGGTGAACTGCACCTGTTTGCCCTTTAGAAAACGGCACATGTGCATGCGTGTGTGCGTGCACACACACACACACACACACCCCAACGTGCCAGTCAGACATAGGCACATGCACTGCTGGAAAGTTACACACCCTCACAGAAAAGCAAGCTATTACAGAGAGATTATGGCCAAGTATTTGAAATGGTCCCACTGTAACGGTAGATCCCCCCATATTCTGCTTTTATTAGAATAATTTTATGTGCATAACAATGAGGTAGTAAAATATATAACTTCTAAGATAGGTTTTTGGGGTCAAGACAATTTCAGTAAGATCTCCTATTTTTAGGGTTCTAAGTCTTGGACATTGAAAATTTATCTTTAGCATGATGACCTGAAAATCATTCCTCTATCTTACAGAATGTTCAGTCATCATAGACGAATAGGACCAGTCTTGTTCACTGTGATAGACTAAAGCAGAAAGATATACTCAAATATTATAAAATAATAATCAACAGAATAATTATCAAGTTTCCTTTTTTTCTTTAAGATCTTATTTATATTTTTGAGAGAGCACGCAAGCACGAGGGGGTGAGAGGCAGAGGGAGAAGCAGGCTCTCCGCTGAGCAGGGAGCCCGAGGCAGGGTTTGATCCCGGGACTCCGGGATCATGACCTGAGCCAAAGGCAGACACTTAACTGACTGGGCCACCCAGGCGCCCTTAATTATCAAGTTTCCTAAGCAGCTTAGTTCACTGAAGTTTCTATATCAGGTACATCAGAAAATAACACTGGAACGGGCTGGAAAGAGTACTCACAATTGTCCACGAAAAACATATCACCTGTATTGCATGCTTATGCTTACCATCTGATGGAACACTACATGAAGCATTTTACAGATGAGGAAATAAGCTCAGACCAGGGTAAGTGGTGGCAGTGGAGTCTGAATCAAGACCTGTCTGATTTCAGAACCCACACTCCTAAGCATAGGTCACATGGCCACTCAGAAGGACATTAAATCATCAGTAAGGCAGAAAAACTTCCTATAATTTGTTTCATTTCTCTCTGTAGTGGAAAACATCTAGCTAGCTTGTGAAAAGGCTTTATTTCTGTGAGGTTATAAGTGCTGATCTTTAGAAAAAATTTCCCCCTCTACTAGTTTGTCAGTGATGTGCCCCAAGGTAGAGTGACTAGAAAGGAGGAATGTGAGTCCCTGCTCCTAACACCTGGTACAGACTGAGTCTTCCAACTCTTAGTACCTGCATGAGGAAGTAGAATAGACTGGAACAAGAATGGCAGCAAAAGAACAGCTACAAAAGAGGTACTAAGACAGCAGCCGCCGACACCCTGCATCCTGTATTCTTCCAGCACATACTAATCTCCCCTGAGTTTAAAAAGGAAAGAACTATTGCAGGTTTGTCATATGTATTGGTAAGGGCTGCTTATGTGTGATTTGTAAATATTCACTCAGTGAGTACCTTATAAGTCCAGTGCAATGCCAGATGCTTAAGATGCATCCATATATCTTAAAGAGGAAAATGATGTCACAATAATTACAAACGATCTCACATTATAAATGATCTCACATGGTCATAAGTGCTATAAGGAAAGAGGGAAGAGTAAGGAGGTATCCAAAGTGCCAAGATCAGTATACTTTTGCTCTATTCATTCAAGAAATATTTACTGAGCATCTACTGTGTGCCAGGGGGTTGTAGCAGTAAATAGGATGGATGGGGTCACTACTCTGCTGAAGCTCATGGTTTAAATCTCCACTGAAACAAGTAAATCAGGGGACTAAGTTAATGAACAGTAGACAAGCCATGACAATGCAAGTGGTGGGTACTACCAGGAGTTTGAAGGAACTGAAACAATTACAGTCATAGGAAATATCAGAGAACACTTACCAGTGATCTCTAATTGAGTAAAAGAATTTATTTCTTGAATTTACCACCATCTGTAATTATCATGTATCTGTTGAAAAAGCATATTCTGGGGCATCTGGAAACATGCCCATGGAAGAACTCCATATCCCTCTCTGATTCTCTGATTGTAATTTAGTAATGTATTTTGCCATAGAAATGACATAAAAAATACATTTTTATTCTAGTTTGGCATAGCAGCATGTAAGTCTTTCCCACTGATGACAACTAAAAACTAGACCAAATGCAAAAGCGACTATCTGAGGACACTGAAAAAACAAAAGCAGGTGGATTATGGAAAATCCACGTACACAGAAGAATGAGGTGAAATAAAATCATCCTCAGATGAAGAAAAATTAAGAGAAGTTATTGTCAGAGAACTATTCTACAAGAAATGCTAAAGGAAGTTCCTCATATTGAAGGGAAATGATACCAGAAGGAAACTTGAATCTCTGGGAATGAAGGAAGAGCAACAAATGGTAAATATCTAGATAAATATAAAAAACTTTTTCCTCTCCTATATTCTTTAAAATATATTGAAATATATTTTTCACTGAAAACAAAAATTATAACATTGTTTGGGGAGGGTTTTGATGTATCTAAATGCAACCCATATGACAACTATAACAAAGGTTGGGGGTTAAAAGACCCATATGGTTACCATGCTTCTACATTTTACATGATGAATTTACAATTCTTCTAAGCAGACGATGAAAAATTAGTTATGTATATTGTAACTCCTAGAGTAACTAACAGAAACAAAAAGAAAACCCAAAGAGATGTAATAGCCAAAAATCCAATAGATAAATTGGATATTCAAATAATCCAAAAGAAGGTAGGAAAGGGAAAACATATAAATAAAAAGAAGAGCAAACAGAAAACATAAAGTGGTAGACCTAAATCCCACCATAGGGATAATTACATTAATTGAATATTACAGACAGAGTGAATTTTAAAAAAGGACTATTTGCTGCCTATAAGAGACAAACTAAATATAAATTTAGGTAATTCCAAAGTAAATGAATGGGGGAAAAAGTGCCATGCAAATAGGCATAAGAGGTCTATCAACTAAAATTGACTTCAAGACTAAGAGCATTATCAAAGATAAAAAGACATTCATAATGAGTGAAGGAATATCAAGAAGATATAATTTTAAATGTTTAAAAAAAATCAATTACAGGGGTGCCTGGATGGCTCAGTCCCAACTCTTGTTTTCAGCTCAGGTCATGATCTCAGGGTCATGAGACTGAGCCCCGCATGGAGCTCTGAGCTCAGCATAGAGTCTGCTTGAGATTCTTTCCCTCTCCCTCCACCCTCCACCCTCCACCCTCAAACAGCCCCACTCTCTAAAATAAAACCTTTTAAAAACAATAATCTGGGGGTGCCTGGGTGGCTCAGTCACTAAGCGTCTGCCTTCAGCTCAGGTCATGATCCCAGTGTCCTGGGATCAAGCCACGCATCGGGCTCCCTGCTTGGTGGGAAGCCTGCTTCTCCCTCTCCAACTCCCCCTGCTTGTGTTCCTGCTCTCGCTATCTCTCTGTCAAATAAATAAATACAAATCTTTTAAAAAATAAATAAATAAAAATAATAATCTGAAAGATACAGATTCCTGAGTGGAGGGGACACCAAACTAAGATTAGCTTTCTCATGTTCATGGTCATCAGAATTAGGGAGTTGATGAATGGGCTTTGGAGAGCTCTATAAAAACTCAAGTGTATGTGAATTTTTGTAGAAGTATACATTTGGGGAACGGGAGAAGGAACTTTTATGGTATGGTATATGGATATAAAGAAGTCCATACTCCCTAAACTTAAGAACCTCTTTACAATGATTCATTCAACTAATGGTCATTAGATTTCTTATGTCCAATGTGGAGATATTGAGCAGGACACTGGTTGTCCTTGCCTTCAAGACTAATGGAGGAGATAAACATTAAACAAAAAAATGACCCGAGTTTACAGATTTTAAAATTATAATGGTAATGTTACAATGGAGTGGTACAAGAGAATCCAGCCTAGTCAGAATTCCCTGAAGGTCAGTTAAGGGATAAAGCGTCAAAGAAAGTGGAAGAGGGAGATTCCAGGCAATATTTGTAAAGGACTAGTCTGGCTTGTCAAGGAACTGAGAGGCAGCTGGCAAGTTTGGAGCTTAATGAGAAGACAACCACAGGAAGCTAGAGGCAGACGGGGGTCACATCATATAGGGCCTTATAGGCCATTTAAGGATCTGGTCTACATCCCAGAGCAACTTAAACAGCTGATGGGTTTTAAGTGGATGCTGAGGCTGTTTGACTTAGCACCAATTTAAGAGCAGAAGTCCTTTGCTCCCTGACCCAGGAGGAGATATAGGCCAGGGGCCGCCATGCTTCAGAATCTGGATCACCCACTTCACAACTAGGTGCCCTGGGGCAAGTTCCCCTCACCTCCCAAGTTTAATAGGTGAGAAAGGCTATCCCCTTGCTTCTATGCCTCCTAATATATCTTTTCCTATGTATTCTTTTCGTGTTAACTTCTTGCATATACACTTCACCTTTTTTGGTTGGGTTGACCTTTTTTCTGAATCATTTTTGAGTCTATGCCTATTTTAGACAAGAAAACTAACATACCACCATAATTCCTCATTGATTTTTTCAGTCTCTATGACAGAGTACTGTGGTCAGCAGGTAAGTCTCAAAGAAAACAGGAGTTTAGAGAGAAAAAAAAAAGAGTCAATGATTTTAAATACACATAAATATCAAATTGTCAAAATGTTTGAAGTTTGAGAAAACTGCTTAAGGGTATGGGGAGAAAGATACTTTCATATACCATGGACTTGAATATAACCATGTGATCTTTTGGGAGGCTGGTTTGTCAGTTATCAAGATTGAAAACGTATATACCCTTTGGCCCGATTATTTCAATGCTAGAAATTTACCCCAGTAAATTACTTGCAAAAGCATGTACACATATAGAAAGATGTTTGCGGAAGCACCGTTTATAATAGCAAACAACCAGAAGTAATCTAATCACAGTAGGGGACTAGACTGGTTAATTATGGAACATCCAGAAAATTACAGAACAAAATATTTGTTCAAAATGATGACGTGAATTGTAGGGGCCCTGTTAACTAAAGATACACTGCAAAAGGGCACATTACTTGGGGGAAAACTGCATCACAACGTATGCTAGAGTGTATAGGAAGACTGTAATTTTTAAAGAGAAAATATGTAGATATATGTCAGCTGTATGCTGATGTGAATATTCATATTTGTGTCTTCTTTCAAACTGCTGCTGAAGAACCAGGAAGGTGAAGGTGGAAGGCACTTCTTCCTGTGCTATGTGCCTTGCCTAACCATGGGCATGTGTTGCTTCTCGCATTTAAAGTCAACAGGGTAGGGGACTCCTGGGTGGCTCAGTTGGTTAAGCGTCTGCCTTCAGCTCAGGTCATGATCCCAGGGTCCTGGGATCAAGCCCCGCATCGGGCTCCTTGCTCGGTGGCGAGCCTGCTTCTCCCTCTGCCTGCAGCTCCCCCTGCTTGTGCTCTCCCTCCCTCTCTGACAAATAAATAAAACCTTAAAAAAAAAACAATAAAGTCAACAGGGTAGGGGGCACCTGGCTGGCTCAGTAGGTAGAACATGTGACTCTTGATCTCAGGGTTGTGAGTTCAAGCCCCATGCTGGGCGTGGACCTACTTAAAAAAAAATTTGTTAAAAACAAAATAAAAAAGTTGGTGGGGTAGTTGTTTTCTTTATATAACTTTTGTTTTACAAATTATTTAAAAACTGAATTTTAAAACCCTGAAGTTAGAAAATAATTACTCTCTACCATTCCCCCATAGAGATTGCACATAGCAACATTTCCAACAGTGTCTACGGAGAAGGAACTGCAGTGAAAGGTGGGCGAAAGAGCCAGCCTTGCTTAATTAGCACCTGCCAGGCCCAACCACGATCCTTCTCCGGCACAAACCAGGTCAGTGATGGAAACCTTCAAATACTTCCTTTCCTTTCTTTTTGGTACATCAAAGGGTGTGAAAGTACAGTTGACAGGGCTTTCCACTGCCTGGGTCCACTTACGTGTGGACTTTTCTCAGTACAGGACTGTAAATGTATTTTCTCTTCCTTATAATTTCCTTAATGACATTTTCTTTTCTTTAGCTTACTTCATTGTAAGAATATAGCGCATGATACATATAACACACAAAATGTGTTATTTGTTATCAGTAAGGCTTCCAGTCAACAGTAGGCTATCTGCAGTTAAGTTTTGGGGGAATGAAAAGTTATACATGGATATTCGACTGCACAGGGCGGTCGGTGCCCCTAATCCCCACGCTGTTCAAGGATCAACTCTAATCTCCCCCACCCACCCTTCTGCCTTTTGGGTGCAGATTCTATATGGATCACAAGTCAGAACAGTGAAAGGTATAGCCTAGTTCTAAGTCACTGTTAACAACACCAAGGGGGAAGGTTTCCCACTGGTTTCACTCTCAGGTGAAAAAGGACCACTTGTGAAAAGCAAAGGTACTTTTTGGGCCAAAAGGAGTTGGCCTAAAACTTTTTGATTTTTTTTTTCCAAACCTTCAAGTTGCAACGGTCACTCCTGCTGTAGTTTGATGGCACGTGTCCAAGCGTGGATCCTCTGAATGGTCCCTGAATCAAGTCCCAATTGTCACTGCTGGTCAGGGAAAGGGGCTACTCACCCTTCAAGGTAGTCTCTTGACTTCCCACATTTATGAAGCCCCATACCCCCAAAATGGCAAAATATCTGGAGACCTGGTTCAGCCACACAATGTTTTTATTTTAATTCAACT
The DNA here is from genome assembly GCF_002201575.2 of Neomonachus schauinslandi. Lineage (NCBI taxonomy): Eukaryota > Metazoa > Chordata > Mammalia > Carnivora > Phocidae > Neomonachus > Neomonachus schauinslandi. Next base: position 78,254,251 of record NC_058416.1, read on the forward strand.
ATAAGCAAACAGCAGAATTAACACAACATTCCGCAACTCCAGATCGGCTTTTCTACAGACGAAGAGTGACCAGTTCAACTGGCACAGACTTAGGGATTTCTGACTACCCCTCACCCAGCCCTGCAGCTCATCTAGATGGCCGTGTCTTAACTGCAAAGCCACTCTCCCTATTGCTTTTTCCAGTACTGCTCTTCAAAGGAGCCAGAGCAGGACACTGACCCCTAGTAAACAGTCCGAAATGTACCATGTTGGGGGTTAGTGGACACGCCAACCTCTGGCTCTCTTGGTGAGAGACAGGGTCATGAAAACATGACCCAGAAGTGCCCTCATGCACAATTCCGGACTCAGGCTCACAAAGGCAGAGGCAATGAATCTCTTTTTTTTTAAATCTCCCTTAAAGATTCTTTGATGCTCTGCTCTATTACTATAGACCTGGTCTTTTTACCTGAATTTTTATTTCTTTAAATTCTGGGTTGCTATTCTTATATTAACAATTTGATGACCCCAACACAGTACCAAAACATCCCCCGAAATGGAGTTCAAATTGGATCAAAACAAACAGGGGTGTGACCCTCTAGAATTAAAAAGGATAGGCAGAAGGAAAAGTCACTCTAAACCACTATCTGACTGCTCAGGCCTCACCTGTGAGAATGGGAATGGGGAAGCGGAGAAATCTACATGCATCACTGAACTTGAGAACACTGGGAGAGACTTCCGGGACAGTTTCTGTCTCCCAGCATTCCCCTACTTCCCAGACAGCTGCTCATAGAGTTTGGGAACATAGTCATCCCATTCTGCCTGGTAACACGTGCCGGCCACCGGGGGCCCAAGCTCGTACTTTTTGCGGAAAGATGCCACTTTGAATTTGCCACGGTGGTCTCCAGATCGGTTGCTGAGGATGGGCTCGTCACACTTCAGTGGCCCATTCTGCTCGTAAACCAGCCAGACATAGCGGTGAAGGCCTGGAGGGAGAAGCAGGACGTAAGATGTACACACAGCTAGGCAACAGGGCTGGAGACGCCCCTATGTTCGCAGGACAGTGCCAACTTGGGAGGGACCCAGCCACCCCATTTACAAGAGGGGCACTGAGGACCTGCAGAGGTGGAAGGAGTCAGATCACTCGCCTGCTGACAATCTCCCAGTGGCTTCCCACTGCAACTGGTGTGAAGTCCACACCCAGCTTTACGGCCTCTAAGGCCCTTGCCCACCCCTCCTATCACCTCTGCCCCTCACTCATCCTGCTCCGGGCTTCCAGCCCATCTCCCCTGGGACCTGACTGCTAGTCATTTTCCACCATCTGCATCTGAACACCCCTTTCACTTGTGTGACAGTAACACTTCTCTGAAAGTCTGCCTTTTCAGTTTAGTCTCCTCACTAGAAACAGAATGCCATAAAGCAATGGTGTTTGTCTCGTTGACCGTTTTCGCCCCAGAACCTACCCTACTAGTGCCTGGTAAAACTCACTCTAACCAAGTAAGTAGCAACGATACTGAAAAACATCTTGTTTTCAAAGGTGCTTACGTGGTCACCTTCATCTGTCAGTCAATATCCATGGACGAAAACAACTATGATTTGGGCATTTTATTATATGCAAATTATACTAAAGGAGTATTTTTTAAAAAGCAAAAGGGGAAAAAAAAAAGTCACTGAGACTTTTTTTGTTAGTGAGGACATAACTCCTACTTGAGAGAATTGCTTTATTCTCATGTGTGTACTTGCCATAATTAAACTGCCTAGTTGTATAACTGACCTAGAGAACTTAGCAGATCGCTGGGACAGATGTACCTTTACCTTCCTCTTACGAGCTCACAAGAGGGCCTGAGGCCATCTGAAGCTTTGGGGCCTGCAGATAAAGCATGAGTCTGTGGCCAGCGGTTCCCGTCAGGAACCTTCCTGTACCTCCTCAGACTAACAGGGCCCGACAATGTGTCCACCTGCCCCTACTTCTTTGTTCCCACAAACGCAAGCATCCTGTAATGCACAGCAAGCATTAACAGTACGTCCCCCACTATTAGCTTCATCCCACTTGGGAGAGTTTCAATACAGTATGCTCTCCCTCTTTGTATGCAGAGCATGTGATACACAACACAATACAACATAGGTATCTTCAGTATACTTCTTAAAGCCTTCCAAATCTTTTCAAGATGATACCACCCTAGATTTTCGACAGAAAGGAGCTATAAAGAGATAAAGAAGCCAATTTTTTTATAATTAATTAGGATACCATGATCATTTCTGAGCTCTTTCATGGGAACTGGAAACTCAAAGATCCCACAGGGCAAAGGCTGAATGTAGAACTGAGATGGGTTAACTGTGTTCAACCCCCACCCCCACCCCCGGAAGCTGTTCCAAGCTTTCTGCAACACTGCTTCCTTAGAACCCTCTCACCAACTGCCCCGCAGATAAAGGCCTAGTGGCAGAGAGGCAAAGCTAACAGAGGGTCCTCCTGACCAGAACCCAAGGTTCCAGCCACCTGACGCTACTGCAGGTCTCAAGGTCTCTGGCAGGCAACTGCCTTGGAGGTGAACTGCGCTGCCAGGAAGCTCCACTAGGCTAAGGGATCTCGGAGAACCCAGACTAAAATTTGCAGCCCTCTGGGCCAATCCTAGTGTGCACCCACTGTCCCCAACAAAGCAGCCTTTACTGACCTGTGCCCTTGGGAGGCCCAGAGCCAACATAATCGGAAAGGACTGTGCCACTGCTGATGTTGTTGCCCTTCATGTTGACCACCAGAAAATGGTGCCACTCCCTAAGACGAGGAACACAGAACGGTCAGCACCACAGGAAGTAGGTACACACTCACTGCACAGCCAGCAAATGTGCATGAAGCACATGCTCTGGACCAGGCTGCAGCGATGAAGGAGACAGACAGTCCTGCTTTCTTGGCCAGCACAAACCTCACCTGTCTGCAGAAGAGAGGGCCCGGTACCTCCCTCCCACCCTCTGACATCCTCTCGGCAGTACCTGCAAACTTTTTGGTAACGGGCCAAGCAGTAAACGTTTTGGGCTTTGCAGTTCACACGGTCTCTGTCACTATTCAACTCTGCGGCTACAGTGTGAAAGCAGCCAGAGACAAGACCTAAGTAAGTTCTCACTGCTGTGTCCCAACAAAACTTCATTTATGAAGTTAATTTGAATGTCATGTAATTTTCCCATGTTACAAAGTATGATGATTTCAATTTCAGTCATTTAAAAATGTAAAAACCATTCTTAGCTCATAGGGTCATACAAAAAGAGGTGTCAGTCAGATGTGGCTCTCGGTTATCGTTTCTAGACTCCTGCTCTAGGGACTGAAGGGGTAGGAAATGCACACTCTGGCTTAAGCATGCGTGTGAACACCCCAAACTGGGTCTCCTTCTCCTGGCACAGCATATCCACAGCAAGAGGCTTACACAGTGCCAGAAGCACCAGGTCCTTTCTGGATGACCTAGTGTTCCTAATCTTGCCTCAACTTGCCTGTATTTGGGGTCCTTCCTGCTGGGAGCATCCGGATCTGTCAGGACCAAGGTGTAGAGTTTACCTGGATCAAGGCCATCCCACCCAATACTGGTGGGCCGGTTCTTAACCTGTAGGAAGCAACCACTTTGTAGTTAAAAAGTCAGAAATGCTGAAGAAGCCAACACTCTTTGATTCCAGGTTCCTCAAAGGTAAAACACAGATTATTAATAAAAGCTAAAGTGTATTGACTCCACTAAGAGCCAGGCGCTTAAGTTTAATATACATTATTTATTTTAGTCCCAACAACACTACAGGACTCCTGTCCTAGCATGTTATTAACAGAAAGAGGTGGGGTCAGGATTTCAACCCTGGAGCTGACCGAGTGCTCTCAACTACAACCTCATATGGTCTGGAATGACAGTCTCTAGATTTGGTGACCAGCAGCTTAGCTGGGCCCTGCTAAAGTGAAATCTGAATTAACTGGATACTTTAAAAAGTGCACAGAAAATGGCCAGACTGGACAGTGAGTCTGGGAAAACGGAGGCTGCCATAGGGGCGCTTTATATTTAAACATCCACAACAATAAACCGTCAGAGCAACGTATTCACACCATTCCCCCGGAGCTTTACGATCAACAACAGGCAAGTGTCGCGCACTCTAGTTCCCGCACTTCCGGTAGCCAGGCCCTGATCTGCTCGCAGGCCAAACGATAGAACAAGGCCGTTGCCCTCGAGCCTTCCAGCTGCAGAACGCGCTTACCTTTGGGTGGCTTCATGCTCTTGCCCGCTAAGACAAAAGGAGGAATCGCTGGGCGATGCTGGTCACCGGTTACATAATGCGTCACATGCCCTCGGGTGGGGCTTTTGCTCCCCAAACTGAGGCCCCAAATCCTGAGACCCGAGGGGAGGTCTGGGGCCGAAGGGGTGGCCACGGCCCACTACTTCTCGGCACCGCCCCCTCCCGCCCCCGCCCCCGTGCCCGCGGCCCAGGGTGTTTCCAGGCCTAGGCCCCAGTCCACGCCTTGAAGTCCCTGGAAACTAGATCACTTTCTCCTGCACGTGCCGGGTTCCCGGTGCCCGCAGGTGTCCGCAGGCCTGCGGCGTGGGCACCGCGACCCCTTTCCCTCCGAACACCAGGCGCACAGAGGCCGGAACACCCTCCCCCACCTCGGTCGGGTCCCGCCCGCCGGCCTCCACGCCTCGAACAGGTGCACCCCCAACGCTCTCGGGTACCTGGGTGGGCGTCAGCACTTTGCCCAGCTCGTCGACCTCTGTCCCGGTATATTTGACCTGCAGCGCATGCTGCGGCCGCTCGTCCACTTCCTGCAGGCTCAAAGGCCCGGACCACTTGCCGAGGTCCACCGGCATTGCGGAGCCGAGCTGCGCAGACAAGGGGGAAGAGTCTCTGCAGTCTGAGATGAGTCCCGCAGCTCCGACTCCCAGCAGTCCGCAAACTGACCGGAGGAGGCGCGGGACCAGCGGCCGGGGAAGCGCACGCGCCGGAGCCACAGCCCCGCCTCGCCCCGATTCTCCAATCACAGGCGAGGCCCGGCCCACTCTGCCCTCTAATTGGTCAAAGCCCGTAGCGTGGGGCGTCTCGCGCTCCCAGGTCAATGCAGTAGGTTTTGCCTTTCTTTTGCATCGAGGGTGCTCGCTCTCTGCAGCGGTAGGCGTGTTTCGGGGAACTTTGGCTCGGTTTACAAGATCATTGTATCAAGAAATGCAGTTAAGCTAGCTTTGAGTTATTTTTTTTTTTTTTTACCATTTTGAGTGATTCTTTACTTTCTAAGTCAGAAATGGTAAGGCCTTGCCTTTCGCCCCATTTCTTAGAGCAAGCCTGATTGCCCTGCCCTAGTTGTATTTTCGCGCATGCTCACTGTTTTGGTGACTGCTACGTGAGAGGACATGCGGTGGAACTTCTGAGCGTATTTCTCAACAGACAAATATATTTGCACATATATTTGATCCCCCTGGCCCCACTTAGTGCAAACAAGATTCCGGGGAAGTGATTTTTTTTTAATTACATTTTTAAGCCATAATTATTCCTGTTTTGCTGACAAGGGTCTCTGCCCCTACTAAAACTGCTCTCACAGTGGCCACCCAATGCTTTCTTTTTACTAAATATAATGGGTACTATTTAATAGTCCTTGCCCTGTTTGACCTTAGGACAGTCATTGACATTGAAAACCGCCCCTGCCCAGGGAATAAAAAATCCTGTTGTTTTCTTAGGGGTAAAACAAGTTCATTGTAGAAAATTCAGAGGAAAAAAACCTAAAAGAAGTAAATAATCATCTCTATTCCACTACTTGGATAGAAACATCGATAACAATTTCCTTCTGTTTATTCACTTTAAAAATTGCATTAAACTCTACCATTATAGGGGAGCCTGGGAGGCTCAGTTGGTTAAGCCTTGGACTCTTGGTTTCAGCTGAGGTTATGATCTAAGGGTCTTGAGATCAAGCCTGCTGTGAGGCTGGTGCTGGGTGTGGAGCCTGCTTAAGATTCTTTCTCCCTCTGCACCGCCCCCCCCCCCCCCCGGCCTTTATCTTTCTCCCTCTCTAAAAAACAAAGTCTACCATTATAGAATATCTATATCAAAAATAGATCATTATAATAACAACAAAAACCTTTTAAAAAAATAGATCATTATTGGGGCGCCTGGGTGGCTCAGTTGGTTAAGCGTCTGCCTTTGGCTCAGGTCATGATCCCAGGGTCCTAGGATGGAGCCCCACATCCAGCTCCCTGCTCAGTGGGGAGCCTGCTTCTCCCTCTCCCTCTGTCGCTCCCCCTGCTTGTACTCTCTTGTTCTGTCAAATAAACAAAATATTTTTAAAAAAATAGATCATTATTTTAATGGCTTCTTCTGTTCTAGATGCACCACAATTTATTCAACAATCCTATTGATGTTGGACATTTACGCTTTTTGTTGGTTTTTCCTGTTTACAAATAGGAAAATGAACATCTTTATATGCATATATTAAAACACTTGGTAGATAGTTTCAGGAAAATTTTATTAGGGACATGCTAGGCCAAAGAGTACTCCAATGAGGATGGCTGCCTTTTATTGGCCATCACCACTGCCACGTGCCAGGCCCTGACCCAAGGAGTGCCTTGAAACTTCACGTCTCATTTCATCCTCATACCAACCCACAGTGGGAGACACTGCTGTTACCCCATTCCATAGATAAAGAAACAGGCTTGGGAAGGTGTAAGTGACAAAACCAGGCAGGCTACAAAGGCTAGATGCAAAGCCCTTAGGCACACTCTAGCTGGGAGTGCAGGGGGGGATAGAGGTGAGGCAGTCATGACCTGGCATCCAGAAAGCTTCCTCTAGGAAAGGTGTCACCACGAAGACCCCACTTGGCAACCGTGAGAATGTGCCTCTTAGCTCTGAGTGCTGGGAGAGAATTTGACCAGGGTCCCACCTGCTGTGCTGTGCTTTTAGGCCAAGACGTTTCTCTGGCAGGCTCCCCCCCCCCCCCCACCCCCGGGAATGACTGAGCTCTGCAGAGATACTAAGGCAGAGCAGGGAGACTGGGGCCCCTCTGTAGTCAGGACAGGCTTGCCTGCTTTCCTTTGAAACTGCACTTTGGGTAGATGCTTCCTTCCCTGTCACCTGCCCTGAGGGTCAGATGGCTCTCCCAGTCTTTCTTCACTCCCTCTCACTTATTTGCACAGCCCTTTCCCCTAATAAATTCCTTGCACAACTTCTCAGATGACAAGAGTGACGCTCCCAAGTTTAATAGTATGAGGACAAGCTGAAGTGGAAGCGAGCTTGGGGTGTTGGAACAGTGGGCAGACGGGTTTTGCTGGAATGGGACATTTAGGTAGGGGCAGATGGATGACATGGCAATAAGGCTGAATAAGGCTAAAGAGACAGGAAAGGGAATAACCTTCTATTTTTTTAACCTATAAAAAGTTTAAAATTTTCTTCAATATACAAATAATCAGTCACATAGCATAATCTAAGGGCATGGGTGTGGGAAACAGAATGAGTTCGTATTCCAAATCCCTCACCCAGTACCAATGAAACCTTCTGGGTGAGAGGCAGAATGGCCTCTCAAAGCTGTCCACATGCTAACCCCCGAGTCGGCGAATATTGCATGGCATAGGGGAATTATGGTTGCAGATGGAATTAAGTTTGCTAATCAGATGCCCTTAAAATTGGGAGATTATCCTGGATTATCTGGGTGGGTCCAAGATAATTTCAAAGGTCCTTAAATGGGAGGAGGAAGGCAGGATTGTCAAAACTGGAGTGATGCCATGTGAGAAAGACTACCAGCCATTGCTGGCTTTGAAGATGGAGGAAGGAGCCATGAGTCAAGGAGTGCAGGTGGCTCTAGAAGCTAGAGAAAGCAAGGAAAAAGATTCTCCCCTAGAGCCTCCAGAATGAACATAGCTGTGCTGACACCTTGATTTTAGCTCAGTGAGACTTCAGACTTCTACTGTCTAGAACTGTAAGATAATAAATCTGTGTTTCAGGGGCACCTGGGTGGCTCAGTCGGTTAAGCATCTGCCTTTGGCTCAGGTCATGGTCCCGGGGTCCTGGGATCAAACCCTGAGTTGGGCTCCCTGCTCGGCAGGGAGTCTGCTTCTCCCTCACCCTCTGCCCCTCCCCCAGCCCATGCTCTCTCTCAAATAAATAAAATCTTTAAAAAATAATAAAATAAATAGGGCGCCTGGGTGGCTCAGATGGTTAAGCATCTGCCTTCGGCTCAGGTCATGATCCCGGGGTCCCGGGATCGAGTCCCGCATCGGGCTCTCTGCTCCTTGGGAGCCTGCTTCTCCCTCTGCCTCTCTCTCTCTCTGTCTCTCATGAATAAATAAATAAAAATTATAAAAAAAAAATTTTTTAAATAATAAAATAAATAAATCTGTGTTGTCGTAAACCACTGAGTCTGTGGTCACTTGTTATAGCAGCCACAGGAAACTCATACAGCATATGACTCATCCTCATTAAGCCTCAGTTTTCCCTCTCTAAACTGGGTTTACCAACGTCCCAGAAATGATCATTGTGAGGATCAAATGAAACTCATATGATGTGCTTCACATACAGCCTGGCATGTCCAAGTAGGAAGCTATTACTTTATTACATGTTCATTATATAAAACTCATAAACAAGCAAACATAAAATTAATTAAGTGAAGTCCATAGTAATCCTACCATCCAAGGCAACAGACATCTTGCTGCATTTCCTTCCAGACGTCTTTCTTTTCTTTTCTTTTCTTTTTTTTAAGAGAGGGAGAGCAGGGGAGACAATCTCAAGTAGGCTCCATGCCCAGTGCAGAGCCCGATGACGCAGGCCTCAATCCTACAACCCTGAGATCACCACCCAAGCCAAAATCAGGAGTCAGACACCTAACCAACCGAGCCACCCAGGCACCCCCTTCCAGACTTCTTTCTATGTATATAAATATGAATGTGCATATATGAAAGTATGATTTCAATACGACATGCATACTGTTGAGTAATTTCCCTCTGTTTGCTTTCTCCGATCATGTCTATAAATAAACACAGCCACATTTTTTTAAAGATTTTATTTATTTATTTTAAAGAGAGAGAAAGCTTGAGCAAGGGGAGGAGCAGAGGGAGAGAGAGAGGGAGAGAATCTCCAGCAGACTCCGAACTGAGTGTTGAGTGCAGAGCCCAATAGTGGGGCTCGATCCCGGGACCCTGAGATCATGACCTGAGCAGAAACCAAGAGTCGGACCCTTAACTGACTGAGCCACCCAGGTGTCTCAAAAGGGCAACATTTTAATAGTTGCAGAGGACTCTGTTGTATGGATTGTCCCTTGTTTATAAACACAAACCCCCCCTTTGGGGAACATGTAAGGTGTTCTCACCATTATGCTCTAGAAATATCTCTGCAATACTTATCCTTTTGCACACAGCTTCAAGGTACTTATTTGGTTGGTTATTTTCTCTTGAGGATAAAATCCTAAAAGTGGGTCAAAGAACATTTACGTTTTAAGTTTGAGATACCATGTTCCAAACTGGGTAGGGCCTCTGTGACCGGTTGATTTTTAAGTGAAAAGGGAACCTAGTGATCAACCAGGTTTACCCTGTCATTTATTTCAAATGTTTCGATCTCCACAAAGTTTCATTTTCATGTTTTTGACAATATATGTAGAGTATACGATCTACATAAGAATACATACGTAATTCTGCATTGTCTCTCACTTAATCTTTTATTTTGAACATTTTCTGTTGTTAAATACATTTCAAAAAGTGTTTTTTGGTTTTTTTTTTTAATGGCTGTCCAAGACCACAGTGTCATGGATTATTTAATCATACATTTGTTATTAGACGTTGAGGCTGTTTCTCATTTTCCCTCTCATTTGATAGCTGGGGAAAGTGAAGCACAAGAAATTCAGAAATTTCAGGGCCATGTCGAAAAGGCCGACATCCAGCTGAGAAGAGAACCATCTGGTCTGGGGTGAGTGGTCTCCAGAGTCCAGAGCAGGTCTGGGCAGAGAGGCAGGCACCCGGTGAGAGCTTCTGCCAGCCAGAGCTGGGGAGCCAAGTGCTCCTGCAAATGACTACAGAAAGCCTCGTTTTCACCCAGAAACTGAGAAGTGCCCTAGAAATTCAGGTTAAAGACACAGCCTGGGGGAGTTGGGAGGCTCCTGGCATACAGCCAATGCCCAAAGGACTGATTACCCAGAGCACTCTTCATGGATTAAAGGTTGAGAAAGCAATTTTTAAAAAGAAAGCAGAGAACAAGAAATGTTCGGTTTATTGACACACATACATACTACATACTTGCCTTTCTGGATTGTAACTTGTCTGTGTGTGTGTCTAGACAGGGAACTCCTGTAGGTGCTGCCCTTGGGTCTGAAAAACCGCAAATTGTTTTTGTTTGTTGAGCGAGGGGAGGAAATTCACTGATGTGGCTGTTTGGTGGAATGGCTTCGTTCCAGTTTTGCTCGTCGTGCTTCTACTAGAGAAAGAGTGTCACCAGAGAGGCCTAGACAAACAGAAAGCTCTGTCCTGTGGCCACAGTTTAGAAACTGTTGTTGGGGCCATGCTTGATTTGGAATTGTGACTCCAGGGGACCCAGAAACTGGCTGTTGGCCATGGAACCTGGACCAAGACACCGTTCTGGAAGCTGACCAGGATCTTGGTCTCCAGGATTCCCTTCGTTAATCTTTTTTTTATATTGAGATGTTTGCTTTTCTGCAATGGAAATTTCAAAGCATTTTATTTTATTTTTAAAGATTTTATTTTTAAGTACTCTCTACACCCGATATGGGACTCGAACTTACAACCCTGAGATCAAGAGTCACAGGCTCTACTGACTGAGCCAACCAGGCGCCCCCGCCACGCATTTTAAAAAACACCCTTTACGTTCTCACTGGCATCTTCTGCATAAAATATCTTGAGGAAAAAAATTAGAAAATTAATTTTAAAAATGAGCAAATTCTCTTTCCTCAAAAAATTTAAGATAGATTTACCACGATCCGGCAATCTGACTTTTGAGTATATATCCAAAAGAATTGAAAGCAGAATCTCGAAGAGATATTTGCACATCATATTCAAAGCAGTATTATTCACCATAACCAAGAGGTAGAAGCACCCCAAATGTGCACTGATGGATGAATGCATAAACAAAATGTGGTCTGTCCATACAAGGAATATTATTCAGCCTTTTAAAAGAAGGAAACCCCAAGGCTGCCTGCGTAGTACAGTTAAGCCTCCAAACTCTTGGTTTTGGTTCAGATAGCATGATCTCACAGTCATGAGATCAAGCCCTAAGTCGGGCTCCACACTCAGCTCGGAGTCCGCTTGTGTTTCTCTCTCCCTCTCCCTCAGCTCCTCCCTGCTATGTCCTCTCCTCTCTCTCTCAAGTAAATAAATAAATCTTAAAAAAAAAAAAAGAAAGAAAGAAACTCTGTCACACACTACAAATGGATGAACCTTGAGGACGTTAAGCTAAATGAAATAAGTCCGTCACAAAAGGACAAATACCGTATGATTCTACTTACCTGAAATATCGAAAGTAGTCAAATTCCTAAAGACAAAAAGTAGAATGGTGCTGCCCAGGGGTGGAGGAGGGGGCAAGGGAGGGAATGAGGAGTTGTTTAATCAGTATAGTTTCAGTTTTGCCAGATGAAAAAGTTCTGGAGATGGATGGTGGCCCCAGTTGCACAACAAAGCAAATGTATTTAATGCCACAGAGCTGTACTTAAAAATGGTCAAGATGGTAGGGGTGCCTGGATGACTCAGTGGGTTAAGCATCCAACTCTTGATTTCAGTTCAGGTCATGATCTCACGGTCATGAGATCGAGCCCTACATCAGGCTCCACGCTGAGTGAGGAGCCTGCTTAAGATTCTCTCTCCCCTGCCCCCCCCCCCAAAATAATAATGGCTAAGGTGATAAATTTTGTGTTACGTATATTTTATCACAATTAAACATAAAAAATAAAATAAGAACCAAGCAAATACTGGTATATACACACCATGGACTATTACTTAGCCCATAAAAAGGAATGAAGCACCCATACTTGCCAAAATGTGGATGAACCTTGAAAACGTGATGCTAAGTGAAAGAAGCCAGACACCAAAGGCCATGTATTTTATGAGTCCATTTATAGGAAATATCCAGCATAGGTAAATCCACGGACACAGAATGCAGATGGGTGGTCACAAGGAGTAACAAGGAAGAAGGACTGAGGAGCAACTGTTTAATGGGCACGGGGCTTTATTTTGAGGGGGTGCAAATGTTCTGGAAAGAGATAGAGGTGGTAGTTGCACCCCATTGTGACTGTACTAAGTACCACTGCCTTGCTCACTTTTAAAATGGTTAAGTTTATGTTATGTGAATCTCACTTCAATTAAAAAAAAAAAAAGCAAGTTCTAGAAGTCACCTGCAAATGTGTTGATAAGCTCAGAGGTTGTTTGCAGGATTACTCCACAAACAGTACATGCTTTGAGGGACTGGGAAACAAATGGACAGATTAACAGGTGTAGACCCTAGTGGTGTTTTGTCAGCATTCATTTCTCTTTCAAGGAATAGTACCCCACTTTTCTTTTGGGGAACCACTCCTCTGTCCCTCACAGTGCATGTTAAGGTTTAGGTGGGGCTCCAGGGATGGTCACGTGACCAGAGACTGATCAGTCAAAGCATTGCATCCCTCTGGCCTCGCCATTGGCTCAAGGATGCATAGGTGACCAAGCCTCAAAAGAGGCTGTTTGAGAATGAGCCAACGCAGTGGAAGGTGGCTCTGAGAGAGAGAGTCATCATGACATGATGACACTGACACTGTTTGACCTCTGGATCGAGCCAAGTGTGAAGTAAGAGCTACCCTTGGGCTTTGCAGATACACGAGACCGTGAATTCCATATTGGACCTGTGCCTGTTTCAATGGGAGGTTGTTCACTCGCAACAGAAAGAGTCCTTAGTTCATGCAGATGATCTCCTCATTAAAAAGGAGTTGGAAATAGAAACCAATTCTTCCAAATCATGCTGAAACTCAGTGAAGCCTCATTCATTCAGACTTTAGCGCTATCAAATTAGTGATTATTCAAACTGGAATCTTTACTACCTTCATGACAGATGGCTTGTTTTGTGTCTTTGTGCCGCCAGGCCCACAGCTCTTAGGAAGCCGTCCAGAGTCCACCCCCGACCCACCTGACAACCAATCTACAAACTTGTCAAACCACAGGCCAGCAAGTGCTCCACGGGATTTGCTGTCTGGAATCTGCCGTGGTATATCAGGAGAAACAGACAGGTGTAAATGTCAGGAGCTGATACAGAAAGGAGGAGATTCACAGAGGGTGCAGCGGGGCCATTGAGAGTCTTGCACAGGCTGAAAATCAGAGGCAGCAGGGAGTTTGGGTAAACGTATATATAGAATAGAGGAGAAATGGCCCATCAGCAGTGTGAAAACAACAGATTCACACAGACAAACAGGCACCTGGAGAGACAGAGACCGCTGACCTCCAGAACTGACCTCCTCCACAACAGGGCTCCAGGTGGGTGCCAGACCAGCCAGCATCTTTCAGCAAACACCTTGTCCTTGCCATGACCTCAGCACCTCTCTATCCCATGAAACCCAAAGAATCTGGCCAACTCACTTTTTTTTTTTTAAAGATTTTATTTATTTATTCATGAGAGACAGAGAGAAAGAGAGAGAGAGAGAGGCAGAGGGAGAAGCAGGCTCCCAAGGAGCAGGGAGCCCGATGCGGGACTCGATCCCAGACCCTGAGATCATGACCTGAGCCGAAAGCAGACGCTTAACCATCTGAGCCACCCAGGCGCCCTGGCCAACTCACTTTTATGTTAATCAGGATTCTTTCAGTTTCAAGTGACTAAAACCCAATGCAAACCAGAGTCTTAACAACAACAACAACAAAAAGTAATTAGTTTGGGTCCTGGGACACCAAAGGGAGGTTGGCTTCAGAAGTGTCTGGATCCAGGGGCTTAAGTGTGCCATAAGTATCTGTGTCCCTCCTATTTCTCAGCTTTGTTTGCCTCTGAGCTGGTTTCAATCTCAAGCAGACTCTCCCTTTATGTTGCCAGAAAGCCACTGTGGTAGCAGCTTCTAAGAAGGCCCTGGTGATCCCCACCTCCTGGTATTCATGGCCATGTATAATCCCTTCCCCTTGAGTAACCCAATTTTAGCCAATAGTATACAGCAAGGCTAATGGAATGTCACTTCTGTGATTAGGTTACAGGAGATTGTGACTTAAAGCTTTTGCTAGTATATACTCTCTACAGCCTTCTCGGCTTGCAGGCTTTCATGCAATAAGCTGCCACGTGGAAAGGCATATGGCAAGGAACTGAAGGCAGGCTCTGGCCAACAGCCAGTGAGGATCTGAGGTCCTCAGTCCAATAGCCCCACAAGGAACTGAATCCTACCAACATCCACCACGAGATGTTGGAAGCCGGTGATTCCCTGGTCAAGGCTTCTGATGAATGGGGTGTCTGGCTCCTGGTTCAAAACCTATGTGTGACTTCCCGGGCCTGCTCATAGGCAATGAATGATAAAGTCTTTGGACCTGGCAGGCCTCAGTGGGGAAAGGTGTCCTCCGCACACCAGCCCTAGTGCACAGCAGGTACACGGCAGGCTCTGAAGGGAGATGCATCAAGGATTCACACCCCTCTGACCACTCATGCTCTTGCACGCACTTGTATTCCGAGCCCTGGTACCTTCACTCCCGGGTCTCTTTATCTGAGGTCTTGGGCAGAGGTCCTTTTCATCTGCCTGTGCCAAGGCCTCCTTCTGGAGGGAGGACAGGACCTTGAAGACACTTCCTCCACTCTGACTCAGTACCAGTGAGTCACTTCCACTCCACTCCTGCTCCCTCATCCTCTGCATCCCCATCCTCCAAACTCTAGGATCCAAAAAAAAAACACTGGACTCTTTTATTCGGGGTTCTTTTTTTTTTAAGGTTTTTATTTGTTTGACAGAGAGATAGAGAGCACAAGTAGGCAGAGCGGTGGGCAGAGGGAGGGGGAGAAGCAGACTCCCCACTGACCAGGGAGCCCGATGCGGGACTCAATCCCAGGACCCTGAGACCATGAGCTGAGCTGAAGGCAGCCGCTTAACCGACTGAGTCACCCAGGCACCCCTATTTGGGGTTCTTTCAACAGCGAAATGACCCGCCACGTCTGTGCTGATTGCCCTGTGCCATTCCATGGAGGAAAATGCAACGGGGAGACAAGGTGCATTCACTGGGTTCAGCCTCTTGCTTCTACCATCACACTAATATTAGAGGCTGGACGCTTTCTTTTTCAGCACTCTCTCTCAGCTTGACCGAACTCCTGACAATGAGACCCAGTCATGTCTGACAGCTTGAGAGACCCTGACTCACAGCACCAAGCTCTGGCACACCCAGCCCCTTCCTGATCCACAGAAATGGTAAGATAATAAATGTATATTGTTTTACACCACAAAGTTTGTGGTCATTTATGACCCAGTGTTAGATAACCAGTAACAGCCACCGACAGCCTCAAGCTCACATTCATTTACGCTAGCAGGCCCCAGCAGAAAGGCTTCCACCACTCAACACCTCCAGCAACATCCAGGCATGTTCCTCACGAATCCAGACTGGGTTGTGTGCCCAGCCCTCATCAACTCACCTCTGACCACGCCTGGGTTCTCACCCACACCCGTAGCTCCATCCCAATCATGTTTTCTTAGGGTTGGGGGCAGCTCTCCAACAGAAAACAGTTGTGCTGATGCCAGAAAGAAGAGAAATAGAGGCAAGAAAAACAAAAGCAAGAGATGTCCTCTAGAAGGAGAAAATGAGTAACATACACACCCTCATGGAGATTAACCAGCTCAGGATGGAGAAATGTGTAAGCACCGTGTCGGCAAGTGCCTTGAGTACACAGCTCATACTAATTACATATGATATCAGTCACCCTTATTAGACTCCATCTCTACTTATAATAATTTTATGAGCTTACTAGAACATCCTGCATGCTCAGGAAATTAAGACCCTGAGATCGTGACCTGAGCTGAAATCAAGAGTCGGGCGCTTAACCAACTGAACCACCCAGGTGCCCCAGCCCTGGCAATTTAAAAAGCACATTTCTTCTTAAGTAAATGTAAATCTCTCTCTCTCTCTCTCTTTCTCTCTCGTAAGTGAATATAATGTACCATATTGGTACACTGAGCTAATGCAGGCCTCCTCCTGCTTCCAATAGAAATACTAAAAAATAAATAAATAAATAAATAATAACAGAAAATAATTGGTAAAAAACAAAAAACATAAAATTTACCATCTTAACTGTTTTAAGTGTACAGTTCAGTAGTGTTAAGTATATTCACACTGGGGACTTCAGGATGGCTCAGAGGAGCGTGCACCTCTTGATCCTGGGATTGTGAGTTTGAGCCCCATGTTGGGTATAGAGAATGCTAAAAAAAGTAAATACAAACTTTTTTAAAAAGTATATTCACGGGCGCCTGGGTGGCTCAGTTGGTTAAGCGACTGCCTTCGGCTCAGGTCATGATCCTGGAGTCCCAGGATCGAGTCCCGCATCGGGCTCCCTGCTCGGCAGGGAGTCTGCTTCTCCCTCTGACCCTCCTCCCTCTCATGCTCTCTCTCATTCTCTCTCTCTCAAATAAATAAAATCTTTAAAAAAAAAAAGTATATTCACATTGTTCAACCAATCTCTAGAACTTTTTCATCTTGCAAAACTAAAACTCCATACCCATTAAACACTAACTCCCCATTTCCCCCTCCCTCCAGCCCCTGGTAACCACCATTTTACATTCTTTTTCTATGAATTTGACTACTTTAGATTCCCTGTATTAGCGGAATCATACAGTATTTGTCTTTTTGTGACAGGCATATTTAATATTTTTTTAAGATTTTATTTATTTTGGGGTGCCTGGGTGGCTCAGTCGTTGAACGTCTGCCTCTCCCTCCTCTCTCAAATAAATAAATAAAATCTTTTTTAAAAAATATTTCATTTATTTATTTGACAGAGAGAGACACAGCGAGAGAGGGAATACAAGCAGGGGGAGTGGGAGAGGGAGAAGCAGGCTTCCCGCTGAGCAGGGAGCCCGATGTGGAACTCAATCCCAGGACCCTGGGATCATGACCTGAGCCGGAGGCTCAGGGAGGGGCAGAGGGAGAGAGCATCTCAGGCAGACTCCGCGCTGAGCGCAGACCCCGATGTAGGGCTCCATCTCAACAACACTGAGATCATGACCCAAGCTGAAATCAAGAGTCTGATGATTAACCAACTGAGCCACCCGGGAGCCCTTTAAAAACATTTTTAAATGAACAACAAAAAAAGAATGAAGTCCTGATACATGCTACAATGTGGATGAATCTTGAAAATGTTAAGTGAAAGAAGCCAGACACAAAAGGCCAACATTATTTGATTCCATTTATATGAAATCTCCGGAAGAGGCAGGTCCATTGAGACAGAAAATAGATTAGTGGTTGCCAGGCGCTGGGGTGGACGAGGGGAGGGCTACCCATGGGTATTGAGTTTGTTTTGAGAGGATAAAATGATCTGGAATCGGACTGTGGTGATGGTTGCATGCAAACTTGTGAATATACAAAAACCCACTGAATATGTACACTTTATGCAAAGGGTTTTTAAAAAAGCAAGTGTCTTAAGAATATAGAGTGTGTGATCTTATCTATGGTTTTTAAAAAAGCTGTATCTTTATATGTTGTCTATAATGCATATATATGTAAATGCATAATTGGAAGGATAAATAACAAACGGTTAACTGTGGTTTTCTTTAGAGAGGAATACAAATTTAAAATTTGTTAGAGGGACTTTCACTTCCCACAAATGGACTCAATTGTTTTAAATTATATTTTTGCAAATTTTCCTTTTAAAAAAATGAACATAATTCTTCTGACTTGACTAACAAAAAGGGATTTAAAAGCTAGGAAACTAAAG
This sequence comes from Neomonachus schauinslandi, assembly GCF_002201575.2. Lineage (NCBI taxonomy): Eukaryota > Metazoa > Chordata > Mammalia > Carnivora > Phocidae > Neomonachus > Neomonachus schauinslandi. Next base: position 78,272,062 of record NC_058416.1, read on the forward strand.
TAAGCCAAATAATTAGTATGATGATATTGATTATTTGACATATAAAATATAGAGAAATCATAATTTTTATAATTATAATGATCCGTAATATAATCTATATAATTATTATATTTTATTAATATATTTTCATGTGATTAATATATAATAAAGTATAAAATAAAATGATATGTATGTGTATTCTGCATGTCCCAGATGGCATGATACTTATCCAGCTCTCGTCTTTACCAGGTTCCACGCTAACAGGTAAGGGCAATAGTTATCATTCCCATTTTACAGTGGAGGAAACTGAGGCTCAGAGAGATCTTGTACCTTAGAAGCAGTGGGCTAGATTATAAATCCAAGTGTGTTTGATCCCAGAACCCAGGCCTTATCCTGTAGTCAGTAGAAAAGACTGGAATGCAGGCTGGGAAAGAGCACATGAGAAAATGAAGTCACTAAGAAGGTAGATGTTGAGGACAAGATCAGTGGACCCTGTGATCTGATATATGGACCCTGTGATCTGATATATAGTTAGGTGAAGATGCCCCCAAAAGATAGGCTGCACCCTGAGGCAGAGAAGATAAGCAACTGAAGGAAGGGGCACCTGGATGGTGCAGTCGGTTAAGCCTCTGACTCTTGGTCTCTGCTCAGGTCCTTATCTCATGGTGGTGAGATTGAGCCTTACATGCTCAGCGTGGAGTCTGCTTGAGATTCTCTCTCCCTCTCCCTCTGGCCCTCCCCTCCTCATGCTCTCTCCTTCTCTCTAAAATAAATAAATAAATCTTAAAAAAAAAAAAAAAAGGCAACTGAAAGAAGACCAGATGTTGCCTGGAAAGAGAAACTAAATTGATTATCAAGAAGATAGTTTCTAGCAAAGAAGAACCATCTGCAAGATTCTAGAGTTTTGTGAGCAAGAGTTACCAGAATAAATCCTCTCCTGAGTACTACATTCAGTGTCCACTTCGGTTGGGGCCAACACTCTATTTGTTCACTTGCCATTTACTGAACATCTATTTTGTGCTAGACCCTGGGGACACAGAAGTAGATGAGACACTGTCTGTACCTTCAAGGAGGCTCCAGGCTGGAACAGGAAAGGCAGACATGGAAAGCAATGATTACAATTCAGAGTGGCAAGGGTTAGGATATGAATTTTTGCAGGGCACTAGGGGAATGCAGAGGAAGGGCACCTGCACCTCCTGTATACACCACAGAAGACTTCCTGGAAGAGGTGACCACTTGAGCTTGAAGAATTGCTGGTAATCATCCAGATGAAGGAGGGAACAAAGGGTGTCCCTTGTAGCAGAAAGAGCAAGAACATGGTTCATGGGGGATAGGGAGGTGTAGTGAGAACATGATTCGGTTGAAACAGCTGTTGTCTGATGTGGCTGGAGCTTTGGGGATAAGGGTGAGCTCCTCGAGACAGAGGCCATGCTGTGTTTGTTCCCCAGTGTCTAGCAGAGCGCCTGGTACCCAGTGAAGGTCAGAACTCCAGTAAAGACAGGGAACAGAGGGGAGGGGCTGGCCTCCAGAGCTGAAGTGTGTGAGTCCCTGAAGGTTTTGCATCTTTCAAAGAATGAACAAATCTGCTGAAAGGTGAAATTTCACAATTCTTGGGGTTTCGCTTTTTGGAGGTCTCATATTTTTAAAAATACAATTTCACTGCTATTTTACCATTGGAATGGTCAGAAATACATGTTGAAAAGAAAAAGGAGGGCACCTGGGTGGCTCAGTTGGTTAAGCGACTGCCTTCGGCTCAGGTCATGATCCTGGAGTCCCGGGATCGAGTCCCGCATCGGGCTCCCTGCTCGGCAGGGAGTCTGCTTCTCCCTCGGACCCTCCCCACTCTCATGCTCTCTCTATCTCATTCTCTCTCTCTCAAATAAATAAATAAAATCTTTTTTTTTTAAAGATTTTATTTATTTATTTGAGAGAGAGAGAATGAGAGAGAACACATGAGCGGGGATAGGGTCAGAGGACGAAGCAGACTCCCCGCCGAGCAGGGAGCCCGATGCGGGACTCGATCCCGGGACTCCAGGATCATGACCTGAGCCGAAGGCAGTCGCTTAACCAACTGAGCCACCCAGGCGCCCAATAAATAAAATCTTAAAAAAAAAAAAAAAGTTAAAAAGAAAAAGGAGACCTAGGGATAGCGAACCTCAGGGCAACTTAGTTTTCCAGGAGTCTCATCTCCCAACTCCTTTCTGTTTCCACCAATGCCCTCTATCCTGTGAAAGCACCCAGCTGGCGCCCTCCTTCTCCAGCACCCCGCTGAGGGCCAGGACTGCCAAGCCACACAATGCTGTCACAGAGTCCATGAAGGAACGGGCAATTTTCTCCTTCGGTGCCTATATATTCTTTTTTTTTTTTTTTTTAAGATTTTATTTATTTATTTGAGAGAGAAAGAATGAGACAGAGAGAGCATGAGAGGGGGGAGGGTCATAGGGAGAAGTAGACTCCCCACCGAGCGGGGAGTCTGATGAGGGACTCGATCCCAGGACTCCAGGACCATGACCTGAGCTGAGGGCAGTTGCCCAACCAACTGAGCCACGCAGGCGCCCTCAATGCCTATGTATTCTTATGTTACATGGTGTTCTAATAAGCTTAGTCACCTGGGCTCCAAGGAAGAGCATATGTAAGTAGCAGTTAAAGTAGCAAAATAAATTCTTTTTTTTTTTTTAAGATTTTATTTATTTATTTGAGAGAGAATGAGATAGAGAGAGCATAAGAGGGGGGAGGGTCAGGGGGAGAAGCAGACTCCCCGCTGAGCAGGGAGCCCGATGCGGGACTCGATCCCGGGACTCCAGGATCATGACCTGAGCTGAAGGCAGTCGCTTAACCAACTGAGCCACCCAGGCGCCCTAAAGTAGCAAAATAAAGTAGCATATTGACAGTAGCAAGAAGCATGATTATGTTAATAGTTACCAATTATTGGGTATCTACTACCTGCTGGGCACTTTACTGGCACATGCCTGGTGAAATCCACTCATTGGCCCAGGAAACTGAGGCTCAGAAAGGGGAAGATAACTTTCCTAAGGACGCATGGAAACATAAGCAAGCCTGATGCCTGGGAGGACCAGCATCTGTGTTCAGTGCCTCACTGAAATAGCAGTCTAGGGCCATTTTGTGTGGGGGATAAACCCCTCTACTTTTTTCAGATAACACAGCACAGGAGCCAGTGTTCACAATGTTCACACACACAAAAGCTCATTGCTTGAAATGTCATGAGAAAATACCACATTGTGTCCACTGTGCTCCGTTCAGGGTAAGGGAACTATGTGATACATTTCAGAAATATGTGAACTTGCATAAGTGGGTGACTCCTGGCTTTGTCCATGAGCTGTGACCTTGAGCAAGCTCCTCAACAACTCTGCGCCTCCTCTCCTCCTCTAGATGGTGAGGGTTATTGTTTGAACCAGTAATCTCTGAAATTCTTTGAGTTCCTTGCAGCTTGGCGCAACTCTTATCTCTTGGGAGACCTTGGCTGTGGGACCCAGAGTCCATTCAGGGCCGAGAGCGCCACCTGGTGATTCAAGCTTGTAAGTGAGGTTTTTCCCTTCCTCGTGGGCCCAGCCAACAATTCTGGTTTAGACCTCCAGGCTTATTCTGTTTTGCTGTTTTCCTAACTCCTTGAAATTGCTTTTAAAATGTTGGGAATATGTGCATTCCCCTAAGGAGAGGGTACAAACTTTTGATCACAAGGTTCTCTTTTTTCTCTTTTTAAAGATTTTATTTTTAAGTCATCTCTATACCCAAGGTGGGGCTTGAACTCACAACCCCGAGATCAAGAGTTGCATGTTCTGGGGTGCCTGGGTGGCTCAGTCGGTTAAGCATCTGCCTTCGGTTCAGGTCATGATCCCAGAGTCCCGGATCGGGCCCCGCGTCAGGCTCCCTATTCAGCAAGGAGCCTGCTTCTCCCTCTCCTTCTCCCCTTCTCCCTACTCCTGCTCACTCGCTCTCGCTCACTCTCTCTCTCACATAAATAAATAAAATCTTTTTAAAAAAAGAGTCGCATGCTCCACCCACTGAGCCAGCCAGGCGCCCCTCATCCCAAGGTTCTTAATCCCTGAAGTGTCCCCCCAATCCAAGTTTTTACTTCTCCAAGTAAATGTGAGGCCCAGAGCAGAAGTGATTCACTTTATAAACATGGGCTTGAATCTGTGACTTCATTAGGAAAGTTATTTCACCTTCTCAAGCCTCAGCTTCCTTATTAGTAAAATATAGGTAAGAAAGAGTATCTACTTCAGAAGTTTGCTCAGAAGATGGAAGGAGACATTCCTTGGAGAGTGGACCTGGCAAGAGCAAATAGTCTATATTCTGAGGGAGCTTTCTGGAAATCTTACAGGAAGTCAGCCATCCCCTGGAAAAGACAGGATGCAAGTGTTTACCATGTCTCTACCAGTTTAGTAAGACTAAGTTCTCCTGGTCAGGGAATGCAAAAATCTTAAACTTGAATTAAGTTTAGTATATTTGGCTTTGAGAAATGGGATGGAGCTTTTGCAGGTTTGGGAGAAAGAACTGAAGCAGGCAATGATCAGATGCTGGAACCCTAAAAAGTTGGGAATTCTTAGGGGTGCCTGGGTAACTCAGTCGGTTAAGTGTCGTCCTTTGGCTCAAGTCATGATCCCAGGGTCCTAGGATCGAGTCCCGCATTGGACTCCTTGCTCGGCGGGAAGCCTGCTTCTCCCTCTGCCTGCCGCTCCCCCTGCTTGTGCTCTCTCTCTGACAAATAAATAAATAGAATCTTTAAAAAAAAGAAATTTGGGAATTCTTGGCTATATATCCCCAAACGAGTTTGATTGAAATCTTAGGGAAAAGAAAAAATAATGGCATAAAATGCTACTTGATTGAATTCCCGTTCAGGTGCTTTGGCATACACAGAGCCCAAACAAAGTAAAGAGGGGCAGGCTTTTGTAAATGCCAGCCTGCTCACAGTAGAGCAGCAAGGGAAGCAAGAACAATCTTTCCAGAAGACATACATGGAGTGATGGGTAAATAAGGCAGAGAAGAAACTAGCAAAGGGGCCCCTGGGTTCTCTGGGTCACTTAGTGGCTTGAATGTTTATTGAATGTCCATCAGCTGATGAACGGATAAATACAAATGTGGTATCTCCATACCATGGAATATAATTTGGCCACAATAAGGAATGAAGTGCTGATAAATGCCACAACACCTGTGAACCTTGAGAACATTATGCTAAGTGAAAGCAGCCAGACACCACACATGTTGTTTGATTCTGTTTATACGAAATGTCCAGAATAGGCAAATCCACAGAGATAGGAGGTAGATTTGTGGTTGCCAGGGGCTGGAGGTGGAGAGAATTGAGGGTGATAACTAAAGGGTGAGGTGTTTCTTTTCAGGGTGGCAAAAGTAAGAAATTGTTTGTGACAACTCTGACAACTAAAAAGCACTGAACCATACACTTTATTTTTAAAGATTTATTTATTTATTTTGGAGAGAGAGAGAGCCCGCAGAGGGGAGGGGCAGAGGGAGAGGGAGAGAGACAGATCCCAAGCAGACTCCCTGCTGAGCACATAGCCCGACATGGAGCTCGAACACAGCCCTGAGATCACGACCTGAGTGGAAATCAAGAGTCAGAAGCCCAACCAACTGACCCACCCAGGCACCCCTGAACCATACACTTTAAATGAGTGAATTCAGGGGCTCCTGGGTGTCTCAGTTGGTTAAGCATCCAACTCTTGATCTCTGCTCAGGTCTTGATCTCAGGATGCTGAGATCAAGTCCCGTGTAGAGCCTACTTAAAAAATAAAATAAAATAAATGAATGAATTCATAGTATATAAAGCTATTGGGGAAAAAAACCTCATTGAACTTCACACATCTGGGTAATCGTAACAGCCAAATCTTCTTCATTACATAAGCTTTGAAAATACAACTGTTGATGGCTGTATAATATTCCAACAGGTGCATATTAAATAACCAGCAAAAACTGTAGTCTCCAGAAGTTGGAGAGACTGGGTGTTACTGAGAAGAGGACTGGGACCAGGGGAGCAGAAGACTTACTTTTCAGATATAATTTCACTGTAAAATTGCTTGGATTTTTTTCAGTATGATTCACCCAATTCACAAATACCAGTGAAGTGTCTCTGTTCATTGTCCCGTGTGTGTATTATTTTTTTCTCATTGTTCTCCCACTTCCCCATTTTCTTCTGCATTTAAAAAATTTTTTAATTGTGGTAAAATATGCATAACATAAAATTTACCATCTTAACCTATTTAAGCGTACATTTCAGAGGCATTAAGTACATTCCCAATGTTGTGCAACCATCACACCATCTGCCTCCAGAACACTTTCCATCTTGCAAAACTGAAACCCCATGCGCGTTAAACACTAACCCCCACCCCACTCCCCCCAGCCCCTGGCAACCACCCTTCTAGCTCTCTCTTAGGAATCTGACTGCATGAGGCACCTCAAATAAGTGGAATCACACAGTATGTGTCTTTTTGTGACTGGCTTATTTCACTTAGCACAATGTCAGCAAGGTTCATTTGATTTTTTTTTTTTTACCATTAATCTTTTATTACTTTTCCAGTTAAAAAGACTAGTTACTTGTAAAAAAAAAAATTACAATGTATATTTATATAGCTAAAGAAACAAGCAGGAGGGCGCCTGGGTGGCTCAGTTGTTAAGCGTCTGCCTCCGCTCAGGTCATGATCCCAGGGTCCTGGGATGGGGCCCCACATGGGGCTCCCTGCTAGGCGAGCCTGCTTCTCCCTCTTCCTCTGCCTGCCCCTCCCCCTGCTTGTGCTCTCTCTCTCTCTCTCTCTGTGTCAAATAAATAAATAAAATCTTAAAAAAAAAAAAAGAAAGAAAGAAACAAGCAGGAGTCAAAACTTTGTGTAAAATATCATCACAGCATTGTAAAAAAAAAATCACACACATTGGAACTCATCAGAAATGACTAGAAGTTTCTAGTGACGTAACTAACGATTTCTAGATGGGTTATAGTTACACTTTATTTCCTACTTTTCTGTTTTTCATTATTCTAGAGTGAGCCTGATATGCTTATAATCAGGAAAAAGCAATGCCATCTAGGAAATAGGTGTGTCAACTTTGGAAAAATGTTTCATCCAAGTTTTCTCTGGAAACCCTGAGTTTACTAAGTTCTTCTACTGCTGTAAATTAAATATACTTGCTGTTATCAACCCATATGTCCTAATTCGAAGTTAGGAAAATCACATTTATTTTGGCCAACAAATGGCATTCAACAGTGTGAGATCAAAGAACAGGAGACTAATCAAAGAATGATTTTGGGGTGCCTGGGTGGCTCAGTCGTTAAGCATCTGCCTTCAGCTCAGGTCATGATCCCAGGGTCCTGTGTCTCTCCCTGTCAAATAAATAAATAAAATCTTAAAAAAAAAAAAAAAGAATGGTTTTTACCTGAGTCATCTGTCTGGCTCCTGGGCCATCCAGTCAAAAGTTTCCCACCTTGGAGTTACCTCATTGGGGGAGACTGGTGTATTCCCAGGGTGCTGGCTTGGGAGAACAGATTGTACATCCAGTAAAGTCACTTCCCAGTGAGCGCCTGGAATTGGTTATGGTGGAGGGATTTACACCAGGGAAATCGGCCAACACTACAAGTCAACCCCCTATCACCACCAGCAGGAGACTCTGTGGTTGGACATTCACCAGCTTACCTGCTAGGCTGCATTCATCTCCTAGAGGGGTGAGTCATCCCCCTCCCTTCAGCCCCCTGGCTGCCCATTTCTCAGGGAACTGGCTGGTCATTTCCTGTGCTCCATTTTGCTTTCTGGGTTTGGGTCCGCCTTCCACATTCTGTGGTTCTTTGCCACTCGAGATCCTGGTCTCGAGTCCAGAGAAAAGAGGCCGGTCTCCGGTCAAAAATAGACTCATTTGACAACTCTCCATTTTTCCACTTTCCTATCTCATCCTGCCAGCTTCTTCTTAGAACTTCGCCTGATTTCAGGAACTTTCCTGCTATGGCCTCTGCATGCCAGTTCTTTTCTTCTGGGCAGAAGGCAGAGGAGAGGTGGGAGGAGGTGGTGTTTTGGAAAGGCTTAGCAGGCTTTCTTTTCCAGAGAACAAGCCAGGTTGGTTTGGTTGTCCCTGTTCCTTGAGGTGCCAGCCTGTGGGTCCCAGGCCTCTCCACGGGGATAGAGGTAGGATGGTCATGCGCCTCTTTATATTTCTTGAAGTGCAGGGGTGCAGAGCTTACTGAGTAGCCAGGCTGCTACCCCAGCTGTTCCTGACTGGCCAGCTCTTTCCAAAGCCCCCAGGAGAATATCTCTAGGTTGAACAGAGAAGCAGGTTGTTGCTAAGAAACCTTTCAGCATTGCCTCTAGGGAGAGGACAGAAGAGAAGTAGCCCGGTGGAAATAATAGGTAGCTTGATGGCCTCAGAGACCCAGGCTGTAGGAGGGCTGGCTAGGGAGTCAGGTGGGAGCCCCATGCTGTCCCTCCCTCCAAGACTGAATAAGACAGCTGTGCCTCAGACCTGGGTTCAAATCAGCCCCCCCAACATTTCCCCTCCCCACTTGCTGTGTCCCTTGGCCTCTCTGAGCCATCTCTACATTCAGAATGATAATCCCTACCTCTCAGGGTTGTGTTGAGGAGTCAGTGAATTCATGTAGGTAAGGCACTTAACCCAGGGAAGTTCTCTCAATTCACCAGAGGTGAAAACAAAACAAAATAAAAACAGCCCTGTGTAGCAGCTTGAGCAGAGAGGTGTTTGAGGCTTATGTTTAATATGTGCTTGTGGGGTTTAGGATTAATATATGACTGTAGATTGGGGTTGATGCCTTAACAACACTTTGCCGAGTCCCTTCCTGCAAGTCAACTCCGTCTTTCCAACAACCCATGAGGCACAGATCATAGAACTAAGGCTCTGAAAGGTCCCTACCTTGTTAGGGACCCCACGGTGAACCCCCACCTCACTGGTCACTGGTGCTTTCTACTGTACTGTCCAGAGCAGCCCGAGGTGCTACTGAACATCAGGGCGGGGCAGTTCCTGACAGCTTCTGTCTCAGGGCTGGCCACAGCCTGTACCCAGACCAGAGAGGGTGGGTGTTTCCTGGGCCACACAGCTGTCCTTGGAGCCCTGCTCAGGGGCATGCCCATGTCTGCCGGCCCAGTGACCCCCAAAGCATCTAGACGGTAGTAGCCTTTGTATAAGTAGCGAAATAATTTTGTTTGGCAGGTTTTGGTGTGGGACAGAGATGGGCTCTAGTCCTGGCTTTGCCACCAACCAGCTCAGTGACTCAGAGCTTACCCTCCTGGAGCTCTGGGTATGTCATTTATTCAGTGGGATCGCATGATTCCTTAGGTAAAAGCATTGTAGGGAGGGCTCAATGAGATTAAGTTTCCAAAGTGGCTTTGGAAAAAGGCCCCAGCCATGCAAACTATTCAGCATTGTAAACCATCCCGAAGGAAGTTGATCCTTCTGCGGGGTGGAGAACTGGTCATAAGCACCTTGCATTTGACTCAGCAAATATATCAGGAGGGCCTGTTCTGTGCAATTCCCCACCTGAGGTACCACCAGGGTCACAGAAAATTCCAGATCCTCAGCTGGAGACTTGCCAGCTATTGATTTGACTTCTATCTTGTTCGCTTCAGGTGAGGAATGTGAGGTAAGGAGTTTGTCAGAAAAGTTTGAGGAGCTACAATATCAAAGCCAACGAACTCTCCTTTGTTTATTTAACAAATACATAGTGGGTGGTTATGAGGTGCCAGGCACTGAGGAAACAGGAAGAGGTCATGTAGGATAGAATTTACCTTCCACCTCAAGGTAAAAGATGAAACACCAAACTGCAGGGAAAGGAGGAAAACTGTCAGAAGCCAGCTGAAGAGTTAAATCATTTCGCAAAAGAGGGAAAAGGGAAGAACCATGCAATTTTATGGCTCAGTTCATCAGGCAAAACACACTCTTTTTATTAGTTTCAAGAGGATTTCATCATGGAAGAAGTATTTCAGTAAGGGGCCTTTGGGCAACAGAACAGATGATGTTTCTTAACAGCAATTTTTGGTTTTTGCCCTAATATTTTATGATGAACATTTTCAAACATACAGAAAAGTTGAAAGAAGGCAAACACCCTTAATTGCAATTTTTTTTTTTTTTTTAAAGGAAGTTCCACCTAGGGCAGTTTCAAATATCAGCTTTTCCTGAGGATATGGTAACCTTGTTTTTCCTAGGACAGGGTGGAGTGAGGATGTGGCAGGGAAGAGGGATGGCAGCTCTCTGGGAATCAGACTGGATGGGGTTGCGGTGAGGCGGGGCGCGGGGTACAGAAAGCTCTGAGAACCGAGTTCTGCTGACCCCTGGGTTCTCGATCTTGCTGTGTGGTCTCAGCTAGTTCACAGCCACTTTTGGCTGGGGGTCTAAGGGATCATCTTTCTCCTGCTCCAGACTTGCCTTCTTCGTTCTGCAAAGGGTAGAAGAAGACAGCCATGGCGGCCCTGGCGTCCGCCCTGAGCACGGGAAAGCACGGGAGAACCCTGCAAGAGCTAAGCTGGGACGCCGAGGGGACCCCGAATTCTGCAGCTTGGCAGCCCGCCCCTCCGGCTGGCCACGTTCCTCCGGGTGCTGCAGCCGGAGCGCCCGGGAGGGGAAGCAGCGGGCGAGCCGGGGCGGGGGTGCCGTCCTGCGGCAGCTGCAGGACTCTGCCCGGCCCAGCTGTCCCCGCGACTCCGGGCTGCCGTCCCGGGCCGAGTGGGCTCGGGGAGGGACCTGCCTCCGCGCTCCACCCCCGGCCGGGCTGGACTCTGCTCCGCGCGCCCGGGCGCGCGCCCTTTGCATAAAGCCCTCCTCCCCGGCCAAGGTAGAGGAAGTCGGGCTCCCGCCTGGATGGGAGGCGGGAGGGAGTCCCGCTCCTGTTGTTTTCCGCGAGCGGGAGTGGGTGGCGGGCGCAGAGGGCGGGGTGCGCCCTCCCACCCCGGGCCGGGCGCTCCGGAGACAGAATCGCGCCGGGAGCCCAGCGCGGCTCCCAACGGCGGACATCGGGCTCAGCCCAAGCATCCTTCCTGCGGGCTGCGGAGAGTCGGGCTCCTCTGTCGTTCCGAGGACCTGGGAGGAGTACTCAGTACCCCAGGGGCCGGGGCCCTGGGGAGGGGAGGGGCGCACACCCACCCAGCCGGAGCCTGCGTTTCCTGAGGAGCCCCTGCCGGCGTCTGGGGCGAGATGGCCGCGGGCGTCCGGGCGTCCCAGCCGCAGGTCCTTGTCTGCCTCGGGGTGCTGCTGGCCCGCTGGGTCGCCGCAGGTAAGGGGCCGCGATCCGGAGGGAAAAGTTGAGTTTCGCCAGGCAAAGGGGAGAGCCAGGGACCCAATTCCCTCCGACTCCGCGGGAGCCGTTTGTAGCCGCGGCTCCGCAGCCTCCCCGGGAGGGTCTTGAGTTTCCTGCTCGCTCGCAGCTCGGCTCTCTTTGCAGGAAGGAATTTTCCTGGGCGCCTGATGGAGGGCAAGATAGCCCTAGTCGCTTGGAGTGGGCAGCCAGCGAGGCTGCAGAGGGCCTGCGGAGAGGGGATGGGAGAACTGGGGAATTTGAAGATGGAAATTTTGAAGATGGGAAAATTGGAGAGGCACGTGTAGGGGAGAAAGTGGTTTTTGTTGTGGCTTTTTTGTTGGTTGGTTTTTTGTTTTTTTAAGCGTCGGATGTAAATCTGCGTTCTGGTTTTACCTGCTGCGCTGGGGCTCAAACTCCAGGCTCCTTTATTTTTCTCTCCTTCCCCTGCCCAAGGTTGAACTCGCTTTACACTTGTAACCTGTAGATTTCCCTACACACCCCTTGCAAGCCGACCTGTTCGGACTAGCACGTTCAAAACCGTGCCTTCCGTCCTTCGCCTTAAAGAAACACAAAACAAAACCTTTTTATTTTGAAGTTATTTCAGACTTCCGGAAAATTTGCCCTTCCACTTGACATGACCTCTTCCACTTGACATCTTCCACTTGGCAGAAGGTCTTAAATGCTTCACCTGTGCTCTCCCTCCTAACAATTAGTTTACAGGGTTGCTTACAAAAATATAGAGGATATAAAAATATTGAAAAAGCATTTTTGACTTTAATGCACCAGCGAATGTGTTTTGTGTGCAGGGCAGGGTGACGAGCAGTGAGAGCGAGGACTCAGGTAGAGGGAAAAGAGATGGGGCCAGCAGGTGGTGTAGCTTGCCAGAATACTTGGGAGTGTTATTTTCTGTGCTACCCATGCCCACACACACTGCTGATCGGTTCCTGCAGGAATTGCCCCCCCGAGCTTCCTAGCAGCAAGTGCCAAAAGTTCCTAACCCTTAGGCTCTCCTAAGATTTTTTGTTTTGTTTTTAGCAATCATTTAAAGGCAGTAACATTTCCCATAATCTAGGTTTCCAGTTTATCTGGAAAAATCTGATGATCTGGCAGCACAGGGCTTTTCCACCTGGAACTGAGCAGCGGTGGCCCCCTTCTACCTAGGGCATGTGACCCCAAATTTGTTTTGCCTCTCCTGTTGTAGTACTTACCCCTGACCCTCTTCAGTTATGGACCTTACCTGCTGACCCCTGCTGGTATTTGACTTAGTGATTACTGTGCTACGGGGAGGCGGAGAGGACAGTCTCTGGCTTGCTCTCTCCGGAAGTTAAAGGTGATAGTTGCTGGGGCACCTGGGTGGCTCAGTCGTTAAGCGTCTGCCTTCGGCTCAGATCATGATCTCAGGGTCCTGGGATCGAGCCCCGCATTGGGCTCCCTGCTTGGCGGGGAGCCTGTTTCTCCCTCTCCCTCTACTGTTCTCCCTGCTTGTGCTTTCTCGCTCTGTCAAATAAATAAATAAAAATCTTTAAAAAAAAAAAGGTGATTGTTCCCTTCCCTCTGGCTGTCTGCAGTGTTTACTGCGCTGTGAACATCAATGGCCTTGGGACATCAGAACCCTGGGTGGAAAGTCATCATTCTGGAATGAACCAGCTTTTAGCCCGGCTGCGGCTCACCACACAGGGACACTGCCTCCATGCCGTGCCCAGCCATTTTGATACCCAGGCCAAGTTCACCTTCGTGGGTAGTGCCAGGGGGCTTCCCCAGCTTGGTGTATTTTTTTTTTTTTAAGATTTTATCTATTTATTTGGCAGAGAGAGAGCACAAGTAGGCAGAGAGGCAGGCAGAGGGAGAGGGAGAAGCAGGCTCTCTGCTGTGCAGGGAGCCCGATGCGGGACTCGATCCCAGGACCCTGGGATCATGACCTGAGCGGAAGGCAGACGCTTAACCAACTGAGCCACCCAGGCGCCCCCAGCTTGGTGTATTTTTGTTGTTTGTTTTTCAAATTGGGAGTTATCTCAGGGGAAAAAAAGTTGTCACTTCACTCCTGACAATGTTCATGCCTGCACTGTCACCTCAGCTTATAAATCCCGGGTCATTCTTGGGAAAAAGGTTGGTAGGAAAAAAAATAAGTGTTTGGGTACAATCTCAACTCTGTGAATGATAATATGAGGGCAGCATTGGGAAATGGTTGTTTATATTGTTCCCTCCTTAGGTCCATATTCTGAACTTAAGGTAAGGGGGGAGGCATTCGCAGACCCTGTGGATACCATGTGGACAACTTCTAGTAACACAAACTGTTATGATGTCTTATTGTCTCATCCTGTCTGATCGGGAGACCAGAATAAATCCCTGAGACCCCAAGGATTGAAGACCTCAGTGGCAGTCCCAGCTCTCCCAGCGACTTGAGGGGGCCTTTAAGGAAATCACTTAAGCTTTCTGAACCTCAGTTTTCTCATCTGTGAAATGAGGGCGCACGGGATGATCAAGCATGGAACCAGTGCACCCTCAAGGACCGCCCCTGTGTGTCCATGTCAGACAGACGTCACTAACTGATGACTGTATTCTTTTCCACTGAGCCGGGGCTCTGCCTGCCTCATCTTGAACCCAGCCCCTCAGGACTGCCACATCTCAGGACGAAATGACCTCCAAGGTCACCTTTAGCTTCAGTGGCTAAAAAGAATGGAGTGAGCAAAGCCAGGAGGAGTGAAATGCCTTAAAATGGTTTCTTTTGTGATTGTGTCTTTCTACTCCTTGGAGGAGAAGACAATGTTAGCTCAAGTTCCAGAACTAGACTTTTGCCAGGGCTTTTCCAAGTTCTTTATTCATTTGCCAGGGAGCTGAGAAGGGGCAGGTCTGTAGGTCTCATGAACACACGCTGCATCTGTAATTCTACAGTTCATCTTCTCTCTTCTGTGGGCATTGCCACTGAGAACTTGGGTTCTCAGGCCTAATTGTTTAAAAATAATTCTCACCTGCTTTTCAAAGTGATTGTTCAGAAGCCTATCTTGCTGTTTTGGAATCTCTAGCATTAGATGACATTGTCTGCCTTCCAGTGAGTGGCTTAGAGTTTTTTGGTTCTTTTTTTTTTTTTTTCCATGTTGTCCTGGGATTTGGGAGTGGTGTGGCCAAGATGAGGAGAGAGCTGGAAGGTCCCGTGGCTCCAGGCTGGCTTCCAATCTTTCAAATGGAACCCCTTCCAACCAGACAAAAGGCCAAAGACCGATCACTGTTACTCTTTCCTTTATAATAGGGAAGGATTTTCAGAGGCAGATGGCAGTTTATTTATTTTTTTACTGCTTTATTGAGATATAATTTACATACTATAAAATTCACCCTTTTAAAGTATATAATTCGGTGGTTTTTAGTATATATTCACAAGATTGTACAACCGTCACCACTAATTCAGTCCGGAATATTTTCATCACTCCCCCCCCCCACAAAAAAGAGCAGTATGCTTGACTATTAGCAGTCACTCCTCACTACCTCCTTCGCCTCAGACAAGCCACTTTCCCCAGCCCTAGACAACTGCTAATCTACTTTCTATTTCCACAGATTTGCCTATTTTGCACATTTCAGGTAAATGGAATCACACACTATGTAGTCTTTTAGGACTGCCTTGTTTCACTTACTATAATGTTGTCAGGATTCATCCATGCTGTAGTATGCACTCCATTCCTTTTTATGGCCAAATAATATTCCCCCTGGATGGATATACCGCATATTATTTATCCATTCATCAGCTAGTGGGCATTTGGGTTGTTTCCATCTTTTGGCAATAATGAATAATGCTGCTCTGAATGCACATGTAAAGTCTGTGTAGACATACGTTTTCATTTCTCCTGGATCTACACCTCGGAGTGGAATTGCTAAGTCATACCGTGACTTTAACCTTGTGAGGAAGTGCCATGCTGTTTTCCAAAGTAGCTGCCCCATTTAAAAATCCTACCAGCAACGTGTAAGGATTCCAGCTTCTCTGCATCTTTGCCAGTATTTGTTCATTTGCTATGGTCTTTGATTTTAGCCACTCTAGTGAGTATGAAGTAGTAGGTGTCCTCTTGTGGTTTTGATTTGCATTGCCCTGGTGACTAATGATGAGCATCTGCTCGTGTGCTTATCGGCCTTCTGTATATCTTTCTGGAGAAATGTCTATTCAGATCCTTAGCCCATTTTTAAATGGTATTATTTATCTTTTTATTGTTGAGTTGTGAGAGTTCTTCATATGTTCTGGATACAAACCCCTCATCAGATAGGTGATTTGCAAACATTTTTCTCACAGTCTGTTGGTGGTCTTCTCACTTTCTTGATGGTGTCTTTGGGTGCACAAAAATTTTTATTTTGACAAAATCCAATTTAGCCATTTTTCTTTTCTCACTTGTGTTTTTGGGGTCCTGAGAAACCATCGCTTAACCCAAAGTGACAAAGATTTATTCTTTTTTTTCTAAGCATTTTATAGTTTTAGCTCTTACATTTAGATCTATGGTCCATTTTGAGTTAATTTTTATATATGATGTGAGGTAAGGGGTCCAACCTCATTCTTTTGTACACAGATACCCAATTGTCCTTGTATGGTTGTCAAAGGCAACTTATTTTGTAATGAAACACCACTTTTTGCAAAACCCAGTGTATTCACATACTTTGAAAACTTCTGATGTGGTAGAAAGAGAACATTTTGGAGGATAGCAAGAAATCTAGCTTCTGGTCCCACCCTGCTACTTTCTTACTGTAGGACTTGGAGTTAGCCCACTTTCCTTCTTGGCATCACACCTTTCTCATCTCCTGAGTGTGACAGCACGAGTAGAAGACTCCTAACAGGTTCTGCCGATTAGTCCTGGGCCTGTGGCCTCTTTGTATTTGGACACTGATTGTGCAGGGGGCTGGAAAGTTTTGACACTTCTCAGCAAATGGGCTGCATTTGCTTCTTGTTACCTGGTGACAGTCTGTGCCAGATCAGTCGCCCTTCACACCTTTCAGTCATGAGTAAGCATCAGAATCACCTGGAGGGCTTGTTAAAATGCAGCGCTACCTTCTGCCTCCACCCCTAGATAGGTGATTTATCTGATTTAAATGTTCTGGGGTGGGACCTGATCATTGGCACTTCTAATAGCGGTGAGTCCACTGCTGCTTATCTGGGCTTTTGAACATGTTGTTCCCTCTGCTGGGAACCCCATCTTCCCGTCTACCTGGCTAATTCCTACCTGTCCATCGTATCTCAGTGTGGCCTGCTGGAGGAAGCTTTCCCCGGCAGTCACCCCAGCTGGACTTGGGAGCCCCTTCTCTGAGGCCGTGTCATGATATTTATCACCCTGGATCATAATTGCTAGTTTATTGTCTGTTTTCCCCACTAGACTGTGAGATTCTGGAAGTCTCTCTCTGTTTTGCCCATCACTGGCTCCCCAGTGCCTAACACAGGGCATGCCCAAAGTTGGAGCGGCAAGAGAGCTTTGACTTCCAGGATCGTTTACACCTGAGATGGCGAGAGCCAGCAGTAGGAAGGTGGGAACAAAGCCCAGGCCCTCTTCCTTGCATCCCTTCTGGATTTCCAGGCAAATAAAACCACTTGGGTTCTGTATCGGTTATTTATTGCCACATTAGTGCTGCACAACAATCACAAAATGGCCGTAAGTACTTATTATAGCTCAAGGGCTGGGGTTAGTCAGCTCTGCTGATCTTGCCTGGGCTCACCCTCGTGTCCAGGCGTCCACTCGGTGGCTGAGGGCTGCTCGGGAACGACCTCAGCTCAGACGATTGAGACACCTGGGCTCTGCACAGGTAGCTTTCATCCTCCTCCTGGGACCTAACGTGGGCATGCCCTGCTCCAGGTGATGGCAGGAGGCGAGCGTGAGCAAGCCCAGTTACACGCGTGCTGCTGAAGCCTCTGTGCGCATCACGTTTGCTAACATCTCATTGGCCAGAGCAAGCCACGTGACCCAGCGGAGCGTCCGGGTGGTAGCGCAGAGCCGTCCCGCGGTGAAGTGCACGGATAGTGCGGGGAGGGGGAGATTTGGGGCTCTCTCTGCGATTGCCATTTACGGCAGGTTCATTAACATCCGCAGAGTGTTTAAAAACACACACCTGATTTATTTATTTTTCAATCCTAATGCAGAGGGACGGTGCACAAGGGAGGGTGTTCAGAGACGAAGAAATGTAGTAACAGCCTGACCTTTCCTCGTACAGGATTGGAGGCTCTGGTCATTGGACAGGTTCACGAGAACATTACTCTGCACTGTGGCAACGTCTCGGGACCAAGGGGCTCGGTAACCTGGTACCGGGATGACTCGGAGCCTGTCTTCCTCCTGTCCTACAATTCCAGCTTCCCGCCGGCTGAGCCGCGCTTCTCTCTGGCAGATGCCAGCTCGCTGCACATCACCGCGCTGAGGCCGCGGGATGAGGGCAACTACACCTGCCGGGAGGTCCTGAACGAGACCCGGCGGTTCCGAGTGTGGCTGCAGGTGGCTGGTAAGTGCGGTGGCAGGGCCCTGGGGCCGGCTGGCCAGGCGCTCGGAGCCCTGGGTGGGAGGAGGGCCTTGGAGGCATTCCCCGGTTTCATCCTGGGCTCTGCTACCTGCAAGCCCAGTGACCTCTCACACCTGGATGTTCTCATCTGTGAAATGGGGATGAAAAGAATTCTGGTGTCCTGGGATTGCTGTGACGACTGGATTCTGCTTTATGTAGATAAAGTGCTGTTAATGGCTCCTGGCGTATTAGTTAGCGATTGCTTCCAGCTTGTTAGCATCGTCCTTGCTGTTAATGCCATTTTATTATGCACCAGAGTCAGAGTATATAGCATGATGGAGTCGGACTGCCTGAGTTCCAGTCCTGAGGTTGTGTCACCTTGAGTAAGTAGCTGAAGATCTCAGAGCATTAGTTTTCCTTATTTGTTAATTGGGGATAATACATTACAGACCTTGTAGGTGTAGTGCTCTTATGCTATGGTGCTCACTACAGGGCGTGGCGTGAGCTACTATTACATTACATGCTACACTTTCCTCAAACAGTATCTTATCTGTGGATATACATGCATGAATTTAGAATGGGGGCTGGCGGTCGCCTGGGTGGCTCAGTCGGTTAAGCATCTGCCTTCAGCTCAGGTCATGATCCCGGGGTCCTGGGATCAAGTCCCGCATCGGGCTCCTTGCTCAGCGGGGAGCCTACTTCTCCCTCTGCCTGCTCCCCCCGTTCTTGCGTGCTCTCCCTCCCTCCCTCTCCTTCTCTCTGACAAATAAATAAATAAAATTAAAAAAAAAAAAAGAATAGGGGTTGGCAAACTCTAGCCATATCTGTGGGCTAAATCTGGCCTGCAGGCTATGAATATTTTTTACATTTTTAAATGGTTGAAAAAAACTCCAAAGACAAATGCTTTTTGTGACATGTAAAGATGATATGAAATTCCAGTGCCCATAAAGTAGGCTTTATTGGGACACAGCCACACTCATCCATTTACATCTGATCTCTGACTGCCTTTGGCGCTATCTTGGCAGAGTTGAGTGGCAATGATGCGGGTCATATGACCTGCAAAGCCTGAAATATTTACTCTATAGCCCTTTGCAAAGAAAGTGTGCTGTTTACTGGTTTAGACGGATATCCAGGTTCTAGATCCAGAGTGTGTTGTTTGGTAGAAATATACACGTGATCCCTATTGCTTCCTGGTTTCCTCATCTGTAAAATAATTTACTTATTTCTTTATTCAACATATACGCATTGAAAGCCCAGTGCCGGGCACTGGTCAAGGCGCTGAGCCACAGGAATGAATAGGACACACCAGGCCCCTGCCTGCATGGAGCTCACATGCTAGTGGGGGAAGACGGACAGTAAGCAAGTACATGAATGCATCAGGCAACACGAGAGTGATGAGGGCTCTGCAGAGAGTCGAGGTGGGGTCATTCTCTGAAACACTTTAAATTAGAGGGGGTCAGAGAGAGCCTTTTGGAGGAAGTGACATTTCAGCTGACTGATGAGTAAGAGCCAGTTCTGCAGAGATAAGAGTAATTCAGGAAGAACTATATCCAGTGCAAGATGAGTTGAGTGTGGTGTGTATGCAGATGGGGAGAAGCCTGGTGTGGTGGGAGCCCAGTGTATGAGAGGGTGGGACTTGTGTTATGGGTTGAATTTTATCCCCCCAAAATATTCAAGTCCTAACTCCTGGTATCTGAATGTGACGTTATTGGGAAATATGCAGACGTAATCAAGTTAAGATGAGGTCATTGGAGTGGGCCCTAATCCAAACTGACTGGCGTCCTCCTAAGAAGAGGAAAATGCCTGTGAATATGGAGACACATAAGGAGAATATTGTATAACAACAGAGGCAGAAAGTGGAGGGCTGCAGTTGGAAGCCAAGATATGCCAGGGACTGATGACCACCATCAGGAGCCAGGGAAGAAGCAAGGAAGGATTCTCCCCTGCCCTCCCGACACGTTGACTTCAGACTTCTGGCCTCCAGAACTGTGGGAGAATCCATGTCTGTTGTTTTAAGCCACCTCACTTTGTAAAGGCAGCCTGAAGAAACTGACACACCTGGCAAGGAGTTGAGATTTTTGTTGTTGCTGCTGTGGGTGCCAGAGGAAACTCCTGGAACTTTAAGCATGGGTGTGGCATTATTTCAGTGACACACACAGAATGTATGTGTGTGATCTCAGGAAGGACTGATAAAAATAGGGAAGTCAGTTGGAGGCACAAGATGTTGGTGGCCAGAACCAGGGTGGTGGCAGTGGCTTTTGGTGAAAATGCACAGCTTCTGAAACAATTTTGGAGGCAGACCAGTAAGACATGCTGGTGGATTGGAAGTGGAGGATGAAGAAAAGCAAGGCTTCAAGGGCGCTTCTAGATTTTTGGATGGTCTCTAAGGTTTCTGCCAACTCTTAAGGCTTTTGGGATTTGGGAGTGCAGTGGTTTTGTGTTTGGAGATGCCACAGTTGAACTGCTGAATTGCCAAGAATGAATGTGGGTGTGTTAAAAATGTCACCCATCCTTGCCCAGCTCTGTTCAGTTCCTACTGTGAGCCCATGGGCAGCTCACTCCAGCTGCCAATCATTAATAATTCCTCGTGGCAGTCTCCTCAATAAATGCCTTCTCTTTTGACCACAGAGTAAGACGGCATTACAACTTGTTGCTTTTTTTTAAAATCATCATTCTCTCCAGTTTATGATGACTTTATCTGCCATTGATTAATCATTGGCTAAGTTTACTGGAGGGTGGATTAGTTTTATTATTGCCCTGTAGGGACATAAATGCAAGGCCTTTTTATGATGAACGTGAACTTGTAGCTTAAAAGAATCACTAAACTCAAATGGCTCCTTGGGGCTCCCTGAGTTACTGTGATGTGATTTGTATTATGGAAACTTCTTCATTTGGAAACCTACGGTGTCCTCGACTGGTGTAGGCTTGTTTGTAAAAACTAGATGCGGACCTAGTTTGGGCTGCTGTAATAGAAGTAACATAGGCTGGGTGGTTTCAACAACAAACACTTCTGGCAGTTCTGGAAGCTGGGAGGTCCAAGATCAAGGTGCTGGCAGATCCAGTGTCTGGTGAGGCTCACTTCCTGGTTTGTAGATAGGTCTTCTCATTGTGTCCTCACTTGGTGGAGGGCAGAGAGAGAGAGAGAGGAAGGGGGGGGTCTCTCCTTAGAAGGGCACCAGTCCCATTCATGAGGACTCTGCTCTCATGATCTCATCACCTCCTCCCAAAAGCCCCACCTCCAAATACCATCATATTGGGGATTAGGTTTCAACATGAATTTCGGAGGGGATACAAGCGTTCAGTCCGTAGCACAGATATCCGCTGGTTTCCCATGCACCAGAGCCCTCCAGAATCTCAGGTCTTGCTCCCATTCTAGGACAAACCCTGGCAAACACAGACTCCTCCGGGCATCAGGGAGCCCCTTACTGCTCCTCCTCAGACAGTGGCTGAAGGGGAGGCTTTGACATCTCAGATGGGACTCGGCCCTCATTTTGCAGGGAAGATTTTGGAATATGGATTAGGTTTGATCCGACCGCTATTTCTGGGAGGGGAGGGCCATGTTCTTGCTGAGTGGCTAAGAGCATACACTGAGGTCCAGCTGCCTGAGTTCAAATACAGGTTCTTCTGGCTGTTGTCCTTGTGACATTGGGGAAGTCCCTTGAACTCCCCTCACTTCAGTTTTATCATCTGTGAATCAGCGGTAACCGTGGAACCTAGGCACAGACCCAGTGCTCACATTCACGAGATTAACGTGCATGGCCCTCAGCACAGAGCTGGGCACACGGTATGCACCTGCTTCACGTTACCTTGACCACCTGGTTAAACAGGTGATGGGATTCCTGTGGGAAAAGTGCATCTCAGGTTCCCAGCAATCAGTTAACATCCAGGCCTTTTGAACAGGACCTTCTGCGTGTCCAGATCTTGCTTTTCCCGTCTTTTCACTGACATGGTTGATAACTTAGTCTCTTAAGGAGAAAAGTTTGGGAACGTTCGAACATGGCCTTGGAAGCAAGGGAAAAAAAATTCTGAGATGTGACGAGTTGTTATCTGTAAGTGACTTTGAGTGTGTGAGTGGACGGAGGTGCTGCAGAGACAGCTGGCTGTAAACGGGCCAGTAACTTCTCCCTCCTTACTGTTTGGAATCTCTGCCTACTGGTCAGGGGGCATTTGGTGTCTCTGCCTCCCGGGGAGTCAGGTTTCTCTGGGCTAGGAGGATTTAATATGCCTGGAATGGGCACTGCAATGTGATTTTGTTATTTGTCTCAGGACACAAGACTGAACTATATTGTTAATTTAATGGTGCAGTTGAAGAGTCTTGTCCTCCGGATTGGGACCACTGCCCCTGAGGATACAGAAATCCTTTCGTCCAGAGCAGTTCAGGGCTGCCAAGGCTACTTATTTCATTGACTTACCCATCCTCTTCTGCCTCCAAATTAGGGTGGGCAGGAGGTTAGGACTGCGGTGTGTTTACCTGCAGGAAGGCTGGAGGGATGGGCAAGGTAGCACAGACTTGAACACATTCCACTAGACTTTGTTCTTCTTTAGAGATAGCAGCTCTTGTGCACTGGGGAGCTGAGTGAGCAGATGAACCCGTGGAGGCCCGCAGTCAGACTTCATGGTACGTGGTGCCGGACTCTCCCCGTGTCTGTTTTTCTCAGGCCACCCAAGTCCCCTGAGGGGACATTTGAGCTGGATGGCACATGGACTGTGAGGAAGCTGGTTTGTATCAACCTCCAAGAATCTCTTTGGAGTCAGCTGGGGCTTGGGGGATGGGGAGTGCTCCCGTCTAGTGAGTGATGCAGCCGTTACATCAGGAAAGGCCAGGAAGGGGCCTCAGAAAAGTCCCATGTTCCCTGACTAATTGGGTTCATCTATTTTCCCTCATTCTATGATGCTGATGTGCCTCCTCACAACCTAAGGTCCTAGGGAAAGAGTGTGTCAGGCACACTGAAGAAAGATTGTTGGTTCCCTTCAGAGAATGGAGGATCCTTGCCTGGAGATTGATTACCTTGAGTCTTGCCAAGTTCATCTGAAGCAGAGATGGGTGCTTATAAGAAGCGGAAGACCTCTGGGTTCCAGCTCTTTGGACGGAAACAGCAATCACTAGGGAAATTGGGAGGCAATGGGGTTGTTGCACGTGTCTCTATGTTCAGTCTCTAGAAGTGATATCAAAAAACTTTCTGTGAGATCCCCAAGGATCTTATCCCACTCTAGAACTATAGGTATGCCCACTGATGAGCAGAGACTACCTGGTACATTCTTAGGTCATTTTCAAATCAAAATGCTAGTATGAAGAGCAAATGCCTGATGACAACTTTTCCTTTCGGCAGAGAACCCAAGACACGGAGATGAGAATCTCCCATTTTGTGGGTCCCTGAGTTGTAAGTCAACCCTTTGAGACCCTTGACTGGCCAAACTATGTTTATGGAGGGGAAGGAAAGAAGTGACTTGTTCCTACGTCAAGAATGTCTGCAGAGAAGAGGACGGCAGTGGCACTGGTAGATTGTTCTAGAACAGGAATCCAACTTTTTCTGTAGAGGGCCAGATGGTAAATATTTTAGATGTTATGGCCCAACTGGTAAAGTCGAGGATGTTATATAAAAACTTATATAACAAGAGCGAAAACACATTTCTACTTTTTTTTTAAAAGATCTTATTTATTTTGAGAGAGAGAGAGCGTGAGAGCACAAGCAGGGGGAGAGGCAGAGGGAGAAGCAGACTCCTCGATGAGCAGGGAGCCCAAAACGGGGCTTGATCCCAGGACCCTGAGATCATGACCTGAGCCCAAGGCAGACACTTAACCGACTGAGCCACCCAGGCATCCCTATATCTGTTCTTTTCATTTCATAGGAAAGACAAGAGAGAATGAGAGCAGTGGGCACTTGTCCAAGGTTGTCTCTCTATAAGTGGCGGTAGGATTTACACCAAGGTCTGTGAATTCAGAGTACAAGCTCATGACCACTAGGCTAAGGCATCCATCCAAGAAAGAGCCGAGAATTCAAACTACAATAACCAAGGCCTCAGACCTCAAACCTTTGTAACCACTCTATATTTTTATTTATTTGCTCTTTTATTTTTGTCTCCTCTCCCATCTGTCTCTCTGAGTGATTGCCACCGTCACCCTGCAAGCAAAAAAGGGCTGGTGGGCTTCTCTTCGGGAATATATATCACGTGGGTGGAGAGAGCAGTGGAAAGGAAGGAAATGGGTACCTCCTTCTGGTAGTAAAGCCAGAGCAGGGGAGGAAGCCCAGGGAATCAAGAAGATGGCATCAGCTTTAATTAAGAAAGCAGACCCAACCCAAGGGATTTATGTGAGCTGTAACCTCTGAATGCTTAATTCAGGAGGCTTTTAAGGTTCTCTCATTTGATTTATTTTTCTGATCCTCCCACCTGTTTCTTCTCATCCATTCCCTGTATCCAACGCTGTTTTCTTGCTGAGAATTGTGTGGTCAAAAGCCCCTCCCAGCCAGGTTCTGGCGGTCCACACAGTCCATGCCAGGCCACCGTGGCCCTGCAGACCACAATTCACAAGACCCAGGCTGTCTAATCTAACGTGCTGCCTTTGCCGGCCCGGGCTTTGACTCTTAGTACTACAGAGATGCCCTCTGCTTCATTGGATGCCTGCCTACTGTGGGCACGCCCTATTACCTGCTGGTCTGCATACCTAACCAGCTAGCCAGCAACAGTAAATGGTACCTCTCAAACTAATGGCATAATTTTTTCCACAGACCCTCTATGGGAGGTGACATGATTCCAGCAGATCCATGCAACTATTAGGAGCCAGCCCCAACCTGAGAAGCATATTGTCAAGAATATTGTCCGGGAAATCCACCATTTCTATAGTTATACAATGGCCTCAGACATAGGTGAAGTAGATGCTGTACTTTGAGGGGCTCTGGGAGAGCCTTTTCCTTCCTGGAATAATTTTTCCCACCAGCCTATTTCTGTTTAAATTCTTTTGGTCAAGCATTGCCCTTCCTGGATTCTTCTTTTTAAAAGGGGAAGTCTCAGGGTGCCTGGGTGGCTCATAGGTTAAGCATCTGCCTTCGGCTTAGGTTATGATCTCGGGATCCTGGGATCGAGCCCCACTTTGGGCTCCCTGCTCAGCAGGGAGTCTGCCTCGCCCTCTTCCTCTGCTACTCCCCCCTGCTCATTCTCTCTCTCTCAAATAAATAAAATCTTAAAAAAAATAAAAGGGGGAGTCTCTGGGTGAGGTAACACACTCAATGGCTTTAGTCTAAATAGATATTAGTTATATTCCTTTCATCAAAAGAGGTGCGGCATCTTGGGTGCACTGGGTACCAGCCGTGGGAGGTCATTTCTGGAGATGAGAAAGAAGTTCATTTCTGGAGATGAGAAAGAAGAAATGTCAGGGGGACGCAGATAAGATCCAGCACTTAACAAGTGCTTCCAACGTGACCGACGTTGTTCTGAATGCTCTACCATACTCACTGAATTATCACCATAGCCCCCTGCGGCAGGTTCTAGCATGGCCCCCATTTTACAGATGCGGAAATGGAGGCTCAGAGAGGTTAAGTAATCTGCCCAAGGTCACACAGCTAGTGAGTGGAGTCCAGAGTTGGGCCTGGAGCCAATGTATCTTGTCTTTCAGTGTGAAATTGTGCTAGGACTCTCCAAGCCCACCCTGAGGCTCAGTGATTCTCTAGGAGAAGTCCTAGGACTCAGCATGTAATTTGATTTATCACAGCGAGAGGCTACAAAGCAAAATCAGCAAGGGGAAAAGGCACATGGGGTTAAGTCCAAGGAAAACCAGGAGTGAGCCTCCAAGAGTCCTTTCCCAGGGGCGTCACATGGGACACGCTTAATTCCTCCGGAACAAGTTGTGGCGACACGTGTGAAATGTTGTCTGCTGGGAAGCCCCTTAGACACCCAGCACCCTGGATTTTCACTGGGGGCTAGTCACATAGGCACCCTCTGCCGAGCACATACCAAAATTCCAGACTCCTGGAGGGGAAGCAGGTGCTCAGCTTAAACCACACTGTTGGTACAAACGGTTCAGGCCCAGTGAGCCTCAATCTCGTCAGCTCTGGGAATGGCAGAAACCCTCCTGAAATCCACACTGTGGTCACCAGCCAAGGCCAGCCTTGCAAGCGGGTCTGCTGTGTTCACTCTGTTAATGCACAGGTAGCCGATCTACTCACCAGTGTGTCTGAAAAGGAGTGATTTGCTTTTTTCCCTTTTCTATAAGGCTTGAGCCCCCCACCCCCAATAAATCCACATTTATCTCAGGATTAGAATGCATAGGGGCACTTGGCATAGCATTTATCACATAATAAGTGTTTGATAGATATTGTCATCCTCACTGGCTGCTTCCTGCTCATTTCTGTGTCTGTTCGATCTGGTAAGGAGCTCAAGTTAACTCGTAAGGAATTAATGCTTTCTCCATTCCCCCTGTCATTCCCAGGCGGCCCCTGTGAGGTTGAGGTCAATATCTCCAGCACCGGCAAGCTCCCCAATGGCACCGTCTATGCGGCCAAGGGCTCCCAGGTGGACTTCAGCTGCAGCAGTAGCTCCTGGCCTCCACCAATGGTTGAATGGCAGTTTCGGGCCCCAGATTCCAGCACCGAGCCCTTTGGAAACAACCTGACAGTCAGCTACTTCACTCTGCTGCTGATGTCACAAAACCTCCAAGGAAACTACACCTGTTTGGCCACGAACATGCGCACTGGGAGACAGCGAAAGGTGACCACCGAGCTCCTGGTCTACTGTGCGTAAGAAGCGCTCCCCTCCCCCCTCCCCCCCGTTCTCACCTTGACCCTTCCTGAACTGCATGTTTGTGCCTCTTCCTTTTGTCTACAAAGGCATGCCTGCTTCACGGGTCCTAACGTGCTTCTGCGGCTCTCTCAACACACACGTACACACCAGGCACTGTGTGTCAGAGAGGGAGTCGCTGCTAGAAGCTTGCTGCTAAACAGGGTTACAGGAGAGTCCCTGTGAGCCACAGAAGGAAATTAATGCCAAGCCTCATGCTTGCTTTTTTTTTTTTTTTTAAATTGAGGTGAAAGTACAGAACAACCATTTTCAACCTTACGACTCAGTGGCATTTGGTACGTTCACAGTGTTGCACAACCACTGCCTCTGTCTAGTTCCAGAACATTCTCATCACCCCAAATGGAAATCCCATTGCCACTGAGCAGTGACTCCCTCTTCTCTTCATGGCTCCCTGGCAACTGCCAGTCTGTGTTCTGTCTGTCTGCTTTTGCCTCTTCTGGATGTGTCGGGTCAATGGACTCATGAAACACGTGGCTTGTGTGACCGGCTTCTTTCACTTAGCATCATGTTTTCAAGGCTCATCCATGTTGGAGCAGGTGTGAACACTTCATTCCTTTGTATGATTGAGTTAATATTCCATTGTAGGGAAAGACCACAGTTTGTTTATCTGTTCGGCCATCCTCATTCTGTCCATGAACTTGGGCCCTCTCGCACTGCTAGGAATCAGCAGTCCACAGACCTTTATTCTGGGGGTGAGGACACAGCAGATTCCTTGGATGAAAACCACTGTAGACGTGTGGAGTGTGCTCATAATCCATGCTAATGAAAGGAAGCTTCAGAACAACAAATTAGTGAATGGGATAATAACACCTTTCTTAATTCATACGTTATTCGGAGCCTTTATAAGTCTCTGTGTTCTGTGTCATAAATGACATTTATTATTTATGAAGTCATAGGTGCTTGTTAGAGGAAACAGATGAGCGTAAAGAAGAAAAGAATATTCTAACCATCATTTTGGTGTAGTATCAATAATTTATCTTGTAGATGACATGTATCTACCCATCCATGTAAGATCCAAACTTATTTCTATTTATGCATGTTATATAAAATATATAAAACATACATATATAATACGTAATACAATACACATATATATCCATAATATATGTCTGTACATATACAATATACATATATACATACAATATACATACAATATACATTATATGTATAAATGTGTAATATATGTATAACATACATATATGTATAATATATACATATATACATATGTATAATGGAGGCGCCTGGGTGGCTCAGTCATTAGGGGTCTGCCTTCGGCTCAGGTCGTGGTCCTGGGGTCCTGGGATCGAGCCCCGCATCTGGCTCCCTGCACAGCGGGAAGCCTGCTCTCTCTTTCCCACTCCTCCTGCCTGTGTTCCCTCTCTCACTGTGTCTCTCTCTGTCAAATAAGTAAATAAAATCTTAAAAAAAAAAAAAAAACATGTATAATGTGTATACATATAAAGTATACAATATATGTATATATACATATTATACATCTATAATGTGTGTGGATTTTCATATATAGTTATTAACACATGAGTTACATTGGATTTCCAGGTTTGTAACTTGTTAAATTTTTATGTGTTTTTAGTAATACATGTACATAATAAAAAGGAAGTATATATTAAGGGTGGGGATGAATCCCACCTGTACCTCCCCCTGGGGACCAGCACTGTCCAGTAGAACTTTTTATGAAGATGGAACTGTTCTATTCTGTATGGTCCAGTACAATAACCACCCACCACATAGGGTTCCCGAGCCCTTGAAATGTGGGTGGTGTGATGGAAGAACTAAATTTGTAATGTAATGTAATTAATTTAAATTTAAATAGCCACATTTAAAGGCCACTGTGGCTAGTGAGAAATGCAAAGATAATCAAGGCCCACAACCTTGGAGATTTAACACTCAGCAGAGGAAATCGGACTATTGTCACACACTAATTTATGCTAAGGAGCTCTTTCAAGGTACGCTAACTGGGCATGATGTTTCTCTGATACCCCGGTTCTGTAATCCTTAGAGCCAGCCCAGTGGTGATCTCCGAGTCTGCGACTAAGCCCACATGCTCTGGTGTTTTGCAGTCCCCCCTCCATCAGCCCCTCAATGCCGGGCAGAGATGTCACAAGGATCACTCATGCTGCAGCTCACCTGTCGCTGGGACGGGGGATACCCAGACCCGGACTTCCTGTGGACAGAAGAGCCAGGAGGTGTGGTCGTGGGGACGTCAAAGCTGGGGGTGGAGATGCTGAACCAGTCCCAGCTGTCAGATGGCAAGAAGTTCAAGTGTGTTGGGAGCCACATAGTGGGGCCAGAGCTGGGAGCCAGCTGTGCGGTACAGATCAGTGAGTCTGGCTTGCCTCGTCCTGGGTTGGGGTCCACCCGTCTTTATTCTGAGAGAACCGTTGGCAAGGTCTGGGAAAGAAATCCCAAGATATCGCAGTGAACTGAATTGTTTCTTCTTTTGCTTTGTGTTTCCTTCCTTTCAAACGTTAAAGATGCTTAACCAAGCTTCTTGGTTCTCATCCAAGCTGTTTTCCACTCTTGATAGATACTAATTAAGCACCTGCTATGTGTCAGGTACTGTTTCCAGGTATTGGGGATGGAGTGGTGAACAAGATGGGCGTGGTTCATTTAGTTATGTAACAAACACCCCCAGAATTAATGGCTTACAACAACACATCATTTATTTATCTTATGATTTCTGTGGGCCAGGAACTCAGACAGGGCACAGTGGGTTTGTCTTGGCTCCATGATTCCTGGGTCTTAGCTGCAAGACCTGGTTAGGAGGGTTGAAATTGTCTGAAGGATCTACTTCCAAGGTGCTCACCCACATGCGTGGCAGGTTGCTTCCTCTCCATGTGGGCCTCTCCACAGGGCCCCTTGACTGTCTTTACAATATGGTGTTGGCTTTCCCCAGAGCAAGTGATGCAAGAGGGAGCAAGCCAGGCCGACGCTATCCTTTCTCTGAACTACCTAGCCTCAGAAGTCACATGGCATCCCGACTGCCTCTTCTGTTCGTTAGAAGTGAGTCACAGTCTGGCTCTACTTTCAAGGGGAGTGGGTGGAATTGGGCTCCACTTTTTGAAGGGAAGAGTGTCACATGATTCCTGGACGTGTATTTGAAACCACGACCACTCATCCTTCATAGATTCTTCTGTGTGGGGGTGGGGGTGAGAGGAAGACAAAGTCCAAACACAAGTAAGGTAGGCTCAGATAGTGATAGTACTTGTGAAGAGGATGAAATGGGATGTGTGAAAGAGTCTCTTCTAGGAAGAGGGCCACTGTTCCTCAGGGGCAGGAAGGTCTCCTTGTGGCAGTAGCGTTTTGAGAAGAGACCTGAAGGATGGGAAGGAGCTGGCCGGGTGGGCTGAGTGTTCCTGGCAGAGGAAATAGCAAATGCTGAGGCCCTGAGGTGGAAATGTACCTGGCATTTGACGAACTGAGAGAAGGCCAGTGTAGCCAGAGGGCTGTGCATGAGGTATCCATGAGGCTAGATGGCTGTTGTGGGTTGAATTGTGTCTCCCCAAAAAACATCTGTTCAAGTCCTAATCCTGGCTACCTGTGGATGTGGCCATATTTGGAATAAGAGTCTTTGCAGGTGTGATGAAGTTAAGATGAGGTCATACTGGGTTACGGTGGGCTCTGTTCCCGCGACTGCTATCCTTACAAGAGGGCCATTTGGACACAGACACACGGGGAGAATGCCACATGATAATGGAGGCGGGGACTGTAGTGATGCCTCTGTAAGCCCAGAATGCCCATGATGGCCGGCGACTGCCGGAAGCTAAGACAGGCATGGGATGGTGTCTCCCTCGGGAGCCTCCAAAGGAATCAAGCCTGCTGACACCTTGATTTCAGACTTCTGAGTTTTAGAGCCGTGAGAGAATGGATTTCTGTTGCTTCAGGCTACCCGGTTTGTGGTGCTTTGTGATAGCCGCCCTGGGGATCTAATACAACCGGACGCAAGGACCAGAGAGTGTTGGGTTTTGTTGGCCGTGGGGAGGATTTTCCTCACGGCCTGTCAGGATAATTTACCTCAGAGGGGTGGCCGTGGAGCGCTGGCCTGCTGAGAAGAGAGCCTTGCTGTTCCAGGAGGTGCTTGTTGTCCCAGGCAAGTGGCATTCACATGGCTGTCCCTTCCCCACTGACTCATGCAGCAAACATGTCCCGAGTGTCTGATCTGTGTCCGGTACCTGGCTGGCCTCGGGCAACAGAAGGGACAAGGCTCACTTTCTGCATTACAACAGGGCTTGGCACACGATGGCCCCTGGGCCAAATCCAGCCCAACTGGTAGTTTGCAATTTTATTTTTAATGAGCTATAACTCACATAACATGAACTTCACTATTTCGAAGCGTATAATGTGGTGGTTTTACGTACATTCACAACGTTGTACTTAACCGTCACCGCTGTCTACTTCCAGAACATTTCCATCACCTCACAAAGAAGCCCTACCCACTGGCGGTGACTGTGTGCGAGTACTTCATTCCCAGGATTTCCATCGACGTGGAGTGTTACCATTAAATCATGAATTTTTTTTAGACTTTTCCTATTTGTTCATTAGGACGTGGCATAACTGTTTTAATTTGGGTTTCTTTGATCCTGGTGTGGTTGGCAATTTTCATATGCTTCTTGCGTTCCTATATATCATCTATGAATTAATCTGTTCATATCTTGTCCGTTTTTCTATTGGGTTCATCTTTTCCTATTATTCCCTAAGAGTACTTTATATTAACTTTATCAGTTAATTTCATAGAACTGTCGTGCCTGTCATAGGTATTCTTCTGTCCTCCTTGGCTCCTAAACTACATTTGTGCCTCATCCCTGCTGTGATCCGCAGTTTCTGATTTTGAAGGGGTCACCTCTGTCAGTCCTGCTCTTTTAGGGTTTAGGGTTTTCTTTGCCTGTTTCCAGATCATTCACATGTTGTTTGTAAGCCTCGCAATAGCCTGCAGGTTAGACAGGACGTTTTGTAAGTTGCAGATGTGATACGGTGTGAACCGACTTACCCAAGATTCACCTAGCTTGTAAGTGATTGAAGCCAGCACTTAATCCAAGCTGGGCTGACCCCAGAACCCTTGCCTCCCTCGGGGACCCCCTTCCTTGGGACCTAGTCCAGCAAATCTTTTTGGGTAAGAGCTATGTACTTAGCGTGGCACCGGGTCCCGTGGAGGAATACCGAGTCCTGACCTTTGAAGGACTTAAAATTTACTCGGAGCGAGAAGTCCGAGAACCATGAAATAGGCAATATCAATAATAGTGACGTTGACATTTACTGAGTGCAGAGCGTGTGCAAGGTGCTGTGCTCGGTGTTTTCCACACGGTCTCTTGCTTGTTCTCACAATCACCCTAGGAGCTGAATGCTCACATCACGGATCTCTAGGGGAGACCTTACAGTTCCCTGTGTCCAACTCAGATCAGACCCCAAGGCCACAGGGATGCTGCATTGGGAGCTGTCTAGGACAGACCTGTGAAAGACAGACTAATGTTCCCCCTACAGAGATGTCCATGTCCTAATCCCGGTGACTTTACCCTACATGGCAAGAGAGACTTTGCAGCTGGGATTAAGATCTTGAGATGGGGAGATTATCCTGGATTTTCGGGGTGAGCCCCATGTCATTACATGGGTCCTTCTAAAAGGGAGGCAGAAGGGTGGGACTCAGTAGCAGGAGACATGATGACAGATGTCAGAGGTTGGAGTGAGGCAAGGAGGGGCCAGGAGCCAGGGAATGCAGGTGGCTTCGGAAAGCTGAGAGAGCGAGGAAATGGATTCCCCCCCGCCCCGGGGGCCTCCAAGAAGGAATGAGCTCTGCCAACACCTTGATTCCAGGCCCACAGGATCATTTCCAACTTCTGACCTCCAGAACTAGAAAAGAATAAATCTGTGTTGTTTTAAATCAGTTTGTAGCAGTTTGTTACAGCATCAATAGGAAATGAATATAGCTGCCTCATTGTCCTCTCAAGCACTCCTGGCAGGCTGTGCGCCCATTCTTTGTATGAGCAACGTGGCTATGATGCATGCAAGCCTAGAGTGTAGATGAGGAATGTGGGCTACAAAAGCCTGGCAACTTGGGCTTACAAGAGTAACCAACTCGGGGCTCCTGGGTGGCTCAGTGTCAGTTGCATGTCTGACTCTTTTTTTTGATAAAGATTTTATTTATTTATTTGACAGACATAGCGAGAGCAGGAACACAAGCAGGGGGAGTGGGAGAGGGCGAGCAGGCTTCCCGCTGAGAGGGGAGCCCGACTCGGAGCTCGATCCCAGGACCCCCGGATCATGACCTGAGCCGAAGGCAGACGCTTAACGACTGAGCCACCCAGGCGCCCCGCGTGTCTGACTCTTGATTTTGGCTCAAGTCATGATCTCAGGGTTGTGAGCTCGAGCCCCACATCCAGCTCCGTGCTCAGTTGGGAGTCTGCTTGGGGTTTTCTCTTTCCTTCCTCTGCCCTTTTCCCCGCGCACACTCTTTCTCTCCCTCCCTCTCTCTCTCAAATAAATAAATAAAATCTTAAAAAAAATTTAAAAAGTAACCAGTTCATCCTGGTTTGCCCAAGACTTTCTCAGTTTTCTCACTGAAAGTTCCGTGTCCTAGGAACCCCCTCAGGCTTCAGCAAACTAGGACAGTTGGTCACCCAAAATCCTAGGGGCATCACTTATTTGGTTGTGTGACTTTGAGCAAGTAACTTAACTTTCTCTGGGTCTCAGTTTCCTTATCTGCAAAATGAGGTAATAAGTTTAACAGTGCCTAGCCCATAGTAGATGCTCAATAAATGTTAGCTTTTATTATTACATGAGACCAAGTGCAGGACAGAAATTCCTGGAGTTGCTTCATCAGGAAGGTAGTAATATTCTTGAAAATCTCAGGCCATGGTTTGAGTCTCCCTGAACATTTGTCTTTCTTTACCTTCTGATCACCAGGGAGCCCCTCCCTTCTCTCTGAGCCCATGAGGACTTGCTTCGTGGGCGGCAATGTGACGCTCACCTGCCAAGTGACTGGAGCCTACCCCCCTGCCAAGATCCTGTGGCTGAGGAACCTCACCCAGCCTGAGGTGGTCCTCCAGCCCAATGGCCACTATCTCATCACGCAGAATGGCCAGATCTCCAGTCTCACCATCCGCAACTGCTCCCAGGCCCTGGATGAGGGCTACTATGTCTGTCAGGCTGAGAACCCTGTGGGGGTGCGGCAGGTGGACATCTGGCTGACCGTGAAAGGTGAGTGAGGGCAGGGGCCCCAAAGGAGGACGGTGAGAGCTTCAGAGGACCAGGCACCAGCATGGGGACAGTTTGGTTCTTCCCTATACGCGGGTCACTGCCACTGGGGAGAAGGCGTATCTGCTTGACTGTGACTTGATAAGGTGGAAAAACTATTATCCAGTCGTAAATCTCTAACATTGCATGGGGATAAAAAAAAAAAAAAAAGGATTTATGTTGGGGCGCCTAGCTGGCTCCATCGGAAGAGCATGCGACTCTGGATCCCGGGGTCATGTGTTGGAACCCCACACTGGGTGTAGAGATTACTAAAATAATAATAAAATAAAACTTAAAAAAATAATAACTTGTTACATCCCAAAGAATATATATTATAAATATAAAGTACATAAAAAACAAAAAATGTAAGTCGTGAAGCATAATAGCAAAATGCACACCTGAGAAACTACCATCCCGCTTAAGATACAGAGGGGTGCCTACAATGCTGAAGTTATTTGTAGGTAGTATGGCCAGATTTAGAAAATGACAACAAAGCTAAAAAAAAAAAACAAAACAAAACCAGGATGCCCACTTGAATTTGCATTTTAGAAAAACAAAGCATTTTTTAGTGTAAGTATATCCCACATT
The DNA here is from genome assembly GCF_002201575.2 of Neomonachus schauinslandi. Lineage (NCBI taxonomy): Eukaryota > Metazoa > Chordata > Mammalia > Carnivora > Phocidae > Neomonachus > Neomonachus schauinslandi. The sequence goes on from NC_058416.1 coordinate 78,306,371, forward strand.
TTCCATGGGACATACTTATTCTAAAACAGGATTCATTGTTTATCTGAAATCCAAATTAAATGGGCATGTTGTATTTTTTTCGGCCAACCCTACCTCTAGACCCCTTTCCAGTCTCATCCTGGGCCTCCTGAAAAAGGTAAGCAACTATCCTGAATTTTTTTATTCAAGAAAAATTTTACTACATAGTGAAATCCTTGCTGTTTCCACTCCACATTTTGTTCCTAGGGTTTATTCATGCCAACATGTGTAATTATACTTTGTACCTCTTCACTGCTGTAGGATTTTCTACTGTGTCATGATTCCACAACTAAGTTACTAATTTTCCTGCTGATAGACTTTGGTATTGTTTCTGATTTTGATGTTGTTGTTGTGATGAGCAAAAGTGTTGCCATGAAAATCTTTTACCCAGCTCCTTGTGTACACATATATAGCAGGTCCCTAGGCAAATATTTCTCTAGGATATATGTAGAAGGAATAGAAAGGAAGGGTTATGCACATTTGTATCTTTCTGGGATAATAGCAAATCATTTTCCAAAGTGGTCATACCAATTTCTATTCACAGCAGCAGTATTGAAGAGTGTTGAGTTGTTCTGCATTTTTGCCTTCAGGCTTTGTGATTTTTGCCCATTAAGTACATGTAAAATGGAATCTTACTGTTGTTCTAATTGGCCCTTCTGTGTTACTAAGAAGATTGAACATTATTTCATATGTTTGCTATTTGTGTTTCTTCTGTGAAATACTCACTGTGTCTTTTGACATTTTCCCCTTTCTTACAGATATGTAGGAGTTCTTTAGAAATTCTGCATACTAATTCCTTGTTAGTTTTACATGTTACAAGTATTTCCTTTTAGCTTGTTTGTCTTTTTTTGCTTTCTTTTTGGTATCCTTTGATTAGCAGACATTCTTACTTTCATGTAGTTAATTTTATGGATCTTATATCATTAGCAATTTTTACATCTCAAAAAATCTTATCTCCCCCACGGCCACAAAGATACTATCCTATACTTTCTCCTAAAAAGTTTTAACATTTTGCCTTTTACAGTTAAATCTTTAATCCATCTAGAATTGATTTTTGTGAATGGTGTGAGGTGTGGGGATTGAGTTTCTCCCCCGCCCAAATTTGGATAGCCATCGATTCCAGCACCATTCTTGAATAATTCCTCTTTTACTCACTAATCTGTCATCTATCAAATTTTCTTTTACGTGTAGTCTGTTCTTGGGTTCTCTATTCTGTTCCATTCATCACTACTGTTTATCATGGGACCAATAGCTCACCCTCTTCATTTCGGTGGCCTTATAAACAGTCTTGATGTCTGGAGATTTTAACCTTCCAGTCTTCCTTTGCATCACATGCTTTCCACAAACTGTCTGAGGTCGGGAAATGAGATATTTATCTTCTTTATGGAGAGGTCATATGCCTTGCCGGATATCATGGAACCAAAACAAAACTGAGACCCAGGTAGAGGAAGGGAGCTGTTGCTCTTTGACCAGCACGTCAAAGAATCAGTGGAATGAATCAGTAGTGTGATTTGTCCGGGTACCTGGGTGGCTCAGTGGTTAAGCGTCTGCCTTCGGCTCAGGTCATGATCCCAGGGTCCTGGGATCGAGCCCCGCATCGGGCTCCCTGCTCGGCGGGAAGCCTGCTTCTCCCTCTCCCACTCCCCCTTCTTGTGTTCCCTCTCTCGCTGTGTCTCTGTCAAATAAATAAATAAAATCTTTAAAATAAATAGTGTGGGGGCGCCTGGGTGGCTCAGTCGGTTAAGCGACTGCCTTCGGCTCAGGTCATGATCCTGGAGTCCCGGGATCGAGTCCCGCATCGGGCTCCCTGCTCGGCGGGGAGCCTGCTTCTCCCTCTGACCCTCCCCCCTCTCGTGTGCTCGCTCTCATTCTCTCGCTCTCAAATAAATAAATAAAGTCTTTAAAAAATAAAATAAAATAAATAAATGGAAGCATGCGGGCGCCTGGGTGGCTCAGTCGGTTGGGCGACTGCCTTCGGCTCGGGTCATGATCCTCGAGTCCCGGGATCGAGTCCCGCGTCGGGCTCCCTGCTCGGCGGGGAGTCTGCTGCTCCCCCTGCCCCTCCCCCCTCTCATGTGCTCTCTCTCTCTCATTCTCTCTCTCAAATAAATAAATAAAATCTTAAAAAAAAAAATAAAATAAATAGTGTGATTTGTCTTTGCAGAACCTTTAAATATCGGGGGACTTGTGGGCACCATCATGAGCCTCCTGCTGCTGGGACTGGCTATCATCTCAGGGCTTATGTTATATTACAACCCCGTGTTCTGCTGGAAAGGTAAGGATTTCTTGGGTCCCTTCGTTTACCTTTGAGGCTTCTTGAAAGGGTGTGGGTGGGGGAAGGAGGCCCCGGTTGTGCTCCTACCCAAGGTCCCATTCTATAGGCTTCTTGACTGGGGCCGGATGTACAATAATGAGTCACTTAAGTACCATCCCTGAACACCCTGTCACCTGTCATGTTGGGTCAGTTTTCTCATTTCTCCGTTTCTTTTGCAAACGTTAGATTAAAAACTTTGCTGAAGTGGATGTTACTGGATATTAATTTTCTTTCCTTTCTCCCTTCAGTAGGAAGCACTTTCAGGTGAGTGTTCCTAGAATCGAGTCAAAAACCCATTTCCGTGGTCTGTCTTCCCTGCTGTTTTTGTTTTCTTTGTAAGAGCAATACTAGCAGCCGCTGTGGAGGACCCACCATGTGCCGAACACTGGGTGGAGGGGCTTCGTTAGGCCTTATTGGAAACTCTTTCATAAACTCTTCAGCAGGGTAGTGGCACCTCCATTTTCCAGATAAGGAGATGGACGCTCAGGGAGTTAAAATAATTTCTGCAAGCTCACCCAGGAAATGAAGAGCGGCGCCTGTGTTCCGATCCAGGTCTGACTGATTCCAAAGTCTGTGCTCTTTTTGTGATGCCAGACCTCAGGGTGTAGTACCAGACCCCAGACCTCAAGCTGGGCTTTCACTGAAGCATAAAGATGGTGTGTGGGCTGTGAGCCCAGGCATGTGCGCATTTATTTTATTTAATTTCCTAAAAAGAGCTGAAAGGAAGAATAAGTCATAGTCTCACAGCATGTTTTGGAAGACTAGTCTGAGCATGCCCTCCCAAAAGGAAATCTCAGGGGGCGCCCGGGTGGCCCAGTCGGTTAAGCGTCTGACTCTTGATTTTGGCTCAGGTCACGATCTCAGGGTCATGGATTGAGCCCTAAGTCAGGCTCTGTGCTCAGCGGGGAGTCTGCTTGTCCCTCTCCTTCAGCTCCTCCCTGTGCTTGCGCACTATGTCTAAAATAAATAAATAAAATCTTTAAAAAAAACAACAAAGCTCAGTAGGGACAAGGTAACTAAATGGAACTTGTGTAATCATTTCCTAAAGAGATTCTGGGTTGGAGCAAAGAAGGCTTCTCTTTGTTCCTTTTAACCAGTTTATGAAGGGATATTCCTGTTCTGGGATGATCTTTCACGGGAAAATGTTACCTTTACTACCCTGTATTTGAGGGACATCTCCCCAGTGAGCCTTTCATTCCCCAGGCCTATTTCTCACAGGAGGAGGCAGCAAGGCATAGTGGGAAAACGCTTTGTAACTAGCGGACCTGGGCTCAGATTTGCACCTCTGCCATTCCCAAGCCCTGTGCTCTTGGAAAATCCCTGATTCTCTCTGAGCCTCTGTCTCCTCATCGGTTTTCCAGAAGGAGACTGTGAAGATTATATGAAAATGTAATGCTCCAGCACTGTCACTGGCCCGTGGCATGTGTAAGAAATGCACAGTCTGGCTGGGTAGGCAGAACCAGCAGTGAACTGGAGAATTAAATGCTAAACCGCTGGGCATGGACTCCAAGTGCAATCATGGTTCAAGGGCTTGCGGGGAGGGAGAGGACTTTACCTGGGCCTTGAATAATGAGTAGGAGGCAAAGTTTCAGTAAGTAGAGCAGAAATAAAGGGCGTTTCAGGAAAGGAACGTAGCATTCGTGTACGTGCTGTGAGGGGAACTAAAATGGTAGGTTCCTGGGACAAAGAGTCACCTGCCCAAGGAGCAGAGGGGAGTAATAAAACCCACCCAGGAAAATACGTGATTGTCTGTAGGAATCTGTGGCTGCATCTCTTTGAGAGATTACAATCACACCATCCTCTCTTAACTGAGGTGAACGCACAAAGAATTTTCCATGTTACAAAAGAGGTTGCCATCAATCCAGTGTTTTCTATTCAGAGAGGGCTGATGTTAGGGGGAAAAAAATGGGGTATCTTCTTGATTATTTCTTCCCCTTTGGAAATTAGGGGACAAGACATGGGGGATGTCATGGTTTTGGTGGATTCAGAAGAAGAGGAGGAGGTAGAGGAGGAAGATGCCGCTGAAGAGGAGGAAGAAGAGGAGGAAGCAAATGAGAGAGAGGCATCGCCAGAAGAAATCCGTAAGCATGGCCACGTTCACAGAGTGACTGCCCTGGTGAATGGGAATGTCGACTGGATGGGCAGTGGGCTCCAGGCTCTGCAAGGTGAGCTCTTTCTCCTTCAAAGCACTCTGTTAGGCTGCACTGGGACTCCCAGTAAGAATCTCTGAGAGGTGAGTCTAGTTTTAAAGGGTGGGGAAGGTAGTTAAAGCTTCATCTAGGATCTGTCAACTCCCGACCCCACAATTAAACTGACAGACATTTATCAAGGACCTGCTCTGGGAAAGGCACGATATTGGCATTGTTGGGGGAATAAAAAAAAAAAAAAAGACCGATCATAACTGTAGGCAGGGAGCTTTCCAAGACAAGTCAGAGTGTACCGAGGAAAACTTGGGGAAACTTAAGACGAAAGCAAGATTGAACCATCACTTTGAGAGAGCAGTAGAAGAGCTGTTGCAAGGAGGAATTTGATTATTGCCAGAGGAATGATAGGCTTAAAAATCACAGGACCTCAGGGGCGCCTGGGTGGCTCAGTCGTTAAGCGTCTGCCTTCAGCTCAGATCATGGATACCGGGGTCCTGGGTTCAAGCCCCGCGTCTGGCTCCTGGCTTGACGGGGAGCCTGCTTCTCCCTCTCCCTCTGCCTCTTCCCTGCTCATGCTCTCTCTCTCTCTCTGTATCTCTCTGTCTCAAATGAGTAAATAAAATCTTTAAAAAAGAAATCACAGGACCTCAGAGAGAGGTGAGTGGTTCAGGGGTGCATTGGTTGGGAGACGCTTAATGGCAGAAGGAGGATACGAAGCAAGTCTTTCAGGACAGTTGAGTTTGAATAAGCAGAAAGGAGAGAGAGAGAATTCCAGGTGAGGGGACTGGCACGAACCAAGTGATGCAGTATCAAGCAGTATCAAGCACGTCTAGAGGATCTTGAGTGAAAAGAACAGGAGAAAAGGGGAACACACACCCTGCCCCACCTGCTCCCCCCGTGAATTCCCGTTCTGAGGCTTACCGGTGAAGGACTAGGAAGTGCAGTGATTGAAAACGGATGGTGGAGATGGAGTGACCTCTTGTTTAGCTCACTCAGACTCGGATCTGCTTTTCCCTCCTGTCCAGATGACAGCAGTGAGGAGCAGAGTGACATCGTTCAAGAAGAAGACAGGCCAGTTTGAAGAAAGAGAACTATCCTCCGTTATCCCATCTTAAAAGCCTGGAAAGCTACGTTGAAGATGAGCTTTTCATCCTGCTTTGACTTGACTTGCACCCCTGCCTGAGGGCTGAAAATGGTTTGGGACACTCAGCGAAAAAAGAAAAACACACACACAGATTCCCTTCCCCACCCCCCCCTTTTTTTTTCTAAATTGGTTTGATTTGCTGTTAAGTTTTCTCATTGATGTTAAAACGTGTCGGGAACAGGCAGTGCGTGGCGGGGAAAGGTGCATTTGGCATCTGAGGTGCCCCCTTCACGGTGACTCTGGCTTGATCCAGGTTGACTGATGCTGATTTGGAGGGGACAAGAGTGGGGGGAAGCACCTGGCCTCCATGCACAGTGCTCCCAGTACACTCTTAGAGGTCCGTGACCAGCTTGCCCCATACACACAAGGGAATAGTGTGGGGTGATAGGGACACCTCCTTTATCACTGCCCGGAAAGCCAGGCAGACGTCACCTCCCTGGAAAAGGTGAGGAGGTGTCCGATACTGATGGGGAGTCAAAGGGAGGCAGTTTGGCTCGGGTTTTGGAGTTGTAAACACCTAGGCTTGAACGTGGGCCCTGCTCCTTACTGGTTTCCTGGCCTTGGGCACGTTGCTTTCCTCTGCCGGGGCCTCAGTTTCCTCATCTGTAAAATAGGTGAAATCATACCTGCCTTACAGGGTATGGTGGGGACTAAATGAGGTATTGTGGAGGGGAAAGTGCTATCCAGCAGGTGTTCAGTAGATGTTCTTTATCCTCTCCTCTGCCTTTCCTAGTGGAAGAAACTATGTCATCTGTAAGTTACAGGCTGCTGCCTGGGCCTCTCCTTCTTTGTAAAATGGTTTCAGAGGAAGCATTATCAGGGCTCTCCTGACGCTATTTGCTTCCCTGGAGGTGTAATTCTTTTCAAAAGAGGTAGGGGCCCCTAAGAGGAAGTGCCTTTCATTAGAACCTCTCATTTTGCAGAGCTTCATATTGATACAAAAGCCTCTTGGGTGACTCCCTAGTAGCTTGCAGATTTTCCCATTCTCCCCTTTCTCCGGTGGCTTTGAAAGAAGGCAGGAGAAATGTTTTGCAATGGAGTACCTGGTGATAAGTACTCCTTGGGCAGACTAGTTCCTCTGGCCTCCATTTCTCGATCTTGGAAATGGGGACGGGAAAACTTGTTTCCTTCCTCCTACTTAAGGAGAGTATGAGGATGCACTGATCAACAATGTAAAGTTTTGAATGAAATAACATCTGATGAGTTTAAGCTGCTGTTTCCAGATCCCTGTACAGCCCAGAGATTGTTCGTCTCTGATTTCGTCCAAATCTCTTATATGTCAGAGACCTAATAAGGGTGCAAAAGATGTGGGCTAAACATGAAAATCTGACTTGAGTTTGCACTCTTTAATGTTCATATCCCACTTGCTGGGCAAGAGCTAAGGCTTAAGGGAGAGCTTCCTTTCTCCAAATAACAGGGACTGGGACTCCAGTAAGATGAGAAGCTGGTTGTCTGCAGCGTTCCCCTGTGGACTGCTGACAACCCACCATGGAAGATACACCAAAAGTCAGAAAATCATCCTTGCCAGGTAAAATTTATTGTGATGCAGTAAGTGCCAACTGGTAATTCTCACCGTGGGGCTGACCAGGAACTGCTGCGAAGAAAAAGGTGTCACGGGGAGGAGTCTAATTTTCTTGGACGAAAAGATTGAACTGAGCAAATGACTAGGAGTGAACCCCATCCCCAGCTGAGAGCCCTGTGGATCGCAGAGGCTGGCTGCAGGTTGTTACCCCCAGCTAATCTGGGGTGTACAGCAAACTGCAGTTCTTATGTGCTGGGGCTTCTGCCGCCCAGCACTTCCTGGATGTCGCCACTCTGGACAGCCCAAGTCACTGTTTCAGAACAGACTTGAGTTGCTTCTAAATCACTGAACTCTGAGTCTGTCTCCCTTTAGAATCTTCCACGATTAAATTCCTGACTTTGAGGGTTCACTCTGCAGAGGCAACCATATTAAAAAAAGAAAAAAAAAAACAGGAAAAAAATTCCTAGCTAGGAACGCAGAGAATGATTTGCAAGATCACTGAGACGCTTTGCAGAACTTCTTCTCTTGCACACGCACCTGATGATAGGAAATCTTTGGGGCAAGGGTTTTCCGCTAGCAATTGGGGGCTTCAAGGTCTTGTTGCCAAACGCTCTACACCCTAGATTAGCTGAGTCACGACTTTGGTCACTCATATCTGAGCCCTGGGTCAGTTGAGAGCACAGGTATCGGCAGCCTTCAGTTTTAAAGGATTGTTAAAGAATTAGGTCTTTCTTTTATTTTAAGATGACTCATCCCTAAAACTACAAGCATGAGACAGTGGGTTACAAACTCTCTGTGGCAAAGTCCAGGTTGTTACATTGTGCTGTTACACAATCGTATCAGAAGGTATTCTGAACTCCAAGATCCACTTACCAGAACCAGGAAGATAAATACTGAACGGCTATCACAACTGACATTTCAGAAGGAGACACTGGGGAAGGGCTCAGGCAATCCTGTGGCTTTGATATTAGTTCTAATTCTCACAAGCACATATAGGCCCTAAGACTGCAGACAACCCACCATGGAAGATACACCATAAGTCAGAAAATCATCCTTGCCAGGTAAAATTTATTGTGATGCAGTAAGTGCCAACTGGTAATTCTCACCGTGGGACTGACCAGCAACTGCTGCGAAGAAAAATTAGATCCCTCTGCATTATCTACATGTTAATATTTGGTGTGCTGTGGGAGGGGTGGGGACAGAGAAATTTATTCTGAGGTTATAATATGAATTTTTAAAAGATTATGGAATAAAGTTATTTTTAAATAAATGCTTTAATGATCTTGATTTAGACTTGATTAGTAAACTGAAAGATTTGGAGAAATGGGTTTGCCTCCCCCAGTTTTTTTTACTAGCTTTCCCCGTGTTGGCAGTGAAACCGTTCTCATTGCCATTTTATTCTTTATAGATACTCTCTCACACTGAGACTCCTGCACCTTTCCTGATCTCCTTGAGAAACTTGTTCTTCCATTTTGTCCCCCTTCCCTGCCATACCTCTTTTTGGTCAGACTGCATGCTTTCTAACATTAAAGGGTTAGGGTAGCAGTCTTCAGGAAGAACCTGGATCTGCTGCTGGGCTGGCTGAAAAGATGAATTCTATCAGCTGTCCTGTAGTTGTGGGTGGCCTTGGGAGTTCTTTACTGGGCTCAGCTAATTGTAACCCCCATAATGTCTCACGGGGCCTCCCACTTTCCTGTCCTAGGCCCAGGCTAGACCGCAGTTTTTAGAGGAAGCTTCAAGTCAGTCTCCCTCTTAGGTCATTCTTCCTCCCACCCCTTTCTTTACTGCCCTCCAGTCTCGCTCGCGGCTCCCTCCTCCTTGCCCTGGCCTTGCTCCCCAGCTCTTTATCACAGCGGTTCCAACTTAACTTACATCCTTTCTAACCAAACCCGTGCTTCCTACCTTAACCTCAGTGTCCCACGTTCCTTTCCACCCAGCCCCTCCCTTTGAATATGTGTGGGTTTAATCCAAGCTGGTTTCTGAGTCCCCACTGTACCCCTGGCCTGTTTCGCTTCTCTCCCTGTTGTCCCCAACACCTCTTTGCGTGAACTTCCGTCCTCCTAGGTCACACCCATGTTTACCCAGTTTGTCCAGATTTGGACCCCCACTCTTCTTGGATTCCCCCCTTTTTTTTTTGTCTGGCCCGCTGCCCCTTTCTCACCGCCCATTTTAACCTTGACATGCTCGTTTTCACCCTCCATTTTCCGCCGGGTTTGTCTTTTTCTAGTTCCCATTTTCAAAAACCGGCGGCTTACCATTCCTAACCCCTGAGCTGGGCTCCTCCACCAAAGCTCCCATTTAACCTCTGAGCTCCCGGCCTCAGCGCCCCCATTTTATTCCCCAGGCTCGTTCCTTCCCTCCCGCCTCTCACCGGCTCTGGAGTTCCCGGACCCCCTCCCCCCCCTTCCCCCCCCGCCCCCCCCCTTTTTCCCCCCCCCCCCAGTTCCCTTGATCCCTGGTGTCTTCAGGTCCTCGTTCTCGAGCGACAGTCTCCTTCCTATTCGCTCCCCCCTTTTTCACCTGGTTCCCAGCCCCTCCGGCTTTCTCCCCGCCCCATCGCCCCCAGTTCTCTCTTCAGTCCTCCGCTCCCTTCCCTCGGACTCCCTCAGCCCCGCTCCCCGCCGCACCCCCTTTTCTGCTTACACCTCCCGCACCCACCCCCATCCCCCGTTGTCACCCGCCGCGTTCCTTCCGCTCCCGATTTCCCCCTCC
>NC_058416.1:78316624-78378366 GCF_002201575.2 Neomonachus schauinslandi
TCCTGGGGCATGGGGATGGGAGGGGCGCGGCGGGGGCGCGGGGGCCTGGGCCGTCCGCGCGGGCCGGCGGCGGGGGGGCGCGCCCGGCGCCCAGCTTTGTTTCACTTTCGCTGTCAGCGGCCGCCACCGCGCCTCCCGCCCGCCGCGGACAGCACCGGAGGAGCACGGGCCACCGCGTGCCGGGGATCCCCATGCCCCAGGACAGTGGGGGGCTCCCCCGGCCCGACGCCTACGCCCGGGGTGGGGGAACACGGGGGTGCGCCGGGCCCTCAGGGGGTGATAACCCAGGGGGCGGGTGCCCAGGTGCCAGGTGACGCACTTGCGGGTCTGGGTGGGCGTCAGGTCTGCCCCTTAGAAGCGGTGTGATCGTGCACGGGCCACTTAACCCAAGTCTGTTTTGTATCTGCGAAATGGGATAATAATAGTACGTGCCCCAGTGGGTGGTTGGGAGCTTCCCAACTTGCTATTCGTGAGAATGGGGACTGGGTCCCTATTAAAAAAATCTCTTGCGAGCCTCTCCCAGCGGAGACTCATTGGGAGAGGTGGGGTGGGGTGGGGCTGGGGATGCTGCTCCGGGCTGGCATATTTGATAGGGCAAGTTTAGGATACATTGATGGGTGAGGTGCATGCCTCTGTCCTTGTTAACAGCTGTCATCAGAAAACAGTGTGGAAGTCTGAGAATATCGGATATACTTGGAGAGTCAGCCCAAATGAACGTGTAATCTCGGTGTACTTGTTATGTGTGCTTGTTAGGCAAAGGCACAACCTCCAGACTATCCCTTCGTCTTCTCCCTTCCAGCCACCTTGCCTCTAAACCCTACCTATACAGAAATTTGGGGTAGGCTTGGGATTTATTCTGGGAGTTCCAACTCTTGAATATCCCTCCATGCTTAAAGGCAGTTTCTTTAGGGAAAGTTCTCAGAAGGGGTCAAGGCCTAGGGTTCAGAATTGTTCCAGAACCTCTTGGTACTCTTCCAGTGAAGTTCAGGCCTCATCTTGCTTGGAGGATTCTGATTGTTGATGTTTGTCTTTCCCTGGCTAGTTTGATGGAGCGGGGGATTGTTGGTGGGTAGGTTCAAATCAGGGTATTCCCTGGGGTGGTGTAACTTTTTAATTTGGGAAATGACATTTCTTTGTTTGCTGTAGTCAGGCATTCAGTAAAAGGTGTAGAGGCAGCTCTCTCTGCCTTCCCATCTAGATAAGGGCTTTCTTTTCAGTGAGTGTGTTACCACTTTTTAAATGGCCCCTACTGTTTGTGTGAATCTTATGTGACTCTTTTTATAGCTTCCGCTGTTGTTTCCATTGACTCCTTATAGTTAAAACTGAAAGCGATCTGTAGCTAGCCTCCCTTTTTAGCTGGAATCTGTTTCCAGTTCTGAGTTTTTCCTAATGATTGACGACCGTGTTTTGGGGTGTGGGCAGAGCTGTTGAGAGCTGCCAAGTTGCTGTAAAAAAAAAAAAAGGCCAGAGACTTTTATGTTCTTTTGAAACTGAATAAAGTCCATTGTAATGGGATTACAATGGACAACAGTAGATATCTTCAGAGCAGTGGTTAGAATTCATTTATTCTTTCGACAAATATTTATTGAGTATCTACTGTGTGCCAGGCACTCTCTAGGCCAGCTCTGGCCAATAGAAATATAATGCCACATCAGTAATTTAAAATCTTCTAGTGGCTGCAGTAAAAGAAGCAAAACAGGTGAAACCAATTTTAAAATTGTAGCTGTCAATCCAACATGTCTAAAATATTACCATTGCAACATGTAATCACAATTATTGATATATTTTAGATTTTTTTTTTTTGGTACTAAGTTCAAAATACGGTGTGTGTTACATACCTAACAGCCCAGCTCAGTTCGGACTTGGCATATTGCAAATGGTGGTCAAGTGTGGCTAGTGGTTAGTGTATTGGACAGTGCAGCTCAGTTGCAGCGGGCAGAGAGGCAGGTTTGGGGTGTGGGTTGGGAAGAGCTAGACAGTAAATGTATAAAAGCAAGTAAGCAATCAAGACGAGAGGAGTGAGTGGTGCCTCTAAAGAACATTGAACGGAGGGAAAGGAAAGTGACCGAGCCACTTGAGACAGTGAGGCCAGGAAGGTCTTTGAGAACGTGACATCAACCCTGAGCCCTGCCATGGTAAGATGGAGCAGTCAGACAGGGATCTGCGGTCTGTCAGGCAGTTTTCTGGACCTGTGGAAGAGCCAGTGTCAAGGTGATGAGGCAGGACAAATCACCAGGCTCCCTGCTGGCTGGAGTCATTGCTTCCATCTCTGTGTTCAGGTGAATCTCCTTGCACAGAAGCAGCTGATAATAAATATCTTTCCATTCAGCCTGGTCGTCCAAATACATCCCAGTGTTTAACTAGAACATGCAGCTCCGTGGGCCTTTTCACCACAAAGGACCACGGCAGGTACGATCCCGGATGAAAGCTGGATCCTCTTGGCTCTGGTTTTTTAAGTTCTGCGCTAATTATGGCTTCTCCATCCCCCTTCCCCCGCAGCAGCCAAGTTTTGTTTGGGCCCAGACTCTGCTTCAGAATTTCCTGAGTTCTAGAAATGAAGAGACAGGAGTCACTGAGTTTTTTCTTCTTTTAGCTCCTGGATTCCTGAGCCTGAAATAGCAGGAGATTAAATCTCCAAATCACAGAAATAGAGTGTGAAATCTGGGTATGGCTCATGTTTAAGAAGCATTTCATGTGAAATGTTTGGCATAGGCAACATAATAGTCTAAGGGGCTTCATTTTGTTTGTATTTAAAGAGGTATACCATGTATATTTATTCAACAAATACTTACTGCCTGCCTGCTCTCTGCCAGGAACTCTGCTGGGCACTGCAGATAAACATACGAGGTCCCTGCTTCCGTGGAGTTGATGTCCTGGTTGGGGGGAGACCGACTGCTAATCGTAATGGTGATTGTGCTGTAAAGAACATGATGTGAGGAGGGATTATGAAGGACATTGACTTGGGGTCAGAGAAGGGCTCGTGAAGGAGTTGTTATTTGAGCCAAGACTGAATGAAGAGAAGGTGCCAGTCATGGAAGGGCATTCCAGGTGAAGAGACTAGCTGGTGCAAAGGCCCTAAGGTCGGAACTAATTGAGCACAGTCAAGGGGTGAGTGAAGGCTAGAGCCAGGGCCAGGGAGGGGAGAGTTATAAGCCCAGGTGGGAGATGAAGGCCAGGGGCCAGGTTATGCAGGACATCAAGGGCATGGTAAGGAGCTTGAATTTTATTCTTTTTTTTTTTTTTAATTTTATTTATTTATTTGAGAGAGAGGAAGAGAGAGAGTACAAGCAGGGTGAGGGGCAGAGGGACAAGCAGACTCTTGGATGAGCGAGGAGTCTGACACGGGGCTTGATCCCAGGACCCTGGGATCATGACCTAAGCTGAAGGCAGAGTCTCAACGGACTGAGTCACCCAGGCGCCCCTTGAATTTTATTCTAAGAGTAGTTGAAACTGATCACTCTAGGAGGTGAGGATTGGGGGTGGGGCAGAGTGGAAGCTAGGAGAGCAGTTGCAGGGCTGCTCAGTGAGAGATGATATTGATGAGATGGTTTGCATAGATTAGAATAGTAGCCATGGAGATGGAGAGAAGTTAGGTTTGCCAAGCCTTTTGGAAACAGCCTCGATAGAGCTTGTTAATGGATTTGGTTGGGGAAGTAAAGAAAAGAGAGAAAACAGGGAGGACCCCTTTTTATATTGTGCAGAGCCTCCATGGTGTCAAAAGGATAGATAATGTGCCTGTTGTGGGGGAAGTGAGCCAAGTGTGAATATTATCAGGGTGGAATAAAGACGGTTCATCCCCTAGATAAAAATGTGCCTCCAGATCAGTCGATGTCATTTAATATTTGACTACATCAGAGTTTCTCAACCTCGGCACTATCGACATTTTGAGAAAGATAATCCTTCATTGTGGGGGGTTGTGCTCTGCTCTGCAGGGTGCTTGGCAGTATCTGTGGCTTCTTTTCATTAGATACCAGTAGCGCCACCCCCAGTTACGACGACCAAAAATGTCTCCAGACATTGCCACCTGTCCCCAGAGGACACAATCCGGTGAGAACCCCTGGATTGCCTGAAGGAGGCATTGACAGATTAGGGCTAGGTGACCACTAGGAATAATGAGAATGAAGACACCACCGCAGGTTTGCTGGGTAGCATTGAGAGACCTGTTTTGGATTTAAAATGTAAAGTAACTTCTTACCATGCCGATATTCCCATCCAAAGGAGTGTGTTCCTATAGACACGTAATTGTATAAATGACAAGATCCCATGTACAAACATGTACAGATTTCAGGAGGATTACCTGGGCCTATACAAATGCCAGTTTAGACAGACCTAATGTATTAAAACCTAGATTTATACATAGAACCTCAGGAAATGAATATTCTCTTTGCAAAGGAAACTTACTTTTCTTTAAATAGCAAAGCCACCAAAGGCTTGATGGATTAAAATTCTATTTAAAGACAGACTCTTCAGCAACACATTTTTTTAATAAAACAAGGTAGTACCCACACCTTCTATAATGCATATACCAGGAAATATTATATATATATGTATATAAATATCATATACAGATAAGGCATCTCGCTATATATGCATGTTTACCATCTGTTTCATTAAACCCAAGATACAATGGTTCTTACTTATCACTGAGAAAAAATACTGCTTATTTAACTAAAAATTCATCGTTTGTAAGGCACATCCTGATTTCGGCGAGGTCAAAATGAGAGAAGACATATAAAGGTGTATCCTAAAATAAATGAAATAGGGGTGTTTAAATTAGCATCTATCTGGTAACAGGTATAAAAGGGTCAAGGTCTTGAAACTACTGAGGTGGAACATAGACATCAGGAAGTGACCTCTTTCAGAGTGGAAGCCAGTATTTATATATATATATATATATATATATATATATATTTAAAGATTTTATTTATTTGAGACAGAGAGAATGAGAGAGCACATGAGAGGGGGGAGGGTCAGAGGGAGAAGCAGACTCCCTGCCAAGCAGGGAGCCTGATGCGGGACTCGATCCACGGACTCCAGGATCATGACCTGAGCCGAAGGCAGTCGCTTAACCAACTGAGCCACCCAGGCGCCCCGGAAGCCAGTATTTATATTAGTGTGTATCGTAATCATAATTAATGGGCAAAAAATCAGTTCTGAATGCCTTTAACTTGTGAGCTTCGTCAGCCATTGAGAACCTTCCACTGAGTGGAGACGTGAACTAGGAACTGCCTTTCAGGTGGCGGGAGAAGCCCCAATCCAGCACCAGCTCTTCACGAGGCACTGTGCTAGGCCCCGAGAGAAATGAAAATGAAATCATTTTGGTGTTTGAACAGGGTGCTTAAATTCTGGTGGAGGGTGGGCCAGAAGGAAATTTGTAACTGTAGGAGAGAATGAAGTAGGGGGGTAGGAGGCCCAGGCTCCCCTGCCCTTACTGTGGACGCAGGTGGGAGCCTTGGAATGCATTTGAGAGAAACGTGACGTGTATTTTAGCTTCAGCAGGGGGGATGGGGAGGGGGGAGGGCAGGAAAAATCAGGGGAGTCTCGTGAAAGATCTGGGCAAGTTGGGATGAAGGCTTAAACCAGAACAGAGGTGGAAAGTGGGAGGCCAGATCCAGAGGTCCGAGCGGCAGGAAGCAGGGCAAGTGCCTTGGTGATGGGGAGGAGGCTGGTGAGCGGCGGGGAGCCTTGGAGTTCCAGACATGCTTTCTAGGCCTCCCTCCCGGTGGCAGGTTCTTTTGAGGAGACCTTAAATACACTGGAAGGCCTCCTAATCTGCACCATCTAGCCGGGTCCCAGCCTGGGCCGGCTCTCCTTTCTTCCTCTTCAGGCATTCATAGGAAAATGAGGCCTCCATTCACTGAGTTCACTCGCACAAAGGTTACTCTGAGTCATGGTTAACCAGCGGTGGCCAGGGCCAGGGCTGAGTAACCGCACTGGAATGTGGCCCGTGGCTACTGTTCTTGGGCAGGTCATTTAAATGACAACTCCCTCCCGGAGTCCAGAGTATCACCCCTCAGCCTGGGGAGACAGCGGCCCTCCTGGGTCTGAGTCAGCCAGGTGGTCCGGAGCCTGGCTCCCCACCCCCCCCCCCCCCCCAGAGGCAGCGAGGGCATTCCCCTGAATCATGCTGTCTCCCGTCTCAGAGGAACCGCTGCTGCTGGCCGAGCTCAAGCCGGGGCGCCCTCAGCAGTTTGATTGGAAGTCGAGCTGTGAGACCTGGAGCGTCGCCTTCTCCCCGGACGGTTCCTGGTTCGCTTGGTCTCAAGGACACTGCATCGTCAAGCTGATCCCCTGGCCGCTGGAGGAGCAGTTGTAAGTTCTCACACCCCCAAGCCCAGAGGAGTGAGGGAATCCTCACGATGGAGGACCTGGAGCACTTTCCCCCATGACTCCCTGCCCTTTGGGGTCTTCCCGCCCGAGAACAGGAGAGGGAGAACGGCTGAAAACAGTTCAGGAATTGATCATTGGGGTTTCCAGAGCCCCACGGTCGGTACGTGGGAAAATTAATTCTGTGGAGATCACGTTAGCCCCGCTGTTACTTTTTAGCAGCTTTATTGAGATGTAATTTACATACCATATAGTCTGCGCCTTTAAAGTGTACAGTTCAGTGGCTTTTAGTGCATTCAGGAAGTTGTGCGGCTCTCACCATGATTAATCTCAAAACCATTGTCATTGCCACAGAGAGCAGCCCCACATCCCTCACTTGTCATCCTCCAATCTCACTCTGCTCTCCAGCCCAGAGCGGCCGCGAATCCCCTTTCTGTCTTCATAGATTTGCTTATTCTGGACTTTTCACATACATCGAATTGTACACCGTGGAGTCTTTTCTGACGGGTTTCTTGCACTTAGGAGAATGTTTCCAGTCATCCCTCTTACAGCGTGTATCAGTACATCATTTCCCGTACTGCCAAATAATATTCCATTGTACGGAGACAGCGCACCTTGCATAGACATTTATCAGTTGCTGGAGAGTTAGATGGTTTTCCCTTTTTGGCTATTACGAATAATACCACTGTGCACATTTACGTACGGGTTTTTGTTTTTTGTTTTTTGTTTGTTTTTATGGACATAGGCTTACAGTGTTTCTCTGCTTGAGAAACAGACTGGTGCCCGAGGTGGTTGCCCCGTTTTGCAATCCCACCAGCGTTTTGCAATCCCACCAGCCGATGTGTGAGATTTCCATACCCCCACACCCTCACCAACACTTGTTATTGTCTGTCTTTTTGATTGTAGCAGAACAATCCTGGTAGGGTGGGAAGTGGCATCTCATTGTTTGGATTTGCATTTCCTGATGGTTTCGGAGGTGGAGCACCTTGTGCTTCTTGGCCTGTCCTGTATCTTCTTTGGAGAAACGTCCGTTCACATCCTTTGCCCATATTTAAGTTGGGTTTTTGTGTTTTCCTTTATGGACCAAATTTAGTTTCTGGTATTAACTAGTTTCTTTCTTTGGGCTGGACAGGGCCCAGTGTCTGAGTGCTGTGAGCTCCAGGTGAGATGGCCCAGCTGGGACAGGGCGACTCCATTGATTCAGTCAGCATCTGTTGGAAATCTTTGCCTGACACGGAGCCTAGGGGCTGGGAACCTTGAAATAAATCAAACACGGCCCCTGCCCTTGAGGGCCTCATTTGTTTTGCTTTGGGCATTTCTTACAAATTGCATGTTAGATTTAAGTGTTTCATCAGTTCAGTCTGAGACTCGTGGCCTTGAAAGTGGGTCCCGCCAACAAGAGCGTGCTGAGATGCATACTTGGGTGCTGCTGGGATTGACCAGTGTGAATCTGGCTGTTTGGCAGTATGGATCGAGAACCTTGAAAATGTTCCTCTCGCTACTAGGAATCTCAGAAATGGGGTCATCTATTTCCATACACTGATTTTCATCGCGGAATTAGCTCTGTAGTAGTGAAAAACCAGAAATCCCGGTGATGAGAGAGAGGATGGTAAGGGAAATTATGGCAATGCCATAGGATATTTTTTGCAGCCATCAGAGAGGTTTTTTTGTTTTTTTTTTTAAATCATTATTTTCAGTTCCTTTTGTGGTCAGTTTAATGAGAATGCCAAGGTCTTCCATTTTTTATTGATCTCCTACTCTAAATGCAAGAGACTCAACTTTATATCCAGTCCAGTACAAGTTTATGGTCTGAAAAAGTATCTTTTATTTTTCTTTTTATTTATTTGTTTTTTAAAGATTTTATTTATTTATTTGAGAGAGCGAGCGAGCATGAGCGGGGTGGAGGGGCAGAAGGAGAGAGAGAAGCAGACTCCCCGGTGAGCAGGGAGCCCGATGCAGGACTCGATCCCAGGACCCTGGGATCATGACCTGAGCCGAAGGCAGATGCTTAACCAACTGAGCCACCTAGGTGCCGGAAAAAGAATCTTTTAAAAAGCATACAAATGGAAACTCTGTTTGCCTGAAATCAGTCTTCTATTCAAACATACACATCACTATAGGTAAATATATCTGTCCAGTATGAACTCAGGAAAATGGAAATTTGAGTATTAATCCTTTTTGTATATCTATTGCTTAATATAATGAGAGAAATGTTACTGTTTAATATGTTAAGTGAGAAGTTACTTGTTTTAGGGAGAAATCACACATTTTGAAGAATAATAACTTAGGAAAATGCTTATAAGGCTTAATGAAAATAGTAAGCTATTAACTATATATGTAATATCCCAAATTTGTCTTTTAAAAATATATGTATATATGCACAAATAAAAACTTACAGTGAAATGTTTACTGTGGTTAGAGTGGTGTTAGGATTATGGGTAATTTTTATTTTATTACTTGTCTCACTTCCAAATTTTTCCCACAGTTCTCTATTACTTTTATAATTGAAAATAATTGTTATTTTTTTGTTTTTGTTTTTGTTTTAAGATTTTATTTATTTATTTGACAGAGAGAGACATAGCGAGAGCAGAACACAAGCAGGGGGAGTGGGAGAGGGAGAAGCAGGCTTCCCGCGGAGCAGGGAGCCCGATGCGGGACTCGATCCCAGGACCCTGGGATCATGACCTGAGCTGAAGGCAGACGCTTAGCGACTGAGCCACCCAGGCACCCGAAAATAATTGTTATTTTAAAAGTCCTTTAAAAGGGGAAATTTGAAGTCGTTAGATTCTTGTTCAGATTGTTACATATTTAAAAAAATAATAGTGCTTTTAGTACTGAGCGAATAATTGGTACTAACCAAATAATTGTACTACTTTTAGAAATGCAGTTTTTAGAAACTTGAATTTCAGTGAAGTTAAATTCCCCCAGTGACTCTGCCTTGCCCTTAGCTGTTCCTTTCCCATGCATATACCCCCCATCTCCCATGTAACTCATCCCTTGACTCATTGGCAAATTCAGAAGTCCAGGGGATCTGGTGAGTAGTAGGCCTGGATACCCAAGACTTGAGTTCTAGTTCCAGTTTGGCCCCCCGATTTTGTGACCCTAGGAAAGTTAACTCTACCCCTAAAATGCAGGGTTTAGTATCTCTTTCTAGAGAAATTAAATTTATATTAAAATGAATTAATATGCATATGTGCTTTAATTCCTGTGGAATAAGGTAGCTACAGATTATTCTTTAGTTCGAATGCAGAATTTAGGATTTTATAAAAAATAAAACAAAAGTGGCTTCGATGGCACCCAGCTGTCCTACAGAGCTTTCCCTGTAGCTTGCCTTTTCCACGCTGCCTCCCTGGATGGCCGACTGAGGCCCCTGCGCCAGGGCCAGGCAGCTCCATGAAGTGTGGGGATTGAGCAGGGTCAGTCGAAAAGACATTCATTATCACATTCGGATGCTTGTCAGGACAACAAGTTTTCAAACTCATTTGGCCATTGAGACCTGGGGTCAGCACACGTTTCCTTTGAAGGCTCAGGTGGTAAATGTTTTTGGCTTCGGGGGCCATCTGGTTTCTGTTGAGACTCCTCCCCTCTGCCCTTAGGGCCTGAAAGCGGCCATTGACGGCGTGTGATCAAATGAACGTGGTTCCAATAAAACTTTATCTGTAGGGGTGCCTGGGTGGCTCAGTCGTTAAGCGTCTGCCTTCGGCTCAGGTCATGATCCCAGGGTCCTGGGATTGAGCCCCGCATCGGGCTCCCTGCTCCGCAGGAGGCCTGCTTTTCCCTCTCCCACTCCCCCTGCTTGTGTTCCCTCTCTCGCTGTGTCTCTCTCTGTCAAATAAATAAATATCTTTAAAAAAAAAAAACAAAAAACTTTATCTGTAAAAACAGAATGCTGGCCTGGACATAGCTTGCCAAGCTCTGATTTGGACTAATAGAGTTTTAGAGCTGATGGAGCCTGTATTTGCCTCAATTCCTCCCTTCTAGTTTTATAGGTGAGCTTGGTTTAAATTCTTTAATATATTTCAACCACACACTTGGCAAAAATATGATTTACTTCCAACTTTGGGGGAACAAGTCTGAGGCATAAAGAGGTCCAGTTACATACACGTTGACTATAGGATTTTTCACGGAACTGGGTTCCAGCTTCATCATCTTCATTTCCCTGAGTTTGATACATCCCAGCATGTGGTCAGGGTCACACAGAAAAGTAGAACTTAATACTTGCACTGATAAAGTGTACTGCAGACAGGAAACTTTGAGTTTGGGGGCTGAATCCCAGGGCTGTCCAGCTGCTCAAGCCTATGAGATGTGGTCTGCTGGGGCAGTGGTGGGCAGGGCCTAGATCTTAGGGAGTGAGTCTCACAGAGCTTATCTGGGTCGTGTTTCACCGTAAGTAGAACGTAAAAGGAGCGGTTCAGGCCACGGGATCTTTGAGGTCGGTGCAGCTCTGCAGTCGTGGGCTCTTTCTCTCCTCGATCACCCCACTGGTCGGTTCCTGTGCTGGATGTACCCAGAGAAGTAAGTGAAAGAGCCTCACTAATTGGTTGGAACATAGTGAGGGAAGGTGGAAACCAGCTTGTACCAAGCAAATGTGTGGGCCAGAAAAGGATTTATTTTCCTGCTCCTTGGGCCTTTCGAAGCTAGGGGCTCATCAGGCAGGGGAGCAGCAGATGGGTATTCAAGTTCTAAGATCTGTCCTAGTTCCAAACCTACGGCATGCTTTCTTCCTCATGGGAGAAACTGAGTGCATCTTTCCTTCCATGCACCAAACCTGAGAGAACTTTCTGAGGAAGCGTAGGGCTCCCTGGAGCTTCTGTGATCTAGTTATCCCACAAGGCAGGTCACCCCACTGCAGGGCTGTCACAAATGGGATGAACCAAGGCTAATGAAGTCTTTGTTACATGAATTCTAAAAAGAAATTAAATTCACCAAAGGCCAATTTGTTTCTAGAACCTTAATGTCTTAGATATCATGGAATGAATAGTTGGTTGACTTGGTGACACTTTTTGACTCATTAAGGAATCTCTGCTTCCTCCAGCATCCCTAAAGGGTTTGAAGCCAAAAGCCGAAGCAGCAAAAATGATACAAAAGGGCGAGGCAGCCCAAAGGAGAAGACTCTGGACTGTGGGCAGATTGTCTGGGGTTTGGCCTTTAGCCCGTGGCCTTCTCCACCCAGCAGGAAGCTCTGGGCACGCCACCATGCCCAAGTGCCAGACATCTCTTGCCTGATCCTTGCTACGGGACTCAATGACGGGCAGATCAAGATTTGGGAGGTGCAGACAGGTAGGTCATTTCTGGCCGGGGCAAGGTCCCAGGATGCATGCATGTTCTCATCAGGTACCAGACAGGCTACCGGCCCCCCAGGTGGCTGAGGCGTGTAGCCGTGACCGGCAGGCCGGGTGCCGCCTCTCCCTGACCGAGTGCCCCTGCTCCCACGCCAGGGCTCCTGCTCTTGAATCTTTCCGGCCACCAAGATGTCGTGAGAGATCTGAGCTTCACACCCAGTGGCAGTTTGATTTTGGTCTCGGCATCTCGGGATAAGACTCTTCGCATCTGGGACCTGAACAAACATGGTATGAAAGTGATGGAACTGCTGGGCAGCTCCCCAAAATACTCTATTTGCCCCCTTCTCACTTTTGTCTTAGAACAGTGTTTCTCAACCGATTTTCCTAAGGACCCGTGAAAGACTTTTTTTTCTAATCACACACCCACCTCGTCCCTGTGAGATATTAATACCAAAAATACACTATCTATGCACTGAATGCATATCTATGCTTTGTACATAAGAAAAAGGTAAGTTTTTTTTTTTTTTGGTTACTGAGCAGCACTTTTGACCCCTACTGATAATCACTCCTATTGAAAATAGATGCTGTGGTGTGAGTTTTCTCAGCCGTGGCGCTATTGATATCTGGGGCATGCTAAGTCTTTGTTATAGGCTGTCCTGCGCCCTCCAGGATGTTGAGGAGCATCCCTGGACTACCCACTAGATGCCAGAAGCGCCTTCTCTAGTTGTGACAGCCAGAGCGTCTCCAGCCATTGCCCCCCATCCACATGAAGGGCATCATCTCCCCGGGTTGAGAACCACCAGCCTAGAGGAGGTCGTCCGTGTTGGTTACTTCCTGTTAGAAATAGTTTCTTTGTGAAGTGGAATCTTTGCCCAGAAGGATTCTCTTAGCTAGAGGGGGTCAACTTTTGCGGAATTTTGCTTTGAGCAGAACTGTATACAGAGGTGGCCCGTACATCTCTGGTACTGATCTTTAACCAGAAAGGTGACACAGGGAAGAGGAATTTATTGTCAGGCCCTTTCTTCCCCACATGGGCAGGGATGCAGGGGCCGGAGGGAGGTGGAAGGAGGAAACGGCGACGGGGACAGTTGATAGAGAGGCACAGTCGCCCCCAGTAATGCAAAGGCACTGGTACTCGGCCTCAGCCATGACTGTGCCAGCCCCCCAACCATGAGAGGGGACCTACTCCTGCCCTCTGAGACTCCGGCCTGATGACTTGTCACACTGCCAAGGAGGTGCTTGTGGTGTCCTCCTCTGATGGCATCTGGTCACCAAGAGAACTCTGGTAGTTTCTGCCCTTCGCTGCGGAACTTGAAGTCACAAGACAGGCCAGCTGCTTGGGAAGGCTTCTCCAGGGCAGCGCCGTTTTTTATGTGTATCCAGAGGCAGCTTGCCATCATGTAAGGAAGATTCTTGAAATGACTTTAAAATCTTCCGGTGACTGGGAAGAGAGGACTAGCTGAAGGGGGCTGGGAGTGGGCGAGTACACTAGGGCTTTCTCAGGAGGGGCGGGGATGAAGTAGTGTTCCTGGGTATGGGGCCCTGCCCTACCATCCTGCCTAAATGTGTTCAGCACTCAGAACCACCCGGGGTGGGGGGGGTGCTTGGGACTGCTCTTACGTGATAGCTGAAGACACCATGACTTCTTACAAAAATACTATATACACCCACATATATATATACGTATATACACAAACTCTTAAATGCATTTGCAGCAGTATATATGTTCATGAAAGTTTTTTCCTTTTTTTTTGTATTGGTTTTCACCCCCCCACCCCAGTCTCTTTCCCTATCTCATCCTCCCCTCGACTGTCTTCCCGGAAATCCCCCTGCAGCCTCAGGACCCATGCTAAGAGCCTTCTGTATTTCCCTCGGTGTCCTACTCACACTCAGACACACTTACGGACTTTGTGGTCGTTCCACAAAAATAGACTCATATTCCTTACATTTTTTCCACGGAACACGGAAAATCTAGATCCTTAATACCATCTGAATTAATGGGGTAGAAACGTATTCCATATATTCACCTGTTCTGTTGTTATGCTTACGGATGGGCCTTTAATTTTTCCCCCAAACTCAGAACTGGAGCAATTCTGTGAGTGGCCCCGGGGCACGTGCTGAGTCATCAGTGGAGTCAGGGTTCAAACCCGGGTTCGCCTGACGGCAGAGCACGTGGGCCTCATTGCTCTGCGCGGTGGCTCAGCCAGACACCCTGGCGAGGGTGAGAGTCTGCGGGGGGACCCTTGGGAGGGGGAGACCATTACAGCGCGTCAACGACAGGAGTGAAGATAAAACATTCTCACATTTGGAAGGATGCTCCCAACTATTAGAGGTGGTTGGGGGGCCCTGGAAAGAATGTTCTCTGCTAGCAAAGGGATCTGTCAGATGTGATCTGTGTACAGCCTTTATCGCACCAGTCTTGGGGATTTTGGTGAAACAGAAGGTAGTGATCTCCTTGGGGATTACACTGTCGTATAAATAGATTTCAGGTGTCTAAATGACAACTCCTGGCATATTTCTTTCTCTGCCTTGAAAAGAAGGGGCCTTTGGGCTCAGGCGATAGGACACCAGGTGGGTCGGCCATGCCTCCCGGTCCTTCGGGCCCCCGGCTGTGTGGTTTCGCGAACTGGCTCACCCTGTGCCCCTCTCTGTGCAGGTAAACAGATCCAGGTGCTCTCGGGCCACCTGCAGTGGGTTTACTGCTGCTCCATCTCGCCCGACTGCAGCATGCTGTGCTCGGCCGCTGGAGAGAAGTCGGTAAGGCTCATGTCGGGCGCTGCCTCCGTTGCCCGCGTGCGGCGAGACCAGGAGGCCTGAACGGGCCTGGTGTGGGAGAGGGTGGGTAAGGCCTGCACCTCCAGACTCCTCCAAACCCGGCTGCAAAGCAGCCCCGGCAGGACGCGTGCTCGTGGGCCGGGTCCTCCTGTGCGTCGTCGCCTCTCTTGATTTGCGTATTGACGTAAACCGAGAGGAGGTGTTGAAGGACATGGATTGCCCTCATCACCGGAGGAGGGCTGTTTGCCTTTACAAAACGGTAAAGGTGTGCTTTTTAAATCTCTTCCCCTTGGAGTCTCGAGATTTTAAAAGTTGCAACCCCTATATGAATCGCAGTTTCCCTCCTTTGAACAATTTAATTTGAATCTGTGTGATGGGAATTTCCATTTCAAATCAGAATGTATGGTTACTTGTTGAACTTTGTTCTGAAGTCCTGTTATTTAAGAAAGTATTAGAAACCCAAGAACAATTTGGGAACAGTGTGTTTGTCTGATTTTACATCTGCATCGAGCTGTTTGCTGTGACTGAGCCGGGAAAGGGAAGAGTTCACTGTGTGGTACGGCCCAGGTGGTTGGTTAATCATTCATTTGGGGTTTGGAACTACGTGACGGCAAGTTTTCTTCAAGGGGAGAAAATAAAATCCCATTTTTCATGATTCTCAAAAAGATTTCAAGCGATGAGCTGTGTCAGATGTCCGCATAGTTGTGGGGCACATTCCCACTGCTCTGTAAACACGTGGTGTAAAATGGCTCGGCAAGGTGCCACCACTCTGGTGGGAGCCCTGGAGCTCACCTCTGACCCCTATTTTTGCTTTTAACTGAGAGGACAAGATAGTGCTTTATCAGCACACAGTGTGATTTTGCAAACAGGGCTGAGAAGCAGAACCGAGAAGCCTCTACGGGTACACTTTAGCTGGTAGTCTTCCTGAGTTTAGCTGGGCGTACTCTCCCTTAGACTGCACTCCTTGAACTTGTGCGCTGGTCGGCACCTCAGGAGCTCGGACCTGGTGCTCCACCTAAGCCTCTGTGACGCGGAGTGGAGAGCTTGGCTTCACCCGGCACTGCCGTGTCGTTGGCTTGCTGTGCGAACTGTCGCCGCCCCTAACCGGGCACTTGTTCCTTCGCACAGGTGTTCCTGTGGAGCATGCGGTCCTACACGTTAATCCGGAAGCTAGAGGGCCACCAAAGCAGTGTTGTCTCTTGTGACTTCTCCCCCGACTCCGCCTTGCTTGTCACGGCCTCTTACGACACCAACGTGATCATGTGGGACCCCTATACTGGCGAGAGGCTGAGGGTACTCCAGTAAGGACGGGATCCCTGCTTCGGACCGTGTTGCGGGGGGCACTGATGAGAAGGCTGCCTTGGGCTCGGCATGGCCCGCATGGGGTCAGGGGCAGGGGAGGCGGCTGCGGGGCGGGGGGGGGGTAGCGCCTGGGTAGAAGGCACAGAGTTCAGGCCTTCCGAGGCAGTGGCATGCGGTGGCACTTCATTGTCACTTACATGGCTCCCGATGTGGGAGGCCGTGCACTTCTCTGGATTGAGCGTTAATGAAACCTCAAAGTGACTCTTTCTTTCCATTTACTAATAACCAGAGTAGCAAGTTCAGAATGATCCTCTTACCGAAACTGGTATTTCCAAAATGAATTTTCATGTTCTCACAAACTTGGGTCTTTTTCTCTTTGTTGTTTTCTGAGGCAAGTAGTAGGTAGTCCTATAATTATCATGTATCTTAGCTGAAAAAAGACTTTCAGTTTGTACTGTGGCATTGAAGTGAGGGCTGACCTACTTTGCATAAGGAAATTAGCACGGGGAGTGTAACCCTTCAGCCCCTTCCGCGAGACGCTTAGGAAATGCACTTTTTTCCCCCCACTTTGCTTATCCCACGGTTTTCCATAGGGGGTAAGGATGGGTCTTTGAGCCCATCATAGCCCCAGCATTGGAATGAAGCTGGAGGGTGGGAGGTGGCCATCACCCCAGGCCGACCGTCCTGTTTCTTTCTCCTCAGCCACGCCCAACTTGACCTCCCCATGGACGACAGTGATGTGCACATTAGCTCCCTGAGATCCGTGTGCTTCTCTCCCGAAGGCTTGTACCTTGCCACGGTGGCAGATGACAGGTAATGCGGAGACATCTCGGTGTGTGGCCTCAGAGCAAATCCCCACAAGTCACTGTAGCATTCCTCCCCTCTGGGGCTGGCCCCCTGTCTGCTAACGTGCAAACATTTCTTTTCTCTCTCGTCCAGACTCCTCAGGATCTGGGCCCTGGAACTGAAAACTCCAGTTGCGTTTGCTCCTATGACCAATGGTCTTTGCTGCACATTTTTTCCACATGGTGGAGTTATTGCCACAGGGTATGTGTCTGATAGCTGAACAGATGGGGCGCGGTTTCTGCTGAGTGTACCGCGTAGCTTTTTAAGGAGAGCAAGGATCTAGAATGTTCTTGCCTATGATGAAGGCTTTAAAGGAAATCTAAGAGGACACAAAATGCTAATATTCTATTCTGCCAGTACAGGTTATCATTTACTCTTAATATTTAATCTAAGAGTAATTAAAGAGCTCTGATTCATGCCACTTAATGGGCCACGTCCACGAGGAGGCCTAAGTCGGGATGATGCAGAATTTCTGAGAAACCACTTAGGGCAGAGACCACCTTGCAGGGAGCATCTGTAATTCAGGAGGCGGCACTCTTCCCTCTGTTGCATTGGAACTCACGGTGTGATTCAGAAGGCACCGAGCTCACGGATAGCACTTTGGTATCAAAAGTGTCTTGAGTTCTTCTGATCCTCTCAGCGGCCTTAATTATTCAGCATCACAGCCTTTACATCCATTTCGACCATTAGGGTTGCATTTAAGGGCCGCATTGCACTCCCCGGGTGTCTCCTGCTAACGCAAGTCAGAGTCAAAACATTAATACCCATCACCGTGAAACTGTGTGTTTCCAAGGTCTCACTTAAAGCGTCCGTTTCTGTTCTGTTTCAGGACAAGGGACGGCCACGTCCAGTTCTGGACAGCTCCTCGGGTCCTGTCCTCACTGAAGCACTTATGCCGGAAAGCCCTTCGAAGTTTCCTGACCACCTACCAAGTGCTAGCACTGCCGATCCCCAAGAAAATGAAAGAGTTCCTCACATACAGGACTTTCTAAGCCACGCGCCATAGTCTTACTTGTTTGCTTGTAGCAGGAACAAGCTTCCTGGCAGAGGAGTAGCTGGGAACGATGGGCCAAACAGCTGGTCTTCGACTGAAATAGAATTTCTCTTTGAGACGGTGAGCAGAGTGTAGCAAAAGCAGATGCTGGCGGACTGGTCATCCAGGTGTTCCTGTGTGACCTGCGGCAGTCAGTCATAGAGGGGCTTGCAGCCTTACCTGAAATCCTCAGCCCACTAACAAACGGCAACATCAGACACTTTCTCAAGTCCTTCCGATTCAGAGTGCAGTGACTCATGTTGATTTGATAAGCAGAGTAACCAGGCCTCGAGAGCCTCTCTGCTGGGGCAGGTTATTCCCTTGACCGGCGAGTGGGCAGGTGTTGGCTTGTGCCTAGTACTTGTCATTGTCGTGTTTCAGACGCAGTGGTGACGTTGTTTAAAAAGTTCTCTCCTGCCGTGTCAGAGTGGCTTTGCTGTTGGCAAGTGCTTGCCTTCCTCGAGCTCCCCTCTGACCAGCAGGACCGAGTTTTCATGGAGCCGTCTGCTGGGAGGTCGGAGCTAGATTACAGGGCACTCAGAGGTGTGCTCCTGACTGATACACTAGAAACGGTTTTTTTTTTTTTTTTTTTTTTTTTAATCAGTGGCGTGCATGTGCCGGAGATGACAAACGTGTGTGTCCGGGTACCCGGGGACGTATTCCTCAACTGCATGACTGTCCAAACGGCGGCTGACTTGTCAGCAGCTTGCTGTTTGCAGCCTATTTATTTGTATTTTCTCAACAGATGTTAAGGTACAACTGTGTTTTCCTCCCTGGTATCTAAAAACTATAGTTCTTAAGTCGAACAGTTGTGAAGATGTCTCTTCTTCGTTGTGTAGAGAATTGGGTGTTCTCGCCGCCTTGGCTGATTGTCATGTACAAGGTCTGACTTCACTGCTTTGCCTCATCGGACCAACCAGCCCGGTTCACCCCTTACCAAAAACAGCTCCTTGAAAGTACTGTTCTCCTTCAGTGGCGTGTAGTTCTCTGATCAAGACACCTCATTCCAATGAAATCTGCCTTTGGAAAATTTAATATATTTTAAATTATTTTAAAAGAAATGCAACATCTTATCCTTTGGCTTTCTTACTAGGTGCTTTGTGGAGGCCAGTGTTAACGTGATAAAACTTGTTGCAAAAGTACAAGAGTCTCCTCTACCACTTTTGTTGCTGAAGAAAAACATTTCTTTTCAAGATGAGAGGCTTTCACTTGAAGGAAAAGTTAAAAAGCTTTCGGCTCACTGTTGCATTTTTCCCACTAAGAAAAAAAATACCCACCTTTTAAAACAAGTGAGTACAGCAGGACAGCGGGGAATGGCTTGGGCCAGTTTTACACTTTGTGGTCGTCTTGAGGCATCCCAGCGCAGCCTGAGAGGTTCTGGGTGGCTTCCCCGAGGCCCTGTCTGGCCATTAGCTGCAAACTTAGCTCGGGGTTCTCGGGGAGCGAGGTGTACGTGGATGAGGCAAATAACCAACCTCTCCCTTTTGATAGTCTGAGAAGCTGATACCTTTATAGAGAGCAGCCTCCGAAGTAAGCTTGTTCTGTGATAGCGGAGAGGGGGAAGGCTTTTTCACATAAACGCAAGGTAAGTCAGCATCTTTCTAACTGGTGAAGGAAAGAGTAGCTCGTAAACAGCCAACGTGCAAGCTGCTTTATTTTTATGGAGAAGAACACTCATAAGGGCAGCCTGTTTGCTGTGAAAGAAACTGCTACCCTGTCCACAGGGCCCCGTCCTTCCCGCACGTGTTGGTGCCCAGCCCGGCCCGGGCTCATCTGCCCTGCCTGCGTTAACAAGGGAGTACTGTGAGGCCTTGCCCCCTGCGGGCATAAAATGACACTTCGCTGTCTCACCACAATTAGGAACCTGCTTGTAGAGGAGAAATAAAAAGACGTTTTTAAAGGAAGACAGTTAACTGAGCCCGTTTATAGGAGTACAATAGTTTGGGCCAGAAATCGACGCACACCTATTTTTTTTTTTTTTCATTGACACCTATTTAAAGCAGATCCAGAGACTGGGCCGCAAATTAGGTTTATGCACTTAGTTGTGGAGCTGTTCTGTTTACCTTGAGTTAGAAAACACTGGCACCACGGGAGATTGGGAAGCCTTAGGTTCTAGACCAAAATGGGGCAGGCAAATTTCCTGTCATCCAAGCAACGGAATGATAAAAGCTTTAAGGCTAAAAGAAAAAAAATCTCTTTGCGCCTTCTTTTCCGCCCTAAGACACAAGTGGGCAGCAGTAAGAGAGCTGGGTGTTAAAATTGTTTTGTACCTGCTCCAAACGGCCACAAACACAGTACTTCTTAAACCTTTGCCCACCCAGGCCTGGAACAGGGTTTTCCAAAGCTTGGGGCGATCGGGGCTTCAGTCCCCAGCCGTAACTCAGTCCCCTGTTGTCCAGTCACCATGGGGCCTGCGAATCGCAGCAAACAGGCTTAGCATTTAGGCCTCTGTGACAATCAGGTCCCTGGTGACCTGGAAAGCGGCAATGAGGGAACTCAGCTGAATCTTCTCGTTGGTGCCAACAGAGAGTCTGTACCTAAAAGAAGTCAAACAAAAGGTAAGAATAGAGAGTATCACGGGACAGCTGCCTTTTGACAAGGGGACGAGAGACAGCAAAGACAGGGACAGTGTGCCGAAGGAGGAAAGCAGGCAATCAAACTTGATCCTGGACAAGGATCTTCAGTGTGTCCGCTGACGTTCTCCTCTCTGCCCTGAACACTCATTTATAAATTCCACTCAAGCTGGTAAGGAAAAATTAAATTAAAAAAACTGTTATCAATGGCAGTGTTCGGAAGTTTGTGCTAGCCGTCTAGACATATACAGAATTTAAGTGATAAGGATTTATTTCTTCACTCACAAAATGTACTGAGAGAAGATTTCCTTCCTCTTAATTCACTTGAGAATGGGGAACTGTGGTTCTGTGGTCTAGTTAGTAAAGCAGGACACTGGTGGTTCATCTTGCCACCTTCCCAGTGCCCAGCCAGTGAAAGCAAAATCATGACATTCGTCACGTAGGGAGAAGTGACCTCATGTGTGAGTGTGAAAGCCAGTGAGAGCAAATTAGAGTTGGTCCGTGTTGACATCTGTTTAGAACCCAGTGCTTCTGTCCACTTAAATGATAGCTGCCAGCTTCACTGGGGGCTAATAACTGTTTATGGAACCAGGCAAAGTGGAAAATTGAGTTTCTGTTTACTTTGCCCCCCAATATGCTTTGCTACGCCAAAATGCTTTAATAACAGCTGGATAGCTGGTTGTCCCCAAATGACCTAGATGTCGGAACTGAAGCAGGCCTTCCAGATAACGGCACTTCTAGAACCAATGTGGACCAAGCCTTTGAGGTCTAAGGAGAGGCCTTTATCTCCCAGTCCGTTACTGAGCCGAACCTGTCCTTGTGTTCATTCATGTATTCTTTAAACAAGCAAGTCATACCCTTCCCATGTTTCTTTCAGTGATCCCACCAAAAACTAGACTGTGCCATATAGGAATGAGGTAGACAAGAAAGTTGGAACCAAGCAAGTAGAAAGAAAAAATGCACAACAGGGTAAAAAAAAGGAAAGGAATCAAAATTGGGAAGTACTCACTCTATGTCTGCCATTTTGGTCAATAAATGTACTCGAACTGAAGATGGAAAGTCAACTGTGGGGAGAAACAAAATGAAATCAGTGAGGGTCTGCCCCTTCCTACTACCAAAAAAAAAAAAAAATCCCACGACAATTATGAGCTTAAACGTCAGAGGACACTACACTTGTCTGGAGGCCTCAGGTCACTGGCTGCCACACCTCTAAGGAAGTGAACACTGGATGAGTTCAGTTTTTATCCATCTTGTGAGCAGGTTCCAAAGCGATCCCAAGAACCCGGAAGAGGCACCAATATTGCTTTAGCAACGGAGCAGCTCTAGGAGTGAACCAAGTTCACTCTAGGAGTGAAGCCAAGTTCTCACACGCTGTCCCGATTTTAAAAACAAATCTACTGATCTAAATCTCTATTCATACTCATTTTCCACAATCAAAGTGCAGAGCTGGGCTCCAGCCGACCATGCTCGTGGGCAGCAGTTACCACGCCAGTCGGCCCAGGGGAGGCCCGCGAGGCACGGGCAGAACATTCCCGGACCCGACTGTCCATGTGTAGCCGGCTGTTGGCAGGGGGACAGCTGCTCTGAGGAGGCTGTGCAGCAGGTCACCCGGAGAGCCTGAGAAAATCCTGATGCCCAGCTCCCCGCAAAGGCCAAGTGAATGGGTCTGGGGTGATGCCTATGTGCTGCCAAGGTTG
Source organism: Neomonachus schauinslandi (assembly GCF_002201575.2). Lineage (NCBI taxonomy): Eukaryota > Metazoa > Chordata > Mammalia > Carnivora > Phocidae > Neomonachus > Neomonachus schauinslandi. Next base: position 78,338,460 of record NC_058416.1, read on the forward strand.
AGAACCAGGTCTGTACAGAAGATACGGCCGAGTGTGGAACTTAAGACGGTTTAGTTAAGACTGCTCTGCTTTACCCCGTGGATAGACGTTCCTCCTCTCTCTCTCCTTTTGGGGAAAAATACCCTTAGAAACGTGAATTAAAACATACTATTTACTCCTGTAAAATACAAACCCTTGGAGGAGAGAGTTAGCCCTCCAGAGCTGCTTGCCCAGGAGGTTCAGAGGTTAAGAGTCGTTTTGGAACAAAGTTGTAAACAGCAACGAGAGAAAACTACAACTGCGGGGCCAGGTTTATACTTCGCTCCTGTTTCTCTGCTTCGAAAGCGAAGCCTCATGTTCCCTCACCCCCGCTCTCAACTGCCCCACTCCCCTCCTCCCGCAGCTTCTCGACTAGGGAAGACCGTGAGTTACCCCTGTGCACGAACAAGTGTATCTCTGTCAGGATGTCCTGTAGCGCCAACCCCTTCAGGGTTTTCAACTCCATAATATCTAGAGAGGAACAGTTAAGGCAAAGGGCCAGCTTCCGGAACAAACGCGCTGCACAGAATTTTGAATCCCAACTCCAGTGGGGGGGACTTCTGGAAGGAGGGCTTCTAACCCCACCGTGGCAGTTGCTCTCAATCCAGCTGCGCCAAGTGAGCTCCAATTCTTGCCTCTCCTAGGTTTGCATCTTCCATAGGGGCTTTCCGATAGAACTGTCTCTGTCTAGTAGAGGGCAGAGCCGAATGCGTCCCCCAGAAGGCCTCCTGTCACCGCCCCTGGCTTTGAACTTCACAGCCAAACACGAGTAGCGCCGGCCACTCAAGAATGATCGCATCTGCCGCCCCCAACCCCAATGTCTAACTGCTGCTCTCATCCGCGAGCAAGGCGGCCTCAAGCTGTACCCATGTCAGAGTCCTTCAGGAAGAACTTTAGGGCATTAAAGACGAGGACCCGCCCCACCCACAGACACCGTGTTTCCACAGCAAGCGGCCCAGACCCACAAGCAGCCAACCGTCTTTGGCCAGCAGGGTGTAGACGCCGGCTGCAGCCTGGACTCCTGGGCCAAGCTCGGGCCTCACGTACACCCCGCACCGTCAGCAGCACCCGAGGAAGGATACTTCTGTAGGCTGTGGTGAAGTCTTGATTCAACATCCAGTCCAGAATGTTGGCAATGTCGGACTTGAGAGGGTGCCCAGTGCAGGTGTAGACCGTCTCCTCCGTCACCTTCCCGAAGGCCATGTTGGTGCTCTGCGCAGGAGGGGGAGAATCGTGGCTGTCACAGTGGCCACCACGCTGCAGGCGGCTCCAGAACCCTTCCCTAGCTTTCCCTGGTTTGCAGCATGTTACTCTCTGTTACTCAAAACCCCGAGGTGGGGGGAAGTCGTCGGTACATGGGGAGATCGAGATCTTACCAGTTTCTCGATTTCTGAACTTACAGGTTGGCTGTGTGCTGCTTTTGTCTTTCTCGAAAACCTCTTCCAAAGCAGCAGCTCGAGACCTGCTGCAGTGGTTCCGTACCTGCAGAATGTTCAGAGCTCTTCGCATATCTCCGCTGGAAAGGGTCACGAGGGCCTTCATCCCGTCCTCACTTAGGTCCACTCTGAGAGGAAAGAGGCAGGAGGAGGTCAGGGGCCCTGAGAGAGCACGAGCGTTCAGCCAGGGGATGACTAAGGCTTTGAAATAATGAAAGGAAAGGGAAGGACAGAGTAAACAGTACTCTCCCGATCTGTGGCGGGCTCTCGAATTCACTCTGGTCTTTGGGGCTGTGGGCTTCACATTAGCAGTCACCACCCACTCCCAAGTCGGGAGCGAGCCTCCCTGAGGCCCAAGCATTGCTGTGTTGAGCAACGGGCTTTGAATTCTGTTCTCCCGAGAGGCAAGCGCGCTGGCGAGAGCTGCAGTCAGAGGCAGACCAGCCCCTTTCACAAAGCAGCAGCTTGGGCTGGCTACGGGCCTGGCAACTGACGGTACAGAAGGTAATGTCTCAGTACCTTCCCTCCTAGTCCCGAAAGGCTGGAGGCATCTTAGCAGAAGAGACTCTGGCAGCACGCCGTTGCCAATGACAAAAGAAGAGTAGGAGGAAGTCAGGACGGCTTCCAGGGGAGGAGGATGGAATCAAGAGAGGAACCAAGTGCCTTTTACGAAGACTGTCCATGAGACGCCAGGGAAGAGGATAGCAGCTCACAGACCCCGATGCTGACTCTGTGCCAGGCACCCTCCTTAGCTCTTTACACGCCTTATCACCTTCAACTGCAGACCAGCCAGCCAGCCCAGGGCCCTGCCCACACCCCCCCAGTCCTAAGGCCCTGGGCTTTCCTGCTTTCCCTTGTACTTACTTCTCTTCTTCTATGACGTGCTCCAGGCGGGGGACCATGAGTTCAGGAGTCAGGGGGCCAAATCGGAACCTTGTACACCGGGACTGCAGGGCGGGGATGATCTTTGACAGGTAGTTACAGATGAGGCAGAATCTGGTATTCTCAGTGAATTTCTCAATCACTGGCAAGGGAAAAGAAAACCAGCTCCTGTCTGTTCTGAGCCTTCCAGAGTCCTGGAGACCCCACACTCTTCCGAGCTCACGTGCACGAGCGGAGGCCATCCACAGATTGGAGAGCTCCGGGAACGAGGGGCTGCGGCCGGGGTGGCCAGGACTGGAAGCCAGCTGCGCTCCTCCCCAAAGCTGATGGACACGCCACCTCGACGGGATTTTATAAAATGCTTCCCTTCCTTCTCATGTGCCATGATTCTGGCGTTCTTGCCATATTCCTGTCCTTTTGCATAAAACTCCACTTGGCAGGTTGATGATGCCCCACCTTCTAATGGTGGGGGAGGGGGGTGGCTTGTTGCGGACTTCCCAGTGGACTCTGTCTCGAAGCCTTAGAGCATTCGACAGAGTGCTAACTCGAATTCAGAAAGCTTAGGAAACACCGGGTGCATTCTGTAGTTACCCGATGTTCTTGCAAGGGGACCTGCCCAGACTGATAGTCACTGTGCAGAGCAAATGTTGAAGAAAGGCTGCCAAAGCTTTTAAGATCAGAAGACACTAACTGTCCTCCTCTTCTTAAACCCACTCCTTCTCCCCACAAATCTGCAACACCGCTCCTCTCTCCTAGCTGATTACCTCAGAATCTTAATGCGAGAGATTACCAGTGTCCTTTCAAAGAAATCCACTACACCAGGGCCCTTAAGATAGACAACTCACATGATACTCTCCACCCCTTGGCAAATAGAGAAGTCATGTCAGCTTTCTGAGTGCGACTATGTTTCCAGTATTATTTTCCCGGCTACTGTCTTATCTCAGGGTACCGAGAGCAGAAAAGTCTACCCAGCAGTTTAGGAAAGACAGACTTTCCATACCTCCTCCACTCTTCCTAAGAATACAAATTCCCAACCCCAAATTGAACCCCGTGGAAGAGGAGGATGGGACACCAGGGTCTGGTCAGAACTAAAAGTCCCACCAGGGCCTCTATCTTTAAGCTGCTGAAAGGGGAAACCCCCAGTACAGAGAGCTTTGGTCTAGATTGTCAGGTTGGCTACACACAGAGAAAGGTCAGCAGGTTTCTCTGGGCCGGAAGATGAAAATGGTCAACAAGCCAAGACATGTCTCATGTCCAAAGCTCCTAATTCTCTTTCGAAGGCACTCCTGAGCCAACACACTATCCCTGGGAGCTCTTCTTACCTCTCCTCAAGGCATTCTGGGCGTCTTGAGTCATGGCGTCAGCTTCATCCAGGATCACTAGTTTGAAGCCTTTCCTAGGAAAACAAATGGTACCATCTGAAGATTTCTTCAGTCTCACCTCCACTTCCAGGCTCAAACCTACACGTACAATTGTGCCATAAGGCCCTGCCTCAGAGAGTCCATTCCTCCTTGACCTCTGAGCGAAGCAGACATTCTGTGGTCACACAGAGGACATGCCCGTCACTCTCCACTCTTAAAGGGACTGAGGTCTGACTTGGGTATTTTTGTTACATTGTTTCCTCTGGCACCTCTACCTTTCTTCTGCGCACACTGGGTATCCTGTTACTCGGGGCGTGGCATTGCTTTTTCCCACCACCTTCGCCCTTCACTCATGCCTGTCTTTTCATCTTTTCCTTTGTTTACCACCATCCCCGTTGTCCATCCCGATCTCAATTCATTTTTGTTTAAATTCAAACTAGCTCATCTGGTCTTAGGATGTCCTCAGTCTTCGGGTAACTAATAAAATGAGTTAATGCTTCCCAAAGAACTTGCTAATATAGACTTAGGTAATGTTTTATTTTGATATTTACATTATTTCTTACTAGCGTCCTTGTACTTTACCTCTTTTTCATGGCTACTTTTGACAATGTCATTCGTTACCTTTACAGACTAGCAAAGGGGAGGATTAAAAAAATTAAGCTCTGTCATTTCACTGATCAGAATCTCTAGGGAGAGAAATTATGCAAATAATTCTTACTTAAATATTGTCCTTGTGCTAGCAAAGCTCAGGATTGGCCCCCGAACGATATCTATTCCTCGGTCGTCTGAAGCATTCAGCTAAGTGTGAAAGAGAAGCCAGAGTAAGTTAGAAATATATTGGTGATTTCCATCAATCCAGCTTGGCAAGCTAGGTCTCTAGGTCTAACGACACCTACGAGATAAACACTATTAAAAAGCCAAGATCACAACTGTATTTAAAACTCACAACTCGCTACACCATTCCATTACATTCTGAAGGGCAAATGACTGTGTTTCCTCCCCCTTTCGAGGACAACCGCTGACATACTCTGGCAGAATAATTAATTGGCCTGGCCACAGTGAACAGCACCTCTGGCATGAACAGAATCATGCTAATTTTAGCTACCGAAACCCAGAGCAACCCAGAAGTTACCCAGTCTTTAATACACTCAAGTAAGAACATTGGTGGCAGCAAGGTTCTAAGATCTATAACAAAAAAATAAGCTAGACATTTTTTTTCTTGCAGTAGACAATATTTAAAATTTTGTAATCTAAGGGTATCAGTCAAATCTCAGAGCAAACAGATGGCATACTCAAATTCAGTGATTTGAAGAGAATTACATGAAGAGACATTTTAAACGGTGGGGTGTGGGGTAACCAAAAGAGCTATGCAATACCTCTGCAACTGCTGGGGCCCATTACCAACCCCAAGTCTTGAGAGGTGAGTGGGCAGGGGGGGTGGTGTTGGCACCGTTGGATAAGGCTGTGGGATTTGCCCTGCGGGTGGGGATGCTGTCAGCCTGTGGTGACCCCCAAGACAGAACCAGGCATCATTCTCCCTCCCCCGACTCCTGCCAGGGCCCCTATTGGCCAAACCTAACCAGGGGGAGCCAAAGGACAAGGCAGCCTGTAGTCAATACAGCTCAGCCTTCCAGGGCAAGGACAGCGGGGAGCCACATGGAGAAGAAATCTGGACAGGCACATGGGAGCAGCAAGCCACCGAGTGACCACTCACTGAGTGACCCCTGAGTGTTGGCGTGTAAGTTGGCAGAGGCAAAGAAAAATATCTAGCCCTACCACTGCCCTCTAGCTAATGCGAATCCAGACCCAAGTGTCAATTCTAGATAAAAGCCACTCGAGATATTTTATGTCTGTTCCTTTCCCCACCTCTAGCACAGCAACTTACTTGTAAAGTAAGACAAATCTAAGAGAACTAAGAGACTCGAGTTCTTTGCAGAGTAAGAAGAATCCTCTTATTTACCTCCAAGACCATGGAGCCAAATTCCTTATCTTTGTATAGCTGTTTCGCACAGGCTAGGATGGTGGAGGTCTTTCCCGTCCCTGGAGGACCATAGAGAAGCAGGTGGGGCAGGCGGTCTTCACTAATAAATTTCTGAACTGAGGGTCGGGAAGAAAGAGAGACCCCATCAGTTTCCGAGAGTTGCCTCATTCACCGTGGGCCCTTGAGTTGGCTTGAATTTACTTCAACACTACGTTCAAATCAGAGGTAGATGCAGGAATGAAAAATCTGAAGGACTCAGATCTTACGGCAACATTCCATAAAGCTCAGTCAGATACTTCAAGGTTATTACTCAGCAGAGACATCACCAAGAAATGATACAGGTCCTCCAACTAGAATGACAGCAACTGACACATGGATGCTTACTGGTACTCAAAATGTCCTGATGAGAAATCAGATCATTCAGTGTCTGTGGCCGGTACTTTTCAACCCTGAAATACAGTTTAGCATGGCTTACAATATATACAAACGCAAGAACATGCTGTCACGTGCAAAAGAATCCTTTCATATCCTAATGAAAAGAGGAAGAGAAATAAAATCCTTTAACTTTTAATACAGACCACTGGTTCTCAACCAGGGGCAATTTTGTCCTTCAAGAAACACTTGGTGATACCTGGAGACATTTTCAGTTGTCACAATTGGGTGGAGGGTGCCACAGGCCTCCAGTGGATAGGAACCAGGGCTGTCACTAAACATCCTACGATGCGCAGGACAGCCACCATGCCCGCCCCCACCAAGTATCTAGCCCAAAATGCCAATAGCACTGCTCTAATTTCACCTTTCCAGCTGTCTGCCTATAAACAATCTCAACCTGGATGGGCACCTACTATTTCAAAGTAAATTAAAAACTGAACTCTTTGGGGCACTTGGGTGGCTCAGTCGGTTAAACGTCTGCCTTTGGCTCAGTTCCTGATCTCAGGGTACTGGGATTTTGCCCTGCGTCGGGCTCCCTGCTTAGCGGGGAGTCTGCTTCTCTCCCTCTGCACACTGCCCGCCTCATGCTCGCTCTCTCAAATAAATAAAAATCTTTTTAAAAAAACTGAACAAGGGCGCCTGGGTGGCTCAGTTGGTTAAGCAACTGCCTTCGGCTCAGGTCATGATCCTGGAGTCCCAGGATCGAGTCCCACATCGGGCTCCCTGCTGAGCAGGGAGTCTGCTTCTCCCTCTGACCCTCTTCCCTCTCGTGCTCTCTCTCTCAAATAAATAAAATCTAAAAAAATAAAAAATAAATAAAAAAATTGAACTCGTACCCAAATATACATCAGAAGATGAATGGATAAATAAATGGTGGTCTATCCATATAATGGAATATTATTCACCCATAAAAAGGAATGAAGCACCCACACCTGCTACAACATGGATGAACCCTGAAAACATGATCCTATGAAAGCCCCCAGTCACAAAAGGCCACATACTGATTCTATTTATATGAATATCCACAATAGGCAAATTCAGAGGAAGGGGACGTGGGGATGGGGAGTACCTGCCAATGGGTATGGAGTTTCCATTTGGGGTAAAATGAAAAAATTTGGAACTAGACAGTAACATGGTAGCACAACGTTCTCAACGTACTCAAAGTCACGGAATTATACACTTTACAATGTTTACAACTGTAAACTGTATGCTATGTGTTTTTTCCACGATAAAAACAAACTGAACTCCTTATTAGACAAGACCAACTTGGACCTTTCTGGAGAAATCAAGCCGAATCCCTTCAGTTCCTAAAACATCATTCAGACGCAGCTGTGGGAGTAGGATGGTTATGAGTGCAAGTTCTGAATTCACCTGGGTTCAAATCCCAACTTATTTTCTAGCTCCGGACCTTAGGCAAGTCCTTTAACTTTTTGGTTTTACAACTGGAATAATAACTACCTAGGCTCTTCGTAAAGATCAAACATCTAGCAGGGTCCTTGCTAATCTAGTAGGAAGCCACTTAAATACAACTTAACTGGGGAGCGTTATTATCGTCATTATTATTTCAGTTTAGAATTTGAGCAATAATTGCATTGAAGATTCCAGCAAGAGTAGAGGGCATTTTGGCACGAAGGCCGATGCGAAGTCAGAAGACGCGGGATCTAACCCCTGGGCTGTCACCCGGTGCGTAAAACGAATAGGGGCGGTGGGAGTAGGGCAGCGGGAAGTCCTGTAAAAAATCCTAGAAGAACGGAGGGGACTGAGGAGCTGGAGATGTCAAGGCGAAATTCTGGGGCGAGGTCCGGGCCGCAGGTCGGGGGCGGTGGGGCGAGGTCCGGCGGGCTGCGGCCTGGCCGCTGGCCCATCCCGGCCACCGATCCCCCTTCCTGCGGCAGCCGGGCCTCCTCCTACCAGGGCAGGTTTCTGATCTTGGCCGCCGCGGGCTGCTGCCGCTCCTGCTGCGCTGAGGTCTCCATGGCGGGGTGATAAAGGCGTGGGGGTCCGCTGGGATCGTCGCGGCCCCGAGGGACCTGCACAGCCACTAGCCGCGCCCCGACCCCGGGACCCGGGCGCTTAGAGTTCGCGCGCAAAAGCAACTCTCGCGAGATGTAGCCTCCTGCTTCCGACTTCCCCCCAAGGTCCCGCCCCCCTCCCCGTTGCCAAGGCGCCGGTGACCAGGTTACCGGGAGGCGCCGGCCGCCCGCCACCCTCCCGGTCCGCCCTTCCAGCCCCGCGCGGCCCTTTCGCCGAGGCGGCGGGGCTTCCTGAGCCCGGGGACGGGGGTAAACAAGAGAGGCCAGGTCACCCCCTGCAGCCGCCAGTCATCATTAGAAACTAAAGTCTCGCGGCCAAAGCCAATTTCAGCTACCACCAAAGTTCAGACACTTACCGTTCAAAGGAACAGAGAGCCTCCAGCGAGGAAAACCCCCCGAGGAAAAACAGCCCCAAAAGACAGGGCCAGTTCTTGAATATAGATGCCCTAGGAAAAAAGCCTCGAAATAAGCTGGGAGGTGAGTGCTTCGAATTGATAAACAACTCCAAACACACACAATTCCAATCTACCTCCCAAGCCATGCCCCTCACCCAACAAAATCTAAAGAACCAAGCTCCAGAAACAACCCCAGAGTGAAAACAAAAAATAAACTCCCAGTTAAGGTTAATATGTGTAACTGGAAAGGGCTGGTCACTAAGCACAGAGGACAGGGTCCCTATGACCTGAAGACAGGAGAACCAGTATGGAAATTTTAGTGCTTTTTTCTGCGATGAGGTGATTATAGACCACTTTGATTTTCTCCTATTTCGCTGGTCTGTATTTCCCAGCAACGAGTATGTATATTACATATTACAGATTAATACTTTATGCGTAATAAAGCTTTTTTATTTTATTTTATTTTTATTTTTTAACGTGTTGAGAAAGACAATAGGGAGAAGAGAGGAGGCTGGGCTGGGGTCAGAAGTGTTCTGATTCAGAAACACCTGCTCTTTGCACCTTATTACATCACTGGCACCTGCTCTAGGAACAGAGTAGAGGGACTGTGGGGCAAATACATGATGGTGGTTATGCTTCACGCTAGCCCCTGCCTGGAGAGTCAAAAGAAGGGGGGAGGGTCAGATGTGGCTTGTGGTGTGACAGTGGCCAGCTCTTAACTCTGCTTGTTCAGATCCTTAGTCTGCCACTTTGCCACTTAGCTTTGAGCATCTGGCTTCTCTCCGTGTCCAATAATCTCTATTCCAAAGGTGCCTGCCAGGATCAAATCACACATGTAAAGCAGCAGGTACATTGCCGCCTTACTCTCTCCTTCCCTTCTAGGACACTCTCCACCCACCCTGTTCTTGTTTCAAATGTTTCCTCTCAAGCAAGACCTACTCAAGAATTGGCTGGTGTGACTGTGCCCGCGAGGGTTGATTTCATGTGTCAACGTGACTGGACTCTGGACGCCCAGAGAGCTGGTAACATATTATTTTGGGGCTGTGTCTCTGAGGGTGTTTCTGAAAGAGACTGGCATTTACTCAGATTGGACTGAGTAAAGATCGCCTCATCAGTGCGGGTGGGCATCATCCCTTATCCCTCATCACTGAGGGCCTGAATAGAATGGAAAGGCAGAGGAAGGGTGAATTCTCTCTCTCTTCGAGCTGGGATATACATCTTCTCTTGCCCTCAGATACCAGCGCTCTTGATTCTCAGGCCTTTGGATTCACACTGAATAACACCACTGGCTCTCCTCGGTCTCCAGCTGGCAGACAGTACATCGTGGGACTTCTTGGCCTCCATCATCATGTGAGCCAATTCCTAGGATATATAAAATATAAATATGAATATAAAAATATAAAACATATTTTAAATACAAAATATATTAATTATACATATATGTTATTGATATATAAAACATAAATAATATATATCAATATACATATACAATGTAAAATGTATTCTTTTAAAGATTTATTTATTTATTTATTTGACAGAGAGCGACACAGCGAGAGAGGGAACACAAGCAGGGGGAGTGGGGAAGGGAGAAGCAGGCTTCCCACGGAGCAGGGAGCCAGATGTGGGGCTCGATCCCAGGATCCCGGGATCCTGACCTGAGCCAAAGGCAGATGCTTAATGATTGAGCCACCCAGGCACCCCTGTAAAATGTATTTTAAGTCTACATAATAAAAATATAAATGACATATATATAGCCATTTTGCTAAGGGGCCTTTACATTAGAAACATGATGCCACCACCTCCTTGAGCTGGAAGATGTGAACGAGACTGGACCAAGTTCTCATAAAACTCTGTGTGCACCTGCTGTTCAGTTTGCTTGGAATGCAGAATTCTTCTGTGTGACATTATATTATATATTTACAAGGTCATGTGTTGTGTGCCTCCCCAGTGGATTTTAAGCTCATTGGGAGGCAAGGCTTTGATTTATTCACCAATAGATTCCTGGTGCCTGGAACAGTGCATGGCTCAAAGGAAGCACTCAATTAATAATTGTTCCATGAATGAATGAATGAATGAATGACAATAGTTAATACTCTCTAGGCAGTTACTATGGGCCAGACACTGTTCTAAGTGCTTTGCTTTATGTTTATTACACTCACTTTATAATTTGTTGCGATAAGCCTGAGCCCCTATCATTAGCCCCATTTCATAGACATGTTAAGTAACTTGCCCAAAAGTTTAGTAGGTTTTGTGACTTGGTGTAAGGGGCACAACTGGATCAGGACTATGTGATTCCATAGGCCAAACTCTTAGCCGCTCAGCTAGTATGGTCCCTGGACTAGCAGCAGGAGCATCCCCTGGGAACTTGTTAGAAATGTTAATTATTCTTCTCCCCACCCCAAAACCACTGAATCTGAAACTCTGGGGGTGGGCCCAGCCATCTGTGCTGTAACAGGCCCTCCAGGGGATTCTGATGCACTCAAGTTTGAGAACCACTGCCCTACACTCCTCCTGCTTCTCAGTCCTTGAGCTCACCATGACTTCACTTTCTAAGAAAGAGAATGGGTACTCACTTGCATACTCTGGAAAAACAGAGGTGTCCATATAATATGTGTGTGTGTGTGTGCGCGTGCTCGTGTGTGTGTGTGTGTGCTTTTGTGTGTTTCTGTTTTTGTTATTAATTGAATTAATTGAAGGTACAGTCCTTTGGGCAGGTTACTTAGATGTCTTTGGACCTCAGTATTGGCATTTGTGAAATGGGCAGGGGTAGGGGTCTGGATTAGAGAGAGGGATGACATTAAGAACACCTGAGGATTTTACAAAATTCCAATACGTGAAGCCCAGCCAGACCAATTAAATTTGGCCTTTGGGAGTGGGACTAAGCACAAGCAGTTTTAAAAAGCTTCCCAGGTGATAATAGTACGCTAAAATCGTACTAGGGCCTATTGTGAGCCAATCACAGCAATCCTAGCCCCCGATTGGCTTAAAGGTGAGCATGTGACCCAGTTCTGCCCAATGAGATGTAAGGGGGAAAAGGGGAGAGGCGCCTCTGGGAAAGTTTTCTCCTTATGAACTTCGTGGATCCTTGCACGGGCGATCTTTAGCTTCTCTCCCAGAGGAAAAATTCTGTCACCTTGAAGAGAAAGAGATAAAGACCCAAATTACAAGCTCACACGTCTCTAAGCAGCCTAGGAGTTAGTACATAAACAAGAGGGCTGGGTGGAATCTATGCCCTGCCGCTAGGGAGCGGAGTTTGCAGGTGGAAGATTTCAGCAGAGAAGGAATGTAGTAGCGAAATATTGGCTGGCTCAGCATCAGTCGGAAGGCTGGAGACCCCGACTTGGAAAATGGAACAAAGACAGGCCAAGGAACTGAAACCATGGTCAAAATTATGCCAGGGAAGAAAACCAGTAAGGAAAGTGCAGCTGCTTCCGACCTTCAGGAGCCACTGCCCCCGCTGCCCCCCTAGACAATGGATGTCGCTTTCCCAAACATTTCCACCGTCAGAAAGATTTCACCACTTCTGTCCTGCAGTGGATGCTAACTGAAACTAGCGCCCCATTAAAAGTCTGGGGAGACATGCCTAATTGTCCAGGTGGGGGTTGCATGTTGGCCAGTCCCTGGTATATGGTTTGAATGGCGGGAAATGACTTCTGCCTCCCACCACTTGTGAACTGAGGACATCCTTGAATATAGATAGGAGAGGGGTTCAGATGCTGGCCACCAAAGGATCACAAATGTTCACTTGCCAGTATTCAGCCATGACGGACGGCAGCCAAAAGTTGCCAGAACGTATGATTTTTTTTTAAGGGAAATCAGAAATTTACATTTTTATGTGAAATTATCGTATGTTAAACATTGGCAACTAATTGAAAAAAAAACTTGCTGGTCAAGCACAAATGTTGGGTCATTTTGTGACTTTTTCTCTCTCAAGTACAGGTGATCAGGCAAAAGATACAGTCATTTCTTCTCACCCTCTGCCTAGATTGTAGACATTCTGGAGGAATAAGGGTAAATCAAGCTGGTATCTCCATGTGAATTGTGACATTGATGAGCATAGGCACAAACTTCTCTTATGTAATCAGAACCAGATTTGGAAATGCTTTAATAAAACAGTAGGTCCTAGAGATGGCAGGATCAGAAGTTACAAACAAAATTACCAATGAAAGGCATTTGCTCTCAAAATTGAATTAGGGAAAGGGAGCCCTGGATCTTATTACTCTTAGCTTTGGAACAAACTTGGCTTTGGACACAGCACTTACTGCCTTAGTTTATTTTTAAGATTTGTTCTTATGAGAGAATGGGATGCGAGGCTATCTTTGGAAGATGCTGGCAGAAGAAAATCAAACTGGGTCTTTCTCCTGAGCATGTTTATACTGGTGAAATCATGTTTAAATGAAGAGCAAGGACTTCAAGGAGGAAAAAATCTCAAAGGGCAATTTGAAGTGTTTGTGTAGAGGAAGGGCCATCTTCTTTGGTGACCACAGCAAAATCATTGACTGATAAGGAATGTAAATCTTCAGATCTTTTGGGGTCCTTGCCCCCTTCAATGACTTTCTCTTGTCGGAAACCCCAGAATGCCCCATATCAGGGTTTAGGGAAATCCATTCATCATCCCCTAATGTGTGTTAATTGAATAACTAAGGAATGGTTATTTTTCGATTCCTGAATCTGATGCTCTTTGAGATTGAAAGGGTGATTCATATGAATTTGCTCCATGGGCTCAAAAAATTTCACATTTCTTAATTTTTCTAAATTACATATAATGTGGCTCAAGGTCCTCCACTGTCTCTTCCTCAAGCCAAGGGAGTTTGGGAATTCATTCTCTGGGAGTTGGGTTCCTTCCCTTCCCTGGGGTCACTTAAGAAGGCTAAGAGGTTGTGGGGAAATAGGCCAGAACATTTGAGGAAGGGCTTTTAGTCTTCAGTTGTTCCTATAGTCTGTTGGAATACATGCTCTTTGTCATCAGGTTTGAGGTTTAGACTTCCCTGTGCCCCTCCTTTGAAATTCTGCCACCTTCTCCTTCTCACCCACTTACTAACTCAAAGTGAGTTTCCAGAACCAATAGTATCAACACTCCTTGGGAGCTTGTTAGAAATGCAGAATCTCTGGACCCACTCCAGGACTCCTGAATCAGAATTGCATTTTAACAAGGTCTCCAAGCAGCTGGTGTGCAGATTTCAGCTGAGAAGCCCCAGATACCACATAATGTATCTCTCTCCCACCATCTTGCTCTCACCGCTGTTCTGCATCTCTAGTGTGGAATTCATCAGGGAGTAGGGCCACTGGCCTCTCACGTAACACTCCCACCCCCTTCTGCTAAGGGCCTAGCATTTTGGTAATTCAACTCCAAGTCCCAAAGTTCCTAGTCTCCCCTGAGCCAGGCAAACCCAATGCTCTAGGATCTGAGGCTTAATTGCTTGGGGAAAAGAAAAAAACCCCCCAAACCCTTAGTTTTTGGTGATGAGTCTACAGTAGAAAGTAAGTCCAGTTAATTTCTCCACCACATTATACCTAATAATAGGCCCTCTGGGCTGTGAAATTTTAAAAATACTTCTTCTTCTGGAGTCTTCCCTGATTCCCTCTAGTTTGAGCCCAGCATAATTGCCCTGGGCTAGAATCTCTGGGGCCATCTTGATTGAAAAAGAGGAAAAGGTGTTAATAAGGAGGGGATGAAAGTTTAGTTCCATTATCCTGGCTCTGTTCGGTGCTGGTCCAGCCATGGACCACACTGCCATTGGGTCTATGGAACAGAATTGCAAGGCAAAAAGCAGTTGGTGTGTACCTGTTGTACAATCTTTGTGCAAAACAAGAGGACCGTTTCTCTCCCCTCTCTCATCATAGAAGGGACCCCGGGGGATGCAGCGAAGTGAGAAATAGACCTTAATATTGGCAAAAGACTGCAGATTCAATTCGAGGATGAATAGTAATAAGAAAATGCAAATTACTATCATTATTTACGTTGCATGGCAGAGTTACACAACACTTTATTATACAGTAGATGCTACACAAAGAACTGCTGTTTATAAACATTTTGTCCTGTTCCTCCAATCCCCCTAAGCTCACGCTTTCAAAGCATCTGGCCCAAGTTCAATGGCAATGTGATTTTAAAAAATACATTTATTTTAAATATATGCAATACTGAAAAATAAAACAAGAAGAGCCAAGGCTGCGCCAGGTCAACGTGGAGAATTTTTAAGCTCGAAGATATTTTAAGTGTTTCAAAGATATAGATGTTCAAAACATACTTTTAAAAATTCTTTCAACTTAAGAGAAAGTGTATTTTTTTTAAAGGGAGGTACCTTAGAATTCAATCTTATTCCAAACTGAAGATACTTGGCAGATGTGCAGCAAATTAAAATATCTGGCATGTTCATTAATACAAAGACTGGACAATTGTGTCTTGAGAAAGTCTTAAAATTTAAAGGTCATTTAAAGAACAGATTTTTAAAAAATTAATGAAAGCAAATATCCTTTTTAAAGGGGTATTAATTAAAGTTTCCTGAATCTCATGGGAATAAATTATTTTGTACCCTCTGCTTTAATTTTTTTCTTAAATTTTTAAGGGATATTGGACAAAAACAACATATTCAGTATGTCATATTTTGGCAAATGTCAACCAGAACTGGCTTGTTAAATATGGGTTATCTTCAGTTTGTGCCAATCTATTAATTTAAAATGTTTTCTTAATGCTAAATTCAAATAAGTTCTTGGTTTTGATACAGCTTCTAATTTTCTTCTGTTGTTCAGGTGATTTGAAATTATAATTAAGAATAAATTTTGCAAAATTAACACATAAAAAGGCATCACTGGAAGCGTTTTTCCATTGCATAATTCCAAATGCCATGGAAATGGTTGGCGTATTTTGGATAGTCATGGAACTTAATTCCATACGTACATATTTCAAAATTATCCATCTGCTTGACACCAGGAAGGGTTTCAATGGTAAGATCTTGGTGTACCCGATTGTGGAGAACTTGGTGTGATAAAATTTGCAAAATCAAAATCGTGTCATTTCTTTTTTTTTTTTTAAAGATTTTATTTATTTGACAGAGAGAGGCACAGCGAGAGAGGGAACGCAAGCAGGGGGAGTGGGAGAGGGAGAAGCAGGCTCCCCGCAGAGCAGGGAGCCCGATGCGGGGCTCGATCCCAGGACCCTGGGATCACGACCCGAGCCGAAGGCAGACGCTTAACGACTGAGCCACCCAGGCGCCCCGTGTCATTTCTTTAAAAAACAATTAGTGGGATTAGAAAGTTGGTCCAAGCCTGCAATATGGTGTTATGAGAACAAGAAAATAAGATCATTTATTCATGTCTCCCCGTACTCCTCCAATGTGACCACCAGGGAGAAGACACACACAGAGGTAATGAACTAAAGATCCCCCCAGATCTTAAGGACTGTGTGACTTTAGCTTAAGCTTTACTGTTTTTAACCAAGCAAGTCCTTCTCATGTGAAATTGTAAGTGCTGAAAAAGAACAGTCCCAACTACTATAAACTATCTCAATACTGGTACTAAGCTATAAGTTGATAAACTTCTCCTTTGACTTGTAGCAACTTCCTAAACAGATTGGGTGCCAGTTATTTATAAATACATAAATAAAGTGACCATGGTAGATTGTCTGCAAAAATGATTGCTGCCCATTCCTCCCATCCCTCCGGGGTGCATGCAGCTTCTCCTCTCAAGAACTAGAGTCTATTTCCTCACTCCTTGGAGGCTGGTCTTTGACTTGCTTTGACCAAGTGAATGTGGCGGCAATGCTATTCCAGAACTTCCAAGCTGAGGCCTGGAAGTTTACACTTTGGCTAGAGGGAATACCATCTGCCGTGTCAAGAAGTCCAGGTTTATCTGCGGGAGAAAGGGGCCAAGGGAAGGGGACTCCAGGAACTCAGGTGACAGCCAGAAGGCCCCAGAGACATGAGGGAGTCCAGCCAACACCACAAGGAAAGAGGCCCAGCTGTCCTATGCAGTCCCCAGTTGTTCAAGCCATTCCAGTGGAAGCCTTATGAGCGAGGCCATCTTGGGTCCTCCAGCCCCAGCCAAAACCACCCCAGCTAACACCATGTGAAACACAGAGGAACTGTCCCTTTGAGCCCTGCACTAGTTCCTGGCCCACAGATTCACAAACAAACAAAATGATTGTCATTTTAAGCCATTACATTTAGGTGTGGTCTGTTACGTAGCAGCAATAGATAACACCAGAGTGACAATTTTCTAAATCCTCAAAATTGGGATTTACCAACTCTTAAAACATTTCGGAGGTTGAAAGGAAAAGACAAGTAGAATATTCATTAACCAAAGCTGTCATAACTAAGGGAATTTTCTAGAAGTCCTTTTGAAAAAGTTTTGTGGCTGCACTTATAGACTATCTCAGTTGCTAATATTTCTGTCACAGAGAGTGATTTATTTATAAGTTAGCTAATGTGTAACCTTGACTATAACAATGACAAAAGTAGTTTCTTCAATACTTATCTCATTTTTACTTGGTTGTTATGTAAATGAGAAATTCCAAGGAAGCGGGCACCTGGGTGGCTCAGTCGGTTAAGTGCCTGCCTTTGGCTCAGATCATGATCCCAGAGTTCTGGGATCAGGTCCCACATCGGGCTCCCCGCTCAGTGGGGAGCGTGCCTCTTCCTCTCCCTCTTCTCCCCCCTGCTCGTGTTCTCTCTCTCTTTCTCTCTTGCGCATGCACATGCACTCTCTCAAATAAACAAAATCTTAAAAAAAAAGAAAAGAAAAGAAAAAGAAATTACAAGGAAGCTACCAGTAAGGAGGAACAGCCTTACAAACCAGACCCTCTGCGAAGCACTCCTAGGCTGCAAATATTGCCTGTATAAAGTACACTTGATATACTTGTATATCAATAGAAATACATGTGTGCATGTATTCCTAGACCTAGGACCAAAAGAAATTATCTAGGCCTAAAACATGTTTTAAGCAAGTTAGAGTTCTTATTCAAATTATAATATGACTTGCAATACTAGTACTGAATTTTTAAAAACTTGGCCACCTCATGTTACCAAATTTGCCAGCGTTTTGACAATGGTATGTATGGAAACATTGCTAGCAGTTTTTTCGACCTCAGGATTTTTTTTCATCTGCAAAATTGGGATAGATTTTTTTTTAAGAAAAGAACATTTAAATTAGCAGGTGACATATGGATCAGATACTAGCTATATTTGGTGCCTGTTCACTAGAAAATTACATAAAAGGATACTTAGGAAAGGAGGTGAAAAAGAACCAGTAATAGGAGCCAAATACTCAGGGAAGAAAAGTCTAGTTTATACATGAGACATTATTAGCATAAGGCATTTTGTTCTGTAATGTAACTGTTGTAAATGAGGGAGAGAATAGGAGAAAAGTGGTAAATATACAGAAAATAACAGGAGAACAAAGTGACTTTAAAAAAAAAAAACAGACTCAGGCACACAGACTGAGGGCAAGATCTATAAACTAGTCTACTGGGTTTCCATTTTGGGGCATTATTTTGGACTAGATACTGTAAAAACTTTCCCCAGTTAATAGTCGTCTAGATAATGCTGGATAAAATATAACACCACCAGAAAACAGGAATAATCTTCAGAAGTCAGAAAAACAGATGGTGAAAACCAAACTCGTAAGGATTGTCTCCATGGGGCAGGGGTGGGGTTTCAGTTGTAAAAGTCCCAAAGGACAGGGGACAAAACTTTGGGGGAAAGGAACTGTGGCCTCCACACAAAGACCGTCAAAGAGCTACACCCTTAGGGAAAAGGGTGGAGGGACTAGAAAAATTCATCCAGCCAACATAGGGAGATAACAAGGCAGCTTATTTCTTTTATTCTGGACCCCGAGTGGGAAAGAAATGCCCCCTTAGAATTCGTCACAATAGGACTACACTCATACAGGTTTAGGGTTCAAATTTACACTTGGGGAACCTTCAAGCCAAGAAATGAACTAAACAAACTCTGGAAGGCAAACCTTCAGTCTAGATGTACTGGATTCCCGCAGATAAAGATCTATGTGTCTGAAATTACAAAACACACAAGGAAACAGTCCACCATGAGCAAGAGTCAACAGAAACAACAAACAAGATCAGATCCCAAATGCTTCAGATAATTGGTTTATTAAAGACCCATTTAAAATAAATTGGTTCACCCTGATTAAAGCCACAAATAAATTAATAAACACAAGAAAAGAACAACTCTTAAAATAGATAAAGTACTTTTGAAAAAGAAACTAGGATGTCTTCATCTTGGTAAGCGATTTTTCTCTTTATCATTGTCAGTGGAACCAAATATTCAACATGAGACTGCACCTACGCATTGTATATTAACCAGAAGCAGTAAAATTTCCCCATGAGTCATTCATTATCAGTCATTTAGCAAACATCAACACCTGTAATGTGCCACCAACTGTGCGATGCCTGGAATGGGGGCGTGGGGGGGGGCATTCAGCAGGTGAAGAAGACAGACCCTCCAGTGGGGCAGAGAGAATTGCAGGCAAAACAGAACTTGAAGTTAATTTCTAGCATGATGCATGTACCCAGGATGAAGGAAAGAAAAGAAAGATGCAGGCTGAGAGGGGTCTAAGAAAACCCTAAGGAAGTGATGCTTCAGCAGAGACTCGAAGAGTGATTAGAATGTACCCTGATGGAGGAAGTAGAGAAAGCTGTCCAGGCAGAGAAGAGACGATGTTGGAAGGTCTGGATTCAAAGCAAGTTGGTGCATTTGAGAACCTGCAAGAAGACCACTAAGGCAGAATAAAGAAAGCCAGTGGGGGCCTGGGTTGTATGTGGAGGGCCACCATGGGAGGCTGAATAGCTGTAGGGGCCAGATTCTGAAAATCCTTGTCTGCTAGGCCAACTGGTGCAGATTTGGATTTATCCTGCAGGCGATGGGGAAATTTTGGAGAGAAGAGACCATCAAATTTAGGCTTTGGAAAGACCATTCTAGGGACGAGGCACCAGATGGTTTAGTAAAAGGTAGACCTGTCACTCCTCAAGGTGGTTGTAACCACAACAAAAGGAAGTTCTTATCCTGCAAGTTTTGGGGGAAAACACTTGAAACTATTTTTGATGAGTGTCAGTAGGGGAATGAAACATTTAAGAGGAAGCAAGCTTGGAAATGTATCCTACCGTGCATTCCTAAGTGGAAAGACAAGCTTAAGAATAATATATAGAACACGCTTCCATTTTTAAAAAACGGAAACAAAACCTAAAATCACCCCTACATACGTGTGTGTGCACAGTAAATATATATATTAATATGAAAAAAAGCCCCAAAGGACTTCCAGCCTCCTCTTCTTGTTCTTCAGATTCCTATTGTAGATAATTGTCCAAAACAATAACAATGATGCTTCCTGTTTTCAAATTCATTGCTGATTGTCTAAAGGAATGGAAAGGAGGGAAATTAAAAATTGCTCCAAGGTCAAAATCATGACTCCCTCACTGGAAAGTGAGCTCCCTGGAAATGAGCCACATGTTTTATTCATCTTTGAATTTCTCCAGTGCCTGGCACATAAATGCCCAATAAAAGTTTATTGGATGTGAGAATAAGAATATGGGAATTTGGGACTATCCTAATGGTTGTGTGGAAACTGGCAAGAGATTACATTTTGGGGAGTTCAATCCAACAAATATTTATCGAGCCTTTGTCGTGTGCCACCCTGAGCTGGCATGTAGGGTGAAAGGAGGTGGTTGTGTTTAGCAGCTTAAAGACCTAACCTTAGCAACAAGCAAAGGAGGGTTAGAAAGACATGGTCAAGGGTACCAGCTTTGGAGTCAGGCAGACCAGGGTTTAAATCAAGATTCTTCCATTTACCAGTGGTTTGACCAAAGGCAAATAGCTTAACCTCTTTGGGCCTCCACTTCCTCATTTGCAAAATAAAGATTATAATAATAGTGCCTACCTCAGAACTGTTGAGGGAAATAAGTGAGATATTCATGTTGAGCACTTAGCACAGTACTTGAGGCAGAGGAAGCTCTGGATTCACATGAAGTATTATTGTAGACAAATGTAGGGATCAAAATAGTGTATCTGGTTGGTGCTACTCTTAGCAGCTACTCTAGAATATCTCTTTGGTAACTTGGATAGGCAGAATATTGGTCCCCAAAGTTGTCCATATCCTAATCCCTGGAACCTGTGAATATAGTACCTCACATAGCAAAAGGACTTTGCAGATGGGATTAAGTTAAGGATCTTGAGATGCAGAGATTATCCTAGTTTATCCTGGTGGGCCCTGTGTCATCACAAGAGTCTTTATAAGTGAAAGAGGGAGGCAGGGGAATCAGTGAAAGGTGTGACGGTGGAAGCAGCGGTTGGAGTAATGTGTTGCTGGCTGGGGGTCGAGCCAAGAGTTGTGAACAGTCTTTAGAAGAGGGGAAAGGCAAAGTAGTGGATTCTCCCCTAGAGCCAACACCTGGGCTTTAGCCCAACGAGACCATTTTGGACTCCCGACCTCCACAATTGTAAAATAATTGTAAGATAATAAATTTGTGTTGTTTTGAGCCACAATGTTTATGCTAATTTGTTGCAGCAGCCATAGGAGACAAAGACAGTAATGATGGACAAAGAGATGGACTGCCCAGACCGTATTCAAGGAAAGACTTGCTGTCCTGTGGCTGGGAGTATAGTCAAGAGATGGGCTCTGTTGTCAGCTCCTTGGGCTTCAAGCCTCAGCTGTGGAGAGCTGCTCATCCAAGGTCACATCCTTTCTGGGGCAGTTCCTACTGGGTGACTGAGGGAGGCAGGAGTGGGATGGGGCTACAGGAACCTGTTATTTCGGCCCGACTCCAACAATTCCGACAGGCAGTCATTGCTGCAGAGCTTCCCGTGGTTTTGGCGGAGGCTTTGTTGGGTGCACATCATAGCTGGGCTTTAGTCTCTGCCCAATTCTGCTTTGTTTAGGAAAAAAACCAGTTCTCCCTCCTGTGTTTCTCCTTTACTCTCACAGGACTACCACACTCACCACACTTCTAACACCAGATATGTGGGGTTTTCCCTGCACCAAGCAATTCTGCAACATCAGCTGGGTGTCCTACAATTCAACTCAATTCTGACACTATCTATCTGCAGATAGCATCAGATCCCACAAGATTACAGATCCCACAAGACTGTCCCCTCAACTCCCACTTCAGATGCCTGTTGCAAGTCCAGCTCATCACCTGTACTTCCGACTGATTAGTTATAAATCAGAGTTCCCACAATCCCCTCCTCAGATTCAATTAATTTGCCAGAGCATCTCACAGAACTCAGGAAAACACTTACTTACATTTACCAGCTTATGAAAGGACATGATAAAGGATACAGATGAACAGCCAGAAGAGATACATAGGGTAAGGTCTGAGAGTGTCCTGAGTGCAGTAGCTTCTGTCCTCGAGGAATTGGGGTATGCCACACTCTCAGTAAGCGGATGTGTTCTCCAGCCTGGAAGCTCTCCAAACCTTAGAGTATTGGGATTTTATGGAAGCTTCCTCATGCAGTGAGGTGTGATCAATTATTAACTCCATTTCCAGCCCCTCTGCCCTCTCTAGAGAATAGGGGGTGGGGCTGAAAATTCCAAGCTTCTAATCCTGGCTTGGTCTTCCTAGTGGCCAGCTCCCATTCAGGAGTCCATCCAGGAGGCCAGAGAGAATCACCTCTTTAGATCAAAAAATGCTCCAAGAGCTCTTATCACTTAGGAAATCACAAGGGTCAGGAGCCCCATGTCAGGAGTTGGGGGAGAGACTAGCATGTATATTTTCTATTATCTCACTTGCTTCCTCCTGCTTTTTTTTTTTTTTAAGATTTTATTTATTTATTTGACAGAGAGAGACACAGAGAGAGAGGGAACACAAGCAGGGGGAGTGGGAGAGGGAGAAGCAGGCATCCTGCGGAGCAGGGAGCCTGATGTGGGGCTCGATCCCAGGACCCTGGGCTCATGACCTGAGCCGAAGGCAGACGTTTAATGACTGAGTCACTCAGGCACCCCTTCCTCCTGCTTCTTTTCACAGATGTTGAGTGCTAACTCTTGTACTTCAAACTCTGTTTCAGTATTCTTCTTCCAGAAAAATCCACCTGTGGCAGAAACCCATCTAAGAGTAAAGGACAGTGCCTTTGAGACTATAGACCACTATTTAACTGTCTGGGTTTTTAAAAACTTTTAAATTTCTTTAAAAATAGAGAATACTAGGGGTACCTGGGTGGCTCAGTTGGTTAAGCATCTGACTGTCAGTTTTGGTTCAGGTTGTGATCTCATGGGTTGTGGGATCCGGCCCGTGTCAGGCTCTGCACTCAGCAGGGAGTCTGCTTGAAGATTCTCTCCCTGCTTGAAGATTCTCTCCCTCTCACCCACCCCCTCGCACCCTCTCTCTTTCAAATAAATAAATCTTAAAAATAAATAGATAAATAAACAAATACATAAAAAATAGAGAATACTAGTATTTTATCCGTAATCCTTTCACTAATGCATTTCTCTACTCTTCTGTCCCTTTCTTTAAAAATAAAATAAAATAGGGGCACCTGGGTGGCTCAGTCGTTAAACGTCTGCCTTCAGCTCAGGTCATGATCCCAGGGTCCTGGGATCAAGCCCCGCATCGGGCTCCCTGCTCCGTGGAGAGCCTTCTTCTCCCTCTCCCACTCCCCCTGCTTGTGTTCCTTCTCTCACTGTGTCTCTCTCTGTCAAATAAATAAACAAAATCTTTAAAAAAATAATAAAATAAAATAGAAATAAAAGCGAAAATCTGATTTAGACCTGGGGATCACATATCCTGCTTATTTTCGAATTTTTTAAAGCTTTGTTTATAATTTTTTTGTTTATAATTTTTTTAAAGCTTTGTTTATAAATAGGAAAACCAAGTCTAATTGCATTTGTAATTGTATATGCGCAGGAAGCAATTTGCCTTGTTTAGGTGTTAGCCAAGTTAAGCTGAGGAGTAGACCTCACAGGTGAGTATAAAGGTGGTCTTCTCTCCTCAGACAAAGAGAAAAGAGAGTACAAAATTCATCCTTTGGAGGGCTCACCTCTGCTCATATGCATGGATGTTTTATGATATGATTCAAACATTTGAGTTTTATTTAATAAACCATTGTGGAATTTCCAATTAAAACCAGCATATTGGGAGACACCTTTATTTTCTCTTCCTCCCAAAATCTGGCTAAAAGACAATAAAGGGATGAGAATGTACTAACTCACAAGGACAAGAGAATGGCAAGAGAGACAATAGTGGATAAGAGATTTCAACAAATAGGGGCACCTGGGTGGCTCAGTTGTTAAGCATCTGCCTTCGGCTCAGGTTATGATCCCAGGGTCCTGGGATCAAGTCCCACATCGGGCTCCCTGTGCGGCGGGAAGCCTGCTTCTCCTTCTCCCACTCCCCCTACTTGTGTTCCCTCTCTCGCTCTCTCTCTCTCTCTGTCAAATAAATAAATAAAATCTAAAAAAAAAAAAGAGAGATTTCAACAAATATTGGGAGGCAAAAGGTTGTTGGAGGGATTTCTGGTTAAACATGAAAGAATAAATACTCTACATTTGTCTTTGCCTCTTCCAAAAACCTCACTAAAACAACATTAAGGAGAGGCACCTGGCTGGCTCAGTCCATAGAGCATGTAGCTTTTGATCTTGGAGTCATGAGTTCAAGCCCCACACTGGGCATAGAATCTGACAAAAAAATGTTGAAGCTCTTGGTTGGCTCCATCAGTAGAGCGTGCAACTCTTGATTTTGGGGTTGTAAGTTCAAGTCCCACCTTGGGTGTAGGGATTACTTAAAAATATCTTTAAAAAATAAAACAACATTAAGGAATAATAAAATGTATGTATTGGATATAGATGTGCTACACCTGAGGGGAGAGCAGTCACCAGCTTTCCAATCTAGAATTCTATACCCACCTAAACTATCACTGGAGAGTAACATTAGAACAAAGATATTTTCAGGCATGCAAGGACTTGAAAAAACTAGCTCCCATGGACCCTCTTTCTTTTTTTTTTTTTTTTAAGATTTTATTTATTCATTTGACAGAGAGAGACAAAGCGAGAGGGAGAACACAAGCAGGGGAGTGGGAGAGGGAAAAGCAGGCTTCCCGCTGAGCAGGGAGCTCGATCCCAGGACCCTGGGATCATGACCTGAGCCGAAGGCAGATGCTTAACGACTGAGCCACCCAGGCGCCCCCCATTTACCCTCTTTCAATAAGCTTTTGGAAATATACTCCAACAAAATGAGAGTAAAATAAGAAAGAGCGAGACAAGACTCCAAGGAAGAGGAGATTCAAAATGGGCAATAGGCAAAGGAAATTCAGAGGACAATGGCAAAGAGATGATTCAAAATGACAGCTGTGCAGTAGGCCCTAGAGAACAACTTGTCCTGATTGGAGCAAGACAACAGACTGTGGGAGGAGATCCCCAGGAAAAACATGAAACTGATTCTTTGAATGTAGAAGATATTGTTGATAGACCTATAGCAGAGATGTTGGAGCCTGTGGAAAATTACTTGGAAACAATACTTAGAAAACCAGAGAAATTAAAAACCAAGTCAATTATTAACTCTAGGAAAAAGCAAAGGGTTTAACAAGAAAGGAAGCATGGTCATAGTGCATCTACTTCGTTTGGTAGAAAACAAAATTTACATGACCATAATATAAACATTTCCACTCCCAAATTGCTGTGTAATGATGTTGGAGAGATAGGAGGAGGTTAAGTAAGGAGTGGTGTTGGTGTGGGAGAAATGAGCCAATAGACATTCTAAAACTGATAAATCAAGAAATTGTAGCATAAGTTTCTTATTTAGAAGGGTGGTGATAAGTACCAGGGGAAAAAGTATAAGGTTTCAGGGTGTTTTCCTCTGGGGAATAGGACATGAAAGCTGAGATGGGGAAGGATAGGATAAAGGGGTCTTTTAAATTATGTGCTTTTCAACTATATTCTTTAGAATAAATCATTAAATACTTAGAAGATGGTAATCTCTACTATATTTGACTATAATAATAAGTAAATGATATTTTGAAATTAAAACAATTAAAAAATTAAAATTTGCTTTGGTGCACTTTTAAGAATAGTTAGAATCTTCTCATGAAATTGAAGACTTGACAAAGTATTCTCAGCATAGTGGTCAAGCACATAGACTTTGGAGTCTGACAATCTGCTTTTTAGCTTTAACTTTGCCATGTGCTGTGTGATCTTGGATAAATCACTTAACTTCTTGAACCTCGATTTTTCTTGCCTATACCAAGGGGATATCAATAATACCTATGTCATAGGAATGATTTCAGAATTAAGCGAGATAAAAATAACAACAATAACAACTACGGAACTGTGCACTTTGTACGTATTATCTTATTGAATCTTCACAATCTGTCAATTTTATGAAGAGCAGACTTACCACAATGCCTAATTTTTAATTATTAATTATTTAACATACTTTAGCAGTTTTCTGTTAGTTAGTATTTTGATGGGACTGAAGATGAATAGGAGAAACAATGAAAAAAAAAGACAAATTCAGTAACATTCCGCTTATTTTGAGACCAGATTGGTGATATCTTCTGTCCCCCTATTACACATTGTCTTGAACATGAAATAAGAAGAAAAAAGTTTCCAGGGCATCGAAGTTCAAAAGGGACACTTTCTGGCTTAGCTCTGCATTCTTTTTTTAAGAATTGTGGTAGGGGCACCTGGCTGGTTTGGTTGGTGGAGCGTGCGACTCCTGATTTTGGGGTCATGAGTTTGAGCCATTGGGCATGGAGATTACTTTAAAAATAAATACATAAAATAAAATAAAATTGTGGTAAAATATACTTAATATAAGATTTTACCATTTTAACCATGTTTAGTTCAGTGGCATTAAGCACATTCACATTGTTGTGCAGCCATCACCACCATCCGTCTCCAGAACTTTTCATCTTCCCAAACTGACACTCTGTCCCCATTAAACACTAACTCCTTATTGCCCCCTCCCCCAGACCTGGGCAACTACAATTCTACTTTCTGCGTCTATGAATTTGACTGTGCTGGGTATCTCATGTAAGTGGTATTTGTCCTTTCATATCTGACTAAGTTAAATAAACTTAGTGTAATGTTTTCAAGGGTCATCCATGCTGTAGCATCTCTTGGTACTTGATTCTTTTTCATGACTGAATCATACTCCATGCATGTTATCTACCACATTTTGATATTCATCCGTCAATGGACACTTGGGTTGTTTCCCCTCTCAGCTATTATTAATAATGTTGCTATGAACATGCAGAGATCTGTTTGAGTCCTTCCTTTCAATTCTTGTAGGTATATAACCCAGAGGAATTGCTGGGTCATATGGTAATTCTATGTTTAATTTTTTGAGGATCCACCATATTGTTTTCTACAGTGATGCACAAGGATTCTAACTTCTCCACATCCTCACCAATACTTGGAGTTTTGCACATACAATCCTGTGCCCATGAGGAAGAGATTCTGTTGCATAGATTTTCTAAAAAAAGTATTTTATTTGTTTATTTGAGAGAGACAGAGATAGTGAGAGAGGGCATGAGTGGAAAGGCAGGGAAGAAGCAGACTCCCCACTGAGCAGGGAGCCCGATGTGGGGCTCAATCCCAGGATTCCGGGATTATGACCTGAGCTGAAGGCAGCTGCTTAACTGACTGAGCCACCCAGGTGCCTCTGTATTTTTCTGATTACTATTAGAGTATCTTTTTGCACTTTTATTGGCTACCCATGTAATTTTGCTGTGTTTTAATCAAGTCTCTATTGGTGGACTTTTGGCTTGGTTATCTGACCACTGCATATGTGGAATGGCCAAACAAGAAGGTGAATATGGGAAGGTGTTAGAAATGCATCTGATGACAATAAAATGACTGCAGAGACATTCAAAATGATAGCCTTGAGTCATCAAGTTTCACTGTATTTAGGAGATAAAATAGCATTCTACAAAGAGTTCTATCAAAAATGGTTAAAAATATGAAGCCTTGGTAATTTTTAAAAGCTACCATTTATTGAACATCAACTGTGCGTCATCCTCTGTGTTAAGGCTTTTCAAACATCATTTGATTTCATCTTGGCTTGAACAAGTATCATGTCATTTTATGTTGTAGAAAGGAAGGTTTCTGCAGACTTGCCCAAGGTCACAAACCACAGGGAGTGGGTAGTTGGATCTGAATCCAAATCTGTGACACCCTCACCCTTTGAGACGGACATCTGAGAGAGGTCCTGGAGACTCATGGACCACATGTACCATGCTTACTGGTGTCTTGAGTAGCCTGGGCCATTGTTTTGTTTTGTTTTGTTTTGTTTTTATTCTTATTCTTGCAAATCCAGAGTCAATAGACTTCAGGCGAAGGCTTTATTGCAGTTCTGCACCAAGTGCGCCATGACTCACTAGGAAATGACTTTAGGTGGTGCTTAGACACAATGTTCAACGGCATTGCATGACCCGGCGAGGAAGTTACTCTCCTTTGAGTTCCTCTTAATCATGGCATCAAGGAGAAAGTCTCCACATGGTGCTACCAAGTCTGGAACACCTCTCTGGCGCTTGCTGATTTTTTTCCTATTTAACAAGTGCTGCGGCAGATTCAGAGCTTCAGTGGGTAACAGTAGAATTTAATAACATTATTTTAAAAAATGATTATTTACTCTTACAGTTATCATCTAGTTATGGCAAGATGTCTGTTTTTCATTTGCACTAACGAAATAAATTTCCCTTTTAAAATGAATTTGTTTTCATAAAAGTAGAGAGTCACGTAACAGAAAATCGTAGGCATATGCTGTTACCAATTGTCAAATAACTGGGCAAATTTGTAAATAAAGGTAACACTTGAATGACGTTTGAGAGACACAGCTTTCCTGGATTCATAAGACCAGGCTCTAGGCTCCACGGGTATCATTCTTTGTTAATTCTAATCACACTTTCCTGACTTGAGAGTACATTATATCACATGAGATACTTGTTAAGAATTCAGATGCCCAGGCCTTGAACCCCAAAGAGCCTCAGTAGGTCTGAGGGGGGCCTGGGCTTTGCAATTTTGATTAAGCAACCCAAGTGGTTCTGATGTGAACTGGTCAGCACGTGGCACTTGCAGAAATTCTGAACAGGATCTTCCCATCGATTTAAAAAAAAAGATTTATTTGTTTATTTTAGGGGGGGCAAAGGGAGAGAGAGTCCTGAAGCAGACTCCCTGCTGAGCACAGAGCCCCATGTGGGGCTTGATCCCAGGACCCTGAGATCATGACCTGAGTGGAAACCAAGAGTCTCCCGCTTAACCCACTGAGCCACACAGGTACCCTGCACTATAAATTTTTTGGAAATAGATGGGGAAGAATGCTGTGCATGCCTGTAAGTTTGGCAGGACGCAGCAATCTTCCGCCTTTGTGTGACTACAGTGGGTTAGGTTTCCGGGGCAGGGGGAGTCACATCTAATTTTCAGGCGGTGTTCTAGGCACTTCACACACGTTGAGTCATTTCATCCTCAGCACAATCCGAGGAGGCAGATACTATTATTACCTTCATTTTACAGGTGGGGAAACCCGGACACAGAGAGGTGCAATCACTTGCCTAAGGTCACAGGGCCGGGACGTGGCAGAGCTGGGATTTGAACGGGGCCATCAGATCATATTCGGAGCCAACATTCTTCCCCAGAGAAGTCAGTTCCCTCCCCTGGACCCGCGTCTATGTGTGATGATGAAGGTCCATCACCCCCTCCAATCCTGCAGATTCCTGTTATCCTATCAGGAGATCAGACTCTTTGCTAGTAATCAGAAATGAATCGATCATTGAATTAAATGAATATGGACTCGGTCAACATCCCTGGTCTGAGGACTACTAACCTTCCAGCTCAGTCGAAACCATGGACTAGGTCTGTCTTTCAAAACTAAAAGCCAACATTTCTACTTCCTATGATGAAAATAAAAAGCGTTCTCAATTTACCAGGTAGACTAAACCGGTACTGATTTATCTGATTCTGTGCACAGAAGCCCAAGACAGGGGAAAACCTGTGATCTGTCCCACTCAACATTTCTCATTTTTTCCCCATTACTTCAAAGAAAAGGAAAGTCGAGAAATCACAGAGGAGATTTCTCAAGGACCATCAGTTCCAGTGTTCAGACTCAAATACAAAAAGAGGCTCAATAAACTCAGGGCCTGTACCTTTCAGAAGGCAATCAAATTGTGGAGGATTTGAGGCTCGCCCAGGACAATGTGGGCAATTTTGGTCATTTACCACATGCATTTCTTTTTTCTTTTTCTTTTCCTCCCCCCGCAACCCCAGTCACAGATGGGTGCTGGAAGCCGAGCCAACACTGTGCCACGAGATGCAGACAGCTGTGGTGTGGTGTGCAGAGGAGGTGCATGAGAAATGGCCCATGGTGTAAGCTGGAAGAGCAGGCGTGTGGGCTTCCTCTCTGACCTGGGCAGAACGGACTGCAGGAACGGCGCGATCCAGGGTAGGTAGCACGCCTTGAATATGGTTAGACTAGGGAAAAGGTTTTGTTTCTCCTGTCAGTAGCTGTTTTTTGTCCCATGGGGGAGAGCTTGGTGGAGGAGCTCACAAGCAGGAGCCCATGGAAAATGCATGGCCGGGATGTCAGCAATTGCGTCACGGTTGCACTCTGGAAAGGGGTGATCACTTTGAACAATGCACACGCGTTCACATGACAAACCATTAAGACTCCAGCCTGGGTAAACAGCATGTGTTCTTTATCAGATTGCTTCCTTAGTCTATAGCACAGTCTATATAGGCTAGAGCCCTTCCCGTCAATTAAACAAAGGCAGGGTTAACTGTCAGGTTTTTATGAGGTGCTTTCCATGCTGTTTTCGATAATGAAGCCACAGAGTCTCCTACCAAAAAAAAAATAGATTATTTAATTCCTATGTTTTTCTGTCTCTGTCAAGATAACTGCTGAGCAGCTGAAGATAGCATATGTTTGTAGGGGTAGCTATCGAGAACAACACAAGATATCTACTTTAAAGTAAAAACTGTAAAGATTCTCAACGTGTGTGTCATTTTCTCTGTGACATCTGAGGCCAGAAGAGGGGCAATTCTCTAAAAGGAAGATGTAAAGCAGTAGTTGTCAACTTGGGCTCCACATCAGAATTACCCCCGGGAGCTTTTAAAAATCCCAATACCTGGCTCACACCCCAGACCAAATAAATCAGAATCTCTGGGGGGATAGGACCTAGGCACCAACATTTAAAAAAAAAAGTTTCCCAGGTGATTCCCATGCGCAGCTAAGGTTCCACATCATTGCTAGAAGGGGAAATTTCCTTACCTTTCTGAAAGTCGTGTAACACTTTTGGGGAAATGAAATCCACTGACATCTCATTTCTGGAGGAATGAAAATGGAAATCACCATATCGATGGCCTGATTTCCATATTTTAGTATCTGCCTCTCTTCTAATTGTTCTGCGCAAGTATTGAAAATCCTGCACTTTAGTGCCCACAGGGACAAAGCAGGTAGAGCAGATGAGGATCCCACGGGAAGGCTGGGGGAACGGAGACTGGAGGGGAGCCGAGAGTCTCGGCCCCAAAGTTGAGTAGACTTTCCACACTCCTCTTGATGCTTCCAGGGGCAGGTGCAGCTCAAGTGGGGCCGGGATTTTGGATTTTTCCAAATAAATTGCTCATCAGAATTTTTGTATGTAAAATATCCCATTTTAGAAATGTTAGCCACAAATTAAAGAATTTTTTAAAAACCTCCCTGCAGCCAAATGAAGCTCATCTGCAGGCCAACTTTGGCCTTGCGGGCTGCCTTTTAGATCACCTGATTTATACACCTTTTGGGAAGCAGGGATTCTTCTTTTTTTTTTTTTTTCATTATTGTGGTAAAATACACTTGCCATGAAATTTACCGTTTTCACCATTTTAAAGTGTTCAGTTCAGTGGCATTAAGTACATTCATGGTGTTGTGCACCCATTACCTCTATCTAGTCCTAGAACCCTTTCATGACCCCAAACAGAAAACCCATACCTATTAATCCCCTCCCCCAGCCCCCTTGCAACCACCAATCTGCTTTCGGTCTCTACGGATTTGCCTAGTCTGGATGTTTCTTATCGATGGAATCATGCAGGCTGTGGCCTTTTGTGTCTGACTTCTTTCCTTTGCATAATGTTTTCAAGTTCATCCCCATTGTAGCACGCCTCAGTGCTTCCTTCCTATTTACGGCTGAATACAATTCCATTGTATGGATATGCCACACTTTGTTTATCCGCTCATTAGGTGATGGGTAGTTGGGTGGTTTCCACCTTTTGGCTATTGTGAATAGTGCTGCTGTGAACATTTGTGGGCATGTTTTGTTTCAACAGAGGGATCATCCTTACATAACAGATGCCCCCATAGCACTAATCCCAATTCTGAGCATACTGATATGTGCTCATGAGTCGGGGACTTAACTATAGGGGGACCAAATTGTCCCACTTTGCCTTGGATTGTCCTGGTTGTAGCATGGAAGGCCCCGCATCCAGTAAACCAATAGAGGGAAGTCTGGCAGTGGTCTCATCCACCAGCAAAAGCCTTCTCAAGGCAATGCCAGTGGTTTTAGTATTTTGATGGTGACTTCAAAAATCATCGTGACAAGGCTGTGTTTCTTGCGGTTGTCCCTAATCGCAGTGACTTCAGGACGCTGTGTTTTGGCACAAGCCGGTTCCTCGATGTCGCCCAGAGGATTCCTATCCCTTCTGTAGTCTCAGCTTCAGACTCATGTCCTCAACAGAGCCTTCCCAGAGCCCCTTCCCTTGCACAGGGGTAAAGGACTCCTTTCCTTTATTCCCAGAGCATAGTATAATTACAGGATGCATTGGCCTGGGTCTCCCCATTAGACCACGACTCCCTCAGGGATGGTGGAATATTGCTGAGATTTTGGTCTGCCCAACATCCATCCCCTCTTCTGACAATAGCATTCCCCTTTTCCTTTGGGGGTTGCCCGTCTGTCCCCTAATCTCAGACAACACAGTTTGGGTGGAGTTGATAGCAGTTCCTGGCAACTCAGACCTGGCCCGTCTGCACATTCCAAATCCCCTTGGTCAACACAACTGGCTCAGGAAGAGGTGACCTGAACCAGGTTGTTAGGGCATAATCAATCCTGCAACTTATGCAGGAGCTAGCTGGAACTAAGTCAGAGCTAAGGAGGAAGGAACTCTACTTCTGATAGGGTTGCTAAGCTCTCAGCACCGTCTTTGCCACAACCTGGGGAAAAGCCACCTCAAAGTGAAGCCACCATGGAAGAAAGCAGAACTGAGGCACAGGGAGAGAAAGGGATGATGCCAGGCTGTAGTGAGTTTCCTCCCCTTAACTTCCTGGTTCTATGAATCACGTTTTTGCTTAAACTGGCTCATTTTGGGTTTTCATCTCGTCCAACTAAAAGAAAACTGAAGAATGCACTGTCTTTTATTAATATTTAAATCCCATACTGTCGTATCATCCTGGCCCATTATAGGCACTCAAGAAATGTGTGTGTCAATGCAGACTTTCCTAGGTATCCTGTCACGATGTTTTTTCAGTAATGAAATGATATCGATGCAAGAAGAGTCAGGAGGGGAGGATGTGGAGAAGTTGGAGCCCTCCCACATTGCTGGTGGGAATGGTAAATGGTGCAAACAGCTATAGAAAATACTTTGGCAGTTTCTCAAAAAGTTAAACCAAATTATCATATGATCCATCATCCCTGCTCCTGGATATACAGGCATATTTCATTTTATCGCACTTCTCTTTATTGAGCTTCGCAGATACTGTGTTTTTTCTAAATTGAAGGTTTGTGGCAACCCTGCATTGAGCAAGTCTATGGGCACCATTTTTCCGACATTTGCTCACTTTGTGTTTCTGCATCACATTTGGGTAATTCTTGCAATATTTCAAACTTTTTCACTATTATTATATTTGTTATGGTGATCTGTGATCAGTGATTACACCTCACTGAAAACTCAGATGCGGCTAGTATTTTTTAGCAATAAAAGTATTTTTTAAAAGATTTATTTATTTGTTTGAGAGAGAGAGAGAGCACATGCGCGTGTGCACAAGTGGGGGAGGGACAGAGGGAGAGAATCTTTAAGTAGACACTCTACTGAGCATGGATCCCGATGTGGGGCTCAATCACATGACCCAGGAAATCATGATGTGAGCTGAAACCAAGTCAGATGCTTGACCGACTTGAGCCACTCAGGCATCCCAGGAATAAAGTATTTTTTAATGAAGATATGTACATTAGTTTTTTTAGATGTAATGCTATCACACACTTAATACACTGCAGTCCCATGTAAATGTAACTTTTATATGCACTGGGAAACCAAAAAATTCACTTGACCTGCTTTATTGCAATATTTGTAATATTTATTGTAGACGTCTGGAACCAAATCCATCTCTAAGGGATGCTTGTATGCCCAAAAGAATGCACGACAGGTGTTGAGACAACTTGTACACAAACGTTCATAGCAGCACTATTCACAATAACCAGAAGGTGGAGAAACCCAAATATGCACCAGCAGATGAACAGGTAATCAATGCAGTCTATCCATACAATGGAATATTACTCAGCCATGAAAAGGAACGAAGCACCAATCCATGCTACAACATGGATGAACCTCAAACACATTACGCTAAGTGAAAGAAGCCAGACACAGAAGGGCTGATATTGTAAGATTCCACTTATATGGAATATCCAGAAAAGGTAAGTCCATAGAGACAAAAAGTCGATTAGTGGTCGCAAGAGGCCGGCAGAAGGCGGGAACATGGAATGACTGCTAAACGTGTATGGGACTTTCCTCTGGGTGACAGAAACATTCTGGAACTATAGAGTGCTGATGGTTGCACAACGCTGAGTGTAATAAATGTCACCAGTGGTAAATTTTATGTTATGTATATTTGGCTGCAATAAAAACAAAACAAAAGAATCTGGAACTTCATCAGGACTGCTGCAGATGGATGCCATGCGGGTTGTTTCCTTCGTCAGGTGCCCAGACTGGGGAGGGGGGCATGGCCTCAATTTGCCCCACAAGCCTTGACCCCTGGTACCGAGCAGAGCAGATGCTTTCTTCTGATTCACCATTTAGGCTAATGCAGAGCTTCACAGACAAGATGGCAAAAGATGTAAGCAAGTTTGGTCGATGACCTCACTTTACTGCGATTTTCAACGATACTCCTTCACTGTGCTCTAAGTAGTCAGCCAGTGCCATAGTACACATCCTCTCCCATCTTGAGGGTGCTATCTCTGAAAAATTCACAGTGCATTGTTGAGTGCTTAATTTGTAAAGCTAGTATAAATCACTGGACTAAATTGTCCATTATCGCGAGCTCAAGTTATCTTGCCATCAAGAGAGTGATCTGGTTGCTTTGGTTGCACTGGAAAATTAAGAGACAAAGAGGCAAAAGGCCAAAAGGAGAACATTAGAAAAAGTCCATTTTCTGATGTTGGAAAGACTTCACAAGGTTAAAGATAGGAGCATTCTGCCTGTACTCATCAAAGGTATTTTTTAAAAAAGCCATTTATGTTTTGGGGATCAACGAGTTAGAACAGAACAATAATAGTCCTCTCGAAGCTATGGAAGATTTGGTTTTATCCTGGGGACTGGCATTCTGAGATTGTTACCCCTGCAAAGAATCAGGAGGAAAAAGGAAAAAAAAAAAAAAGAAAAGAAATGCCCTGGGAAAGCAGTATGTTGAGCCCTTCAAGGAAAAGTCGGTGTTACTTTTGTTCAGTTCCAGGGGCATCGGCCACCTTGCTACTTCCTAATGTGCCACTTTCCAATTTGGGTCCCTATTCACAATGCAACTTAGAAAATATTGGGGACAGCTTATCGCTAATATAATGAGATGTGGAATGAGACTTTTCCTGTTGACCCAGAACTTTAGCTAAAGCTTCAAAGCTGAGGGCAATGGGTAACAATACTTCCTTCTGTCAAGAGGTGGCCAGACTGGTCCCTTGACCATCAATAACCATCAGCCTCCAGCCTATATAAAACAAGGTCAGATTTTATCCAGAGGACATTTCTCTGACAGGTCTTTGTAGGGGGTTTTCTTCTCCCCTCTGACCTCCAAGCCAAGAGAGGAGAGCTCAAAGCAGAATCACTCATGAGACTGGGGGGCACCAAGGTGGGGGTGGCGGGTACCTCACTGCTAGCCGAAGGTTGCCTGGGGCTGCCCATGACAGCAGGACAAGAAGCGAGGGCAGAGGGCAAAGGTGCATCCTATTTCCCAGGGGCCAGAATATGTACGTGGGTCTGAGTCATCCTGAAAAGACTCACCCAAGAGGACTCACCCAGGACTTCAGAAAAAGAATGTGGGGTACTTCCCGGGGTATGAATGAAAACGAGGTATGCACGAAGTCACCCAGCACATGCACTGAGTCCCCACAAGGCCCCCACAGGGTTCTCCAAAGATCCCCCAGTACACATGGAAAAGAACCAGCATGTGAGCTCTTGCCAGGCCATGGCAGGGGGTGGGGGGCATCTGACACCCGAGAGAACTATACCCGTTCTCAGCAAAGGGTCCCTTTTCCTCTTGCTGCCCTGCTCCTATATTCCGGCAAGGCGAGCTGGGAAGGGGCAGGAGAGGACACATCTGCCTCATCTCCACTGCAGATTCCCCAGTCACTTGTGGGTCAGACTGGAGGGGCTTGGGGAAGAGGTATTAAACCACAAAGGAGAATAGAGTTTTGATTGGACTGGACTGGACTTCTAATATGAGACTCTTCTCATAGTTGAAACTCAGAGCTATGGGGTCTGATGTGATATTTCCAAGCTCAGCTCATTTCATAGCCCAGTAGGAATAATTTATTCCCACTATTGATAAAGGCTCTGTGAGACATGCAGCATCCAAAGTGCCATGCAGTTTCCAGAATGAAGACCCAGAAACCGCAGCGCAACGCCCAGCAGTCAGCTCCAGTTCTCCAAGCTTGAAATTGGTGAGATTTCTATTGATCTGTGGTGCAAACCACCTTAAGCTATTCTAGGGGCAACCAGTGCAAATGCCAACAGGGGCCTGGCAGGAAATATAATGAAGGGGGTTAGGTGGGGCCCATGGTGAACTGGAGAGCCTGTGTCCCATCCGAAAGGGACAGCTGTCTCTCAAATCTAGCCAACTATTGCCCAATGAGGCCAAGTCTTCCAATTTTCCCAGAAATGCCAGAAATCTCCATTTTTGGTAGTGTCTCCTG
Source organism: Neomonachus schauinslandi (assembly GCF_002201575.2). NCBI lineage: Eukaryota > Metazoa > Chordata > Mammalia > Carnivora > Phocidae > Neomonachus > Neomonachus schauinslandi. The sequence goes on from NC_058416.1 coordinate 78,375,071, forward strand.
ATTTCGGCATTATTGGTAAGAATATTAGTCAGAGTTCTTTGTTGCAAACGACACAATGTACTCCAGGTGGTTCAAGTACTAGTGCTTTAACAGGGGGGTACTATGGACTGAATTCACGTTTTTGAGTCTTAACCCCCCAATGGACCTTTACAATGTTTAGGAGGTAATTAGGGTTGGGTGAAGCCAAAGGGTGAGGCCCTAATTCAAAAGGGCGATGGCCTTGTAAGAAGAGGAAGCCATGTGAGCCATGCCTGCTCTGCGTGGACACAGCAAGAAGACGTCCTCTGACATCCAGGAAGAGGCTTTCACTGGAACCCAAACATGCTGGCACCACAATCTCCAGCCTCCAGAACCGTGAGAAAAATAAATTTCTGTCGTTGAAGTCACCCACCAGTGGTGTTCTATTGTGTCAGCCAAGGCAGACTACAGGTGGTTAGAAGCCTATAGACTCTCCAGGAGGACAAGAGTGCTAGGCTCGGACTGTCCAGCTGGGAATGATGCCCAAGCCACACCATCAGACTGCCCCTGTGAATGCTATGCCACGCCTCTCAGCACAGACTCCACGCTTACACAGGGGCAGGACACCTGGCTCACTTCCACGTATAACTCTCATGTGATGTGTGTAATGGTAGAGCCCAGATCACATGAAACTTGGTTGCAAGGAAGGTTCTGGAAGAGTGCTTTGGTTTCTCTTATGGAGACATGGGACTCATAAGGTGGGCATTTTTCAAACATAGGAAAGATATTCAAAGGGGGCTGTAGGGATGCAAAGTATAACAAATGTTCACGATAGCAATTAACTGAAAAGACATGGTGGTGGCTGGGGGCGGGGGGCAAACAGAATGCCTCTGTGGGCTGCTTATAGCCCTGCCAGCTGATGACTTCTGAACTATGGGCTACTTTCATTTTTTAAACTTCTACTTCATCTGAGAACTAGAAAAGCCAAATCAAATCATCATGATCATCATCACCTACTTAAAGGCATTCAGAGAGCTGCTGAAGCAACCAGAACTAGAGGGGCCAAGATTCTGGAACGATGTTGAGGTGAGCTGACAAACCGCAGCCACTTTTTCCCTGGGGCATTTGCAAATTTGGTCACTTGGAATCTAGACTTTTCCCAGGCAAGGATGCTGCTGCTGAGAGCACAGAGAAACCAGAATTTTGGCGGTGTCTTAGGGCTGGAGAGACAAAATTAGGGACTATCCTAGAGAGAAGGGAGGGGTAGAAAAGCAGTTTTCCCCTTAAGATATTTGGCAGATTCTGAAACAGTGCAGGCCAAGAGGCTAGAAGCCAAACAGAAAGCCCCTGAAAAAGAGAAGAGTGTCCAGCATTCTTCCCATGTTATGGCTAAAAAGATTAGAGCACAGGACCAGGGGAAGGGGCCTCAGTGAACACCCAAGGTTCTCAGTTGGAATCTCTGAAAGGCAAAGCCTTAGAGGTGGGAGCCAGAGTTAGATCAGTCTCTTATCAAAACTGCAACCCAGCCTCCACCCAGCTCAGCCCCTGACTGGATTAAGATACTCAGCCCCCATGCCATCTGCTTGCAGAGAAAGGGTGAGCCCTCTCCAGAATTAGAGATCACCTGGAGACTTTATATATATTTTTCATACACAGATGTGGTATGGTATGCAACAAAAATTACAAGGCCTGCCAAGAGACAGGACCAAATCCCTGAAAACTAATAGAAAAACAGGCAATAGAAACAGACTGTTCAGGTGACCACAGTACTGGACTAAAACCAGGGCTTTGAAATAACCATGATTAATATTTGTTCAAGAGACACAAAACAGAAGAAGGAAAAAAGAGATGAAAAGCAAATTTAAAAAAAAAAGATTTTATTTATTTGACAGAGAGCGAGAGAGCACAAACCAAGAGCTTCATAGTCCAAAAGACTGAGGACATAGAGAACTCACTTGAGCTCATTGACAGAGGGATTTTGAAAATGCTAATTCAGCTCTGTATGAACTGTAAAACCTCATGGCCCACAGTCTAAAAAAAAAAAAAGTTTGTCATCATTGGCTGTCATTCTCTTTACTTCTCAAGTGGCTTCCTTTAAGGGACACATATTGTGCCATGTGTTCTGAGTCACTCTGCTCCATAAACCAGTTGCCTGGCGTGGAGCTCTGTTTACCTGGAGAAAGAGGAGCCTTTTGCTAATTATCCTAAATACATCCTTTGAGCAATGTGTGTTGGGAGTACCAGTAGTTAAGATGATCAGGAAGATGAAGCCTCTCTGGGATGACATTTGAGTCAACACCAAGTGACAAGGAACCAACCAGGAGAGAATTCGAGGGAGATGTGGTCTGGGCAGAGGGGATATAGAGAGCAGAGAACTCTGACGCAAGAACATGTTTGGTGATTTGGTCAGGGGTGGGCAGACTTTCCTGGAAAGGGCCAGATAGCACATATTTTAGGCTTTACAAGTCATACAGTGCCTGTTGCAACTACTCACTTCTGCTGTTACAACACAGCAGTAAACGCCGACATAGAACAAATGGGTGGCAGTGGTCCAATAAAACTTTGTTTATGGACACTGAAATTAGAATTTCTTCTAATTTTCACACGTCACAAAATCTTTTGATTTTTTTCCAACCTTTTGAAAATATAAAAACCATTCTTAGCTCTGGGGCCACAGTTTGCTGGGATAAGGTCGTTTAGGTAGGCTGGGATCAGACTGTGCAGGACACGTAGGGCATGGTAACAATCAGATTAAGGCAAAGCCCCTTTCCCCCTCCAAATGGAAAAGCCACCCCTCAGGGTAACTGAAGTCCAGGGTACCAATTCAGGGAGTGGGCAGTGTTCTACAGTTCATAGAAGATGACCAGTTTTGTTTTACTCTGTTCCAGTAACAAGAAAGGACAAACGAACACACGCACACGCACTCACTCTGGGAGGCAGCTTCCTACAGCTCATGGAAGACGATCAGGTTTTCTTTTTCCCCAGTAACAAGAAAGAAAAAACGAACGAAAAGACAGGCAGACAGACGCACACACCAGGGCTCATGGAAGATGATCAGGTTTGTTTCGTTTTACACGCACACCCTCCCGGAGCCAGAAAGCCAGAGAGGACGTGCCCAGGTTCACGCTGACGTTTCTCCAGCACGCACCAAGGGTTTGAAAGTTGGGTGCACACCTGCTCCCAGCCTGAGCGCACCTGCTGAGCAGGACTCCGGCCTCGTCTCGCGAGAGCGTGCTGTAGTTAGTAGTGGCCCCCACCCCCCCCGCCCCCGCGCCCAGCCCCCGCGCCCCGGCGCACCCCCCGCCGGCTCCCCCGCCGCGCGCGCCTCCCCCGCGCCC
>NC_058416.1:78378766-78472362 GCF_002201575.2 Neomonachus schauinslandi
GCGGGCAGGTGCGCGAGCCTGCGCGCGCCGCGGCCGCCTCCTCCGGCGGGTCCCTGGCGCGCCGGGCCGGGGCGGCTGCGCGCACGGCGCCGCTCCACCAACCCGCTCCCCGCAGGTCCCTCGCTCGCTCTCCATCCCTCGCCGGCGCTCGCTCGCTCCCCCCCGCCCTTTGATTGACAGGCAAGATGTCGGTGCGGAGCGAGGCAGGAGCGAATGCAGCAGCCGTCAGCCCCGGAGCCCGGCGGCGGCAGCAGCAGCGCGAGGAGGAGACAGCAGCCAGCCGCAGTCGCCGCCGCAGCCGCGGGAGCAATGCGGACAGCATCTTGAGGACGCGCTAAAGCACCCCAAACGGTGGACGATGCCGTGTCACTGCAACTGGGAGGGGGGCAAAGCAGATTTTTTTTGACATAAAAGCCAGCCAGCCAAAAATATATACATTTGTCCTTCACGGAGCCGGTGTGTAAAGAGTGAGCGCTGTTTGCCCTCGCCTCCTCCTCTCCTCTCCTCCTCCTCCCCTCCTCCTCCTCCTCCTCTCTTTTTCCTCCTCCTCCTCCCCCCCCCCTCCTCCCTAAGTGTACAGACAGCATCACATCACCTGGTTTGCTTCTGAGAAACAGCATCCCTCCTTTTCAGGGACCAGAGACTCAGAGAGAGGAGACATTCTAATGGAGTCTGCTTGATACCCCGAAATAAAATAATAAATTTTGGCTCTTGTCGCCTCCTCCCACCCCACCCCCTCAACCCTGTGTGAGATGTTGGGTTTCTTCTTCATGAGACATTGTTGAGAAGTCGCAGTGGCTGGAGAGCGTAGGGGGTAGACTACCTCTACTTCCCCCCCCCCTTTTTTCTCTCTGGGAGGAGGAGGAGGGGAAGGGGGCTTGCCGAGCAAGCGATGGATGAGGAAAACATGACGAAAAGCGAGGAGCAGCAACCTCTGAGTTTGCAAAAAGCCTTACAGCAGTGTGAGTTGGTCCAAAACATGATAGACCTGAGCATCTCCAACCTGGAAGGGCTTAGGACCAAATGTGCCACCTCCAACGACCTCACACAAAAAGAGATCCGGACCCTGGAGGTAGGTGTTGCCTGGGGGGGGGGGGGGGGGGGAAGCAATCTTTCCTTCCCTCTCCTTGTTCCCCACCACCCCCTTTCCTTTGATTCTGTTTGTTGGGGGACGGGAGGGTGTGGGAGGGTAGCAAGGTGGGCACGATTTGGTTTTCTGTGATTTATCTTCTTTGCAAAGCCTGCTCTGGTTGTCCCTTTACTGTACCGCTGTCGTCTACGCTTGGCTGGGTGGTGGTAGTAGTAGTAGTAATTGTGATTCCTTATGTATTATTATTCTTGCGGCTGTTATTATCATTCGCTTCCTCTCCGAGGAGTGAGTTCTCTCTTTTTTCCGCTTGTGGATTTGTTTATATGCCACGGGGGCTTGTGTGCTGGGTAAGGCATTAAGGCGCTGCAGAGAACCCACGTGACCTTGCGCATTCTGCAGGTGGTCAAAAGGTGGTTTTTGCTCGCAGAATGGGACTGCCTATAAATATAGACCTCTTCTGCCCTCGGCCTCCTTTCCAGCCCCGCTTTTGCCCCTTGGATTTTGTTTTTGTTTTTGTTTTAGTTCAGTGGTATACATGTCAGGAGGCAAGATGCAAAAAAAAAAAATCCCCATTGAGCTCCCCGTTTCCAATCAAACCGTTTGATGCAGGGAGCTGTTGCAGGCCTGAAACGTGTAAAAAGATAACAGAAAATATGCCTGGATCAGCACACGCAAGTGCTGTGGGAAAATACTCTTGAATCTTGGTGGGAAGGCGAGGAGAGGGGTCCCGGGAGGAGTCATCTCTGGCGAGTTGTGACAGTCTCCAACAGAACTTAAGGGGGAGTTTGAAGCAGTTTTGGGGGGTGGGTTGGATGCAAAGTTACTCAGAAAGAAGAGGGCAGAAATTATTTCTTCTAAAGGCCATTTGGTCAAAGGAGGAAGGTTTCAGGAGCTTCTGAAAATGTCTGGTGTGCACGTAATCATTGGGCATCCACGTTGTTGGAAACATCTGAAGGGTTCCACTCACTTCTTCCTCAAAGCAGCTGTACACATGGCTTGATTAAATTTGGGAACTCCCATTAGCTGGCATTTGCTGAGGGTGGTGGCTGTGGGACTGGGAGCGAAGGAAAGGGGTTCTCCCTCTGGTGAAGTGGGCATGTGTGGTGCTGGGAAGTTCCCTCTGTTTCCAGCCCAGGAGTTTCCAAGGCCTGAACTCTTTGGTCCCTGCTGAATCTTTGAGCCCTGTGCCCTGGTTCCAGCCTGGATAAGTACCACTCTCTGATTCACTTTAAAGTCTTTTTTTTCTCTTCCATGATTTTAACTTTGGCTGCTTGTCAGCACACAAGGTCATCAGTTTGAAAGTGGAGTATGTTTGTGTGTGTGTGTGTGTGTGTGTGTAATATGCTGTTTGCTACCCTAGAATACATGTGCTCCTGTCATGTGGGAAAATGATCCTCAGAAGTGAAATAAAATAAGTGTCAAGAGGTATAAGGAGTGGGAACTCTGTTGGGAGGCCAAGTATTTTCTTTCTCAGAGCTTTAGGGGAATAGTCTAGGCTAGGATTTGTTGCTGGAAGAGAAAGGGTGGGATGCCCTGGCCCAGCCTTCTGTCTCTGCATGAGCAGGGCCCAAAGTAAGATTCTGTTCAGGACTGTAGGCAGTGAATAAATAAGTAACCCAAAGGGCTACCTGAGTCCTCTTCTGGTCCTTTGAGTCAGGAGTCCCAAGTGCACGTTCGTGTATTCCTGTGTAAGTTCCTCTGGTTTTCTTTTCAAATCTTTTCAACATGGCCCATCCTCTGATAGCTCCTTGGATGATGGTGATGGTCAGAGTGGACTCTGGACTCCGTGGCTTCATTCCTGCCCAGTGGTTTTCTTTGAAAACCGGGGGATGGAGTTGCAAGAGGTTGCAGTTACTCGCAGTGCATCTGGTGGTTAGTTTCCTGGTCCCAGGATGCCACAGAGCATGCCCAACAACCACTTCACGCATATTGCACAGGGATGGGTCTCCAGCAGTCATGCCAGTCTATGCTTCTTGGGGCCCTGGGGCAAGGGTAGGCCACTAAGGAAGGGCTGGTAACTCCAGGTGCAGCCAAGTCCTGCTGAACCTTGCCTAAGCATTGGACCGAGGTTCTTTATCCCCCAAACTGTCACATTTTGTATATCAAAACCGCCCGAGGGAGCTTATTAAAAATGTGCATTCTCAGCCTCTAACCCCAGAGGTTCTAATTCAGGTGGGACTGGGCAGAGTGGGGAGAGAGGGGGAAGGCCCAGGGATCTGCATTTAAGAAACATTCAAGGTATTTCTGATGTATGTTTTCACATCGACACTCTGAGAAATACCCACCTATTAGGAGATAGGGGGCATATTTCTGCAATTTGATGGTGAGAATTCCCTGCTCACAAGCACTGAAGTAAGCAGTATATTGAACAGACCATCCCTGAAAACCGTGAAAATAAGCAAAATTTAGTAGCATGCATATGACTCCATGGGAACAAAAATATACAGAATGGACTGAGCCTTGCAGAAGTGTCCTGCATGATTAGGGAGACAAGGCTAATAATATAGGTGGGAAATAATGATCAAGTCCAAACAGCAAATGATATGGGAGGGCAGCATGTGGGTCTTTGAAGAATATGTTTAAACTGCATGAAATGGAAAATTCAACCACAGTGTTCAAGTGAACAGTGGCTTCTTTTCCTCGTGTAGCAACAAGTCTGGAGAGAGAGGGCTGCTTGAGTTGGTTCAACTGAGATAGTAACATCGGGGCTGATGTCTCTTTGAGTTCTCAGTGGCCTCTTTCTAATGGTTGCAAGATGGCTCTTGAAGCTTTAGCCATCACACCCAGGTTCAAGGCAGGGATGAGGGGGACCAGGTGAGGAGTGTGCAGGGATAAAGAGTTCATGTCTTTGTTTCGCTTCCCCAGAATACCTCCTGCTACCTACAGTGCAGATGATGTTTAAGTATGTCATCTTGGCCAAAACTTGGTCAGGTGGCAATGCTGGGAGCTGGGGAAGTAGGAGCACCATTGTGAGTGGTTTAGGTGGGTCATGGTCCATTGCCTCGGTTGACTTGTTGTCGCTGCATACACATTCAGGGTTCTGCTGGCATGGAAGAGAGCAGGAAGGAATATTGGGTGGACAGCCAGCAACATTGGCCATGGCATGTTATCAGGAGGCATTTGGCAGAGAAGAAAGACCATGAGCTTTGGAGTTAGACCAATACAGTTTTAAATTGTAGCTTTTCTACTTAACTTTATCTTGGGCTAGTGATTTAAATTTTCTGACCCATGGTTTAATTTTTGGCAAAATGGCAAGAAAAGAATAACATTACCTACTTCAGTGGTTATGAGGATTGAAAGGACATTTTCAAGGGTCTCGTGCTATCTCTAGCACAGCCCGTGGGGGCTGAATAAATGATAGTTATGATGATGATGTGGTTAGCATTACGTGGTGTGGCATAGATGACAGGGAAGGGAACAGCTTAGATCAGAGGGAGAGAGGGAAGAGTTTGAGCAGCATTTCCAAAGTATGTTCTGTGCAACCCTAGTTCTGTGGGCTATTAGCATTTTTCATTCTTCCAACAAGAAATCCAGGCACTGTACTGGATGCTGGTGGTCAACAAGTACTCTGAAGACAAGATGAATTCCTTGGTTGATACGTCTGAGAAAGGTTGCGTTAAACAAAGGGAAACAGAGACTTCTCAGAGCCTTTACTATACCAAATATGGGCATGGTGACTCCAAGAGAGGGTAGAGACCTTTTCCCAAGGATATTCCCTTGGGATTGATGTTCCATAGAATACACCCAGGGAAACATTTGGCAGAGCAGTTAGGGTAGCTTTCTTGGTTGGGGAGCTGGGGACCCTGGGTGGAGAGAAGGATGGGGAGGGCTTAGATCACAGCAGGTTGGGAGAGCCTGCTTGGCAAGAACAGCCAACCAGCTAAAGGCATTTCATGCCAGTTCGTGCCTTTGTGGGGCCGCAGAGAGACCAGTTGGTCCAGAATGGAGAGTACCTGATAGAGTGTCATAGGAAATGAATTTAGGTCACAAACTCTTGAGATCTGACTAAGGACAAGGGAGTGAGACTGACAAAGTTTCACTCCTTTGAGGAAGGAGGTAGAAGTCTTCAAAGGTTTCGGAGTGAATATGATAAAAATTTGTTTAAAGGTTAGTCCCAACTTGATATAATTTTCACATGTCCTAGAAACATTCTTTTCTTTTCTTTTTTTTAAGATTTTATTTATTTATTTGACAGAGAAAGACACAGCAAGAGCGGGAACACAGGCAGGGGGAGTGGGAGAGGGAGAAGCAGGGTTTCTGCTGAGCAGGGAGCCTGATGCGGGGCTCGATCCCAGGACCTTGGGATCACGACCTGAGCCGAAGGCAGACACTTAACTACTGAGCCACCCAGGTGCACCGAAACATTATTTTCTATTGATTTTTTTTTTGACATTTAAAAATGTAAAAACTATTCTGAGGTTTTGGGCCTTACAAAAAACAGGTGGTGGGTCAGATTTGGCCCATGGTTGATAACTAGTTTGCTGATCTCTGATCCATAGGGTGGAGCTATGGTAACCCCCCCCCCAAAAAAAACCAAAATAAAACCAAAATAGGATGGGAAAAAGGGAGGATCATGGCATGATCAGCAAAGGCCCCCTCAAGGAGGTTTTACTGACTTGAGGAAGCAAGCCAAGACCTATCTGGGGAATGCACCAGGAAGAGGGAACAGCAGATGCAAATTTCTTGGGTGAGAATGTGCTTGGCATGTTATTAGAACAGCAAGGAGACCACTGTGGTTGGAGTGGAGTGAGTGGGTGGGGAAGGGGTGAGGGGCACCATGGGAGACAGAGGCAGGTACCTGGTCATAGAGGGCTTTGATAAGATACTTGGATTTTATTCTAAGTGTGAACAGGGAGGTGACTGATTTATGTTTTTAAAAGATCCTTCTGATTGCTGCAGGGAAAATAGACTGTAGGGGGTAAGAATGGGAGCAGGGAGACAATTTGGGAGGTTAGTGTGGAAACCAAAGCCAGGAGTGACTGTGCTCTTGACTGTTACACTGGTTGAGGGGATGGGGCAGGTGGCTGGATCCAGAAGGTCAGGTGCACAGGAGGTGCTCGTGAATTGGATATGGGGAAAATAAAGGATGGAGGATTATTCCTGGGGTGTTTGGCTTAAGAACCGAGTGAATGGTGGTTCCTTGATTTGAAATGTGAGGACTAGAGGTGGAGTAGGTTGGGCTTGACAGTTCCGTCCTGTTTGGATATGTTCCATGTGTCAAGTAGACAGCTGGGTATTTGAACCTACAACTCTGAGGAAGGCTAGAGATACACAATGCACTTAATATGTCAGGAACATCTCATATTATTAAATATTTTTAGTGGCTATGGAATTTTACATGGATGTACCATAATTTAACAAATCCTACTGTCAGATGTGTATGTTTATAACTTTCCATTATTATAAGTAATACCGTTGTAGACATCCTTGTGGTCTGAAGCAGTCCTTCAATTCCAGGGGAATTGCTGAATCTAAGGATATGCAAAGTTTCAGAACTCATGACAGGTTTTGCCAAATTACCCTTCACCGGCCATGTGAAAAGGGCCTGTTTTCCCCTATCCTCAGTATGAGTTTATGCTTTTTTTTTAAAGATTTATCCACTTATTTTTATTTATTAAAAATTTATTAAAATCCACTTACTTGAGAGAGAGAGAGGGGGGAGAGAGAGAGAGGAGGGGGCAGAGGGAGAGGGAGAGAGAATCTCAAGCAGACTCCCCACTGAGGGTGGAGCCTGATGTGGGGCTCAATCCCACAACCCATGAGGTCAGGACCTGAGCTGAAACCAGATGCTTAACCAGCTGAGCCACCCGGGCGCCCCTGGGTTTATGCTTTATTTTATTTTTTGGTTGCCTATGTTTTGATGACTGAGAGCTCAGGGTTAAGGAGGCAATTGCCTCAGGTTAGAATCTTATCTTTCCTGTTTCTAGTTGGGAAGGGTCTGGGGACTTGTGGACCCAAGAGGAGTACTTGGTTTTCTACATGAAGCAGCCAGCCTGTGAAGACCTAGCCTCACCCTTCTGCCTTGTTCTCATAAAGATATGGTGGGGTGTGGTCTCACAACTCTGAGTCAGTGGAGAAAATTATTTCTGAAGGGTTCTCTCTCCCCTCTGGGTTTTTGGAGTGGATTCTGTTATACTTCTTCCTCCAATGGGTAGAAAATTGGGGAGTCTTTCTCCTCCCCCAGAGAATCAGTCATTTTCTGGGCTCCCACCCACTGGGCTCCTACTGTTGGGATCTGGCCTTTGTCCTCACCCTCAGAGTGCCACTCTGGAGCTGGGGAATGGGGAAGTGTTGAGAAGCTGAGGAAGACAAGGGACACATGGCAGCTGGGATGGAGGATGGAGAAACCGAGGGATGGGGAGGAGAAAGTCAAAGCAGAGAATCATTGTCTGCAGGGATTCTATGACCCCTGTAACACTTCTCCAGTGGGCAGTGACTGCAACAGTGGTTGTTCCTGTTTTGCAAGTGAGTTTACTGAGGTTCGGAGTCACTGATTTGTCCCAAACTGGAGGCTAAGACAGCCGCAGAGCCAGGAAGAGGTTTCCTGCTGTATTTTGGGCTCCCCAAAAGGTGGCATAGCCTAGAAGGGAAGAAAGGAAGACAAGAGCAACTAGAAGGCAAAGGGGACTTGCAGGTGATCATGGTGAGGTGGTTGGAGGTGACAACTCTTGGGTTAATGAGAACCAGCATGGTGGCATACTCTGTCACTCAGATACTTTCGTTTCATGGGTGGTTTTTATAGATGAAAGCTATCGGGGAGAAATGTAGAACCAATGGAGACAAAGCAGGACATCCACAGAGACAAGGAAGGATGAGAAAAAGAGAAGGAAGCAGACTCAGAATGTCCAGCCACTTGTCACCTTGGTTATTGACCAGTTGAAGCGTGGTGACTTCTGACTGAAATGTGCTGTTGGTATCAAATACACACCAGGTTCTGAACTCTTAGTATGAAGAAGAGAATATAAAATATCTCATTAATCATGTTTTATATTGACAACATGCTGCCATGATGTTATTTCAGACAGATTGGGTTAAATGAAATCTGTTAAAATTAATTTCACCTGTATCTTACTACTCCCCCTGCCCCCCCGAGGCTACTAGAAAATTTTAAATGACACAGGTGGCTCACTGTATATTTCAGCTGGACAGTGTGGCTTTTGGCCATTGAGGTGATTTCTCTGTTTTGCCATAATAGAAATCTTGTTCTTGGTACAGACTGAGACTATGCCCCCCACCCCGAGGAGTTACTAGGAAGCCATTTTTTAAAGCAGTGGGTGTGTTGCGGTGAGATGAAGACTCAGAAATAATAACTTAATTGAGTCTCTAGAAATTTTCGTGGATGCTTAAAGCAGTATAACCTAGTGATTAGGTAGGCTTGGGATCTGCCATAAGATTGCTTGGATTCCAGTCTGAGTTCAATATATACTAGCTAAGTAACCTTGGGCAAATGAGCTCTTCTTTCTGAGCTTCAGTTTCCTTGCTTATAAAGTTAGGATCATGCTGATTACATGGAATTGTGCATTAAGGAACTGAGCTGGGTGCTTGGCACATGGCAAATGCTTACAGCATTCCCCCCCAGTAGGTTGGCATGGGGAGGTTAGGGCATCTCAGCCTTCCAGGGGGTGCCATCCTTGGGTGTATCATTCATTTATTCAGTGAATCTAACTGAGCACCCAATGTGTGAGAGCAAGGTGTGAGAAGAAACCCATAGAAGCCTTCAATGGGGGCGCCTGGGTGGCTCAGTTGGTTAAGCGACTGCCTTCGGCTCAGGTCATGATCCTGGAGTCCCTGGATCGAGTCCCGCATCGGGCTCCCTGCTCGGCAGGGAGCCTGCTTCTGCCTCTGACCCTCCCCCCTCTCATGTGCTCTCTCTCATTCTCTCTGTCTCAAATAAATAAATAAAACCTTAAAAAAAAAGAAGCCTTCAATGGGATAATGGCACACCTGCTGGGCTGCAGGTGACGTAAGTGAACAAGATTCTGATACTAGGTCTGGATCTTTGAATTCTCCCACAGATGACTCACTTCCCATCAGTGCCTGGCAGGCTTTAGTCTTTAAACCATGTGCTCATCACAACTCTAAGTTGGATAACAGTTCTGGGGTTAGGTCTTGTAGCTCCTGAACTTCTCTTAAGCTTATGTGGTAGAAAGAACCGTGGTATCCAATTGCTTGAAAACTGTATCATCTCAAGGCAGGAGGACCCTTAAGAGGTTGGCTAGGCTTACCTCTTGGCCAGTGTCCAGCTTTGGCATGGTGATGTGGGGTGAGGCAGCCTTGTAAGGCAGCCTTTAAAAAAATCCTTTTTTTAATGGTGGTAAAATAGACATCACATATAATTTATCATTATAACCATTTTAAAGTGTGCAACTCGGTGGCATGAAATATATTCACAGTGTTGTGCAACCATCATCACTATGTACCTGCAGAACCTTTTCATCATCCCAGATAGAAATTCTGTACCAATGAAAACAATAACTCTCCCCAGCTGCATGGTAACCTCCATTTCCTGTCTGTATGAATTTGACTATTCGAGGAAGGTTCATCCACGTTGTAGCAGGTGTCAGTGCTTCATTACTTTTTATGGTTGACTAATATTCCATTGTACGTAGAGACCACATTTTGTTTATCCAGTCATCTATTGATAGACACTTGAGTCATTTCCGCCTTTTGACTATGGTGAATAATGCGGCTTATAAACATTGATGTATAAGTATCCATTTGAGTCCCTGCTTTGAATTCTTTTGGGTATATATCTAGGAGTGGAATTGCTGGGTCATATGGTGATTCTATGTTTAATTTTTTAAAAAGATTTATTTATTTTAGAGAGGCAGTGCGTGGGTGCAGGTGTGAGCATGGTGGGGAGGGGTAGAGGGAGAGGGAGAGAGGATCTCAGGCGACTCCCTGCTGAGCACAGAGCCCGACGTGGGGTTTGATCTCACGACCCTGAGATCATGACCTGAGCTGAAACCAAGAGTCGGATGCTCAACTAACTGCATCACCCAGGTGCCTCTCTATGTTTAATTTTTGGAGGAACTGCTATACAATTTTCCACAGTGGCTGCACCATTTTATATTTCCACTGATAATGTACCAGAGTTCCAATTTCCCTAAATCCTTGCCTATACCTTCTATTTTCTCAAATTAAAAAAATTATTTTTTAAATTATAGCTATCTTACTGGGTATGAAGTGGTATCTCATTGTGGTTTTGATTTATAATTCACTAATGACATTAGGCATCTTCATGTGCATATTGGCCATTTGTATATCTTCTTTGGAAAAATGTCTATTCAAGTTCTTTCACAAGACAGCCCTTTGGTTTGGGTGAGTTATAATGGTTAGAATTATTCTCCTTCTGTTGAGTTGGATCTGCTCTCTGATGACTTCTAGCCTTTGACTCTACTCTCTGGAGCAGAGGGAATGAAGCCACTCCTTATTTTGGCTGAAAAAAAAAACAGTCTCAAGAAGAGTCTGCATCTAGATCTGGAACCCACCAGGTAGAGACATGAGAGAGCTGGGCCCACAGACCCCTGACAAGTCTCTGACCCAAATTTGGCAGCCACCACTTCCCTGCTCTGTTCTGTGTTAGTTCAATTACAGAATTCCAGAATCTGGGGTCATTGGCAATGGCAAATTTCCCTTTTCCTGTACATCTCTCCTAGTCAGAGTATCATGCTGCTCAGAAGTAGTCATGAATGTTTCCCCATGTGCTCAGCCCCATGGTGTTTGGGCAGGGTTGGGCAGCTTGGACTCAAGCAATGAGGCAAATAGGTATAAAAAAGAACTCATCAATCAAGTGGGACATCCCACTGGGGCTTTGTTTTTATTAGGAGGCAGAGCAAGTTTATTTTATTTTATTTTTTAAAGATTGATTGATTGAAGAGACAGAGACAGAGAGAGAGAGGAGAGGAACCCAGGGAGAGGGAGAGAGAGAATCCCAAGCAGACTCCACGCCCAGTGCAGAGTCTATTGTGGGGCTTGATCTCATGACCCTGAGATCATGACCTGAGCAGAAACCAGGAGTTGCACACTCAACTGACTGAGCCACCCAGGCGCCCCAGGAGGCAGAACAAGTTTAGATGCCACTTTTTATATTTTTACCTTTATCTGGCTTGGAGAAACAGTGCTTTGTGATAAACCCTAAAAGCAGTATTATTATTTTCATATGTTGCTAAATTTAATCCATAAATATTTTGCTAAGGAATTTTGAGTCTGTGTTCATGAAGAATATCACCTGTGGTTTCCTTTCTTGTACCATCTTTGTTTCAGTATTAGGGTAACACTGGCCTCATAAAATGAGTTGGGAAGCGTCCCTTCCCCTTCTGTTTTCTGGAAGACATCGTGCGCACAATTGGTGTTATTTCATCTTCACATGTGTTGAATGCTGATAGAATTTAGCAGTAAAACTATCCGGACCTCGAGATTATTATTGCTATTTTTTGTGCATGGAAATTTTTTAACTACAAATCCAATTTTAAAAATGTATTCTTGGGGAATTTTGGTAGTTTGTGGCTTTTAAGGAATTGGTACATTTTATCTAAATTAATTTACATGCCTAGAGTGCTTATGGTATTCCCTTACTATCCTTTCAGTGTCTGTGGGATCCTTCATCCCTGATGTTGGTAATACGTGTTTTTTTCTCTTTGACTCTTTGCCAGTCTGGCTAGGGGTTTATCAGTTTTATTTGTTTTTTCAGAAAACCAGGTTTGGGCTTCATTTATTTTCTCTGTTTTTCTGTTTTCACTTTGACTGGTTTTTGTTTTCATTATTATTCCCTTCCGCTTACTCTGGGTTTATTTTGCTCTTCTTTTTCTGTTTTCTTGAGATAGATGCTTAGATTGTTGATTTGAGATCTTTCTCCTTTTCTAAGTATTTTTCATCACAAATTTCCCTTGAAGGACTACTTTAACAGCATCCCACAAATTTTGATTATATTGATTATATTTTCATTTCTTTTGTTTCTTCCTCTTTGATGCATGCATTCTTTAGACACGTGTTAATTCCCAAGCATTGTGGTTATTTTCTGGTTTAATTTGCTTAGGGTCCATGAGCACATTTTATATAGTTTCAATTATTTTAAAATGCTTATGACCCAGAATATCTTCCCTCTTGGTGAACGTAACATGCGTCCTTGAAAAGAATGCGTGTTCTGCTTTTGACAGGTGCAGTGTTGTATAACCGTCAATTAGATCCAATTGGTTGATGGTATTGTTGAGACCCTCTATATCCTTGCCGATTTTCTCTCAAATTGTTTTATTGATTACACAGAGAGGAGTGTTGATAGCTCCTATTATCATTGTGGATTTGTCCAATTCTCCTTGCAGATCCATCAGTTTTTGCTTCATGTACTTTGAGTTGTTTTGTTAAGTGTATACACATTTGGGATGGTTATTTTCTTAGTGACTTGACCTTTTTTCATTATGTAAAGTTACTATTCAT
Source organism: Neomonachus schauinslandi (assembly GCF_002201575.2). Classification (NCBI taxonomy): domain Eukaryota; kingdom Metazoa; phylum Chordata; class Mammalia; order Carnivora; family Phocidae; genus Neomonachus; species Neomonachus schauinslandi. Next base: position 78,391,293 of record NC_058416.1, read on the forward strand.
TCCTGGTACTTTTCCTTGCTGTGAAAACTACTTCTCTGATATTAATACAGCCACCCCAGCTTTTACTTTTTTAGATTTCTAAAAAATTGAGGTAGGGGCGCCTGGGTGGCTCAGTCGTTAGGCGTCTGCCTTCGGCTCAGGTCATGATCCCAGGGTCCTGGGATCGAGCCCCGCATTGGGCTCCCTGCTCCGCGGAGAGCCTGCTTCTCCCTCTCCTGCTCCCCCTGCTTGTGTTCCTGCTCTCACTATCTCTCTCTGTCAAATAAATAAATAAAATCTTTAAAAGATAAATAAATAAAAAAAAATAAAAAGTTGAGGTAAAATTCACGTACATAAAATTTCCCACGTTAACTACTTTACAGTATGCAATGGAATGGTTTTTGGTATATGCTTCATGTTGTACAGCCATCACCCTTATCTAATTCTAGAACGTTTCCATCATCACAAACACACACACAAATACCTGTACAAGCACACCTCGACGATACTGCGGGTTCAGTTCCAGACCACTGCAATAAAGTGAATATTGCAATAAAGTGGGTCGAATGATTTTTTGGGTTTCCCAGCGCACTTAAAAGTTATGTTTACACTACACTGTAGTCTGTTAAGTGTGCAACAGCATCATGTCTAAAAGAGCAATGTGCATATCTTAATTTAAAAAATCCTTTATTGCTAAAATATGCTAACCATCATCTGAGCTTTCAGCAAGTCATCATCTTTTTGCTGGTGGAGGGTCTTGCCTCCATGCTCACGGCTGCTGACTGATAGGTTGGTGGTTGCTGAAGGTTGAGGGAGCTGTAGCAATGATGAAGTTTGCTGCATTGATTGACTCATCCTTTCATGAAAGATTTTTTTGGTAGCAGGCGATGGTGTTTGATAGCATTTTACCCACGGTAGAACTTCTTTCAAAATTGGAGTCTGTCCTCTCCAGCCCTGCTGCTGCTTTATCGACTGAGTGTGTGGAACGTTCTGAGTGCTTTGTCGTCGTGTCAACAGTCTTCACAGCATCCTCACCAGGAGTAGATTCCATCTCCAGACACCACCTTCTCTGCTCATCCACGAGAAGCAACTCCTCATCTATTTAAGTTTTATCATGAGTTTCTAGCAATTCAGTCCCATCTTCAGGTTGTACATCTAATTCTAGTTCTCTTGCTATTTCCACCCCATCTGCAGCTACTTCCTCCACTGAAGTCTTGGACCCCTCCAAGTCCTCCACGAAGGTTGGAATCAACTTCTTCCAAACTCCCATTTATGTTGATATTTTTACCTCTTCCCACAAATCACAAATGTTCTTAATGGCATCTAGAATGGTAAATTCCTTCCAGAAGGTTTTTGATTTATTTTTCCTAGATCGATCAGAGGAACCACTGTCTATGGCAGCTATAGCTTTAGAAAATGTATTTTTTTTTTTCTTTCTTTTCTTTCTTTCTTTTTTTTTTAAGTAGGCTCCATGCCCAGCGTGGAGCCCAGTGCGGGTCTTGAACTCATGACCGTGAGATCAAGACCTGAGCCAAGATCAAGACTCCAGACACTCAACCAACTGAGCCACCCAGGTGCCCTACAGAATCTATGTAGGTCTTAAATAATAAGGCCTGAAAGTTGAAATGACTCCTTGGTCCCCGGGCTGCAGAATGGATGTTGTGTTAGCAGGCATGAAAACAACATTAATCTCGTACATCTCCACTCCATCAGAGCTCTCGGGTGACCAGGTGCATTGCCAATGAGCAGTGATATTCTGAAAGGCATCTTTTTTTTCTGAGCAGCAGGTCTCAACAGCTGGCTTGAAATATTCAGGGAGTCTTGTTGTAAACAGATGCGCTGTCACCCAGGCATTGTTGATCCATTTACAGAGCATGGGCGGAGTAGATTTAGCATCATGCTTCAGGGCCCTAGGATTTTCAGAATGGTAGGTGGCTTCCACTCAGAGACACCAGCTGCATTAGCCCCTCACAAGAGAGTCAGCCTGTCCTTTGCAGCTTGGAAGCCAGGCACTGACTTCTCCTCTCTAGCTACCAAAGTCCTACATGGCATCTTCCTCTGATAGTAGGCTCTTACATCGACACTGAAAATCTGTTGTTGGGCGTGGCCACCTTCATGGATGATCTTAGCTGGGTCTTCTGGAGAGCTTGGTGCAGCTTCTACATGAGCACCTACTGCTTCACCTTGCACTTCTGTGTTATGGAGATGGCTTCTTTCTTTAAATCTCATGGACCAACCTCTGCTAGCTTCAGATGTTTCTTCTGCAGCCTCCTCACCTCTCTCAGCCTTCACATAATGGAAGGGAATTAGGGCCTTGCTCTGGGTCGCTTTGGCTTCAGGGAGTGTTGTGCCAGGTTTGAGCTTCCATCCAGGTCAGCAAGAAGGCTGTTCTTTTTTCTTTTCTTTTCCTTTTTTTTTTTAAGATTCTGATTTATTTATTTGGCAGAGAGAGACACAGCAAGAGAGGGAACACAAGCAGGGGGAGTGGGAGAGGGAGAAGCAGGCTTCCCGCGGAGCAGGGAGCCCGATGCGGGGCTCGATCCCAGGACCCTGGGATCATGACCTGAGCCGAAGGCAGATGCTTAATGACTGAGCCACCCAGGCGCCCCAAGAAGGCTGTTTTCTTTCCTTATCATTCGTGTGTTCCCCAGAGTAGCACTTGTCATTTCCTTCAAGATCTCTTCCTTTGTGTCCACAACTTGGCTAATTGTTGGTGCAAGAGGCTCAACTTGTCAGCTTTTGATATGCCTTCCTCACTAAGCTTAATCATTTCTAGCTTTTGATTTAAAGTGATGAGACGTGTAACTCTTCCTTTTACTGGAGCACTTAGAGGTCACTGTAGGGTTATTAACTGGCCTAATGTCAATATTGTTGCATCTTATGGAATGGGGAGGTCTGAGGAGAGGGCGAGAGACAGAGTAACAGCTGTTGGTGGAGCAGTGAGAACACACACAACAATTAAGTTTGCCATCCTATATGGGCACGTTTTGTGGCACACCAAAACAACTCCAGTAGTGACCTCAAAGATCACTGATCACAGATCACCATAACAAAAATAATGATAATGAAAGTGTTTGAAGGGGTGCCTGGGTGGCTCAGTTGGTTAAGCGACTGCCTTCGGCTCAGGTCATGATCCTGGAGTCCCGGGATCGAGTCCCGCATCGGGCTCCCTGCTCGGCGGGGAGTCTGCTTCTCCCTCTGACCCTCCTCCCTCTCATGCTCTCTGTCTCTCATTCTCTCTCTCTCAAATAAATAAAAAAAATAAAATCTTTAAAAAAAAAAAAGAAAGTGTTTGAAAAAATGTGACACAGAGACACCAAGTGAGCGAATGCTGGTGGAAAAATGGCGTCCGTAGACTTGCTCGACACAGGGTTGCTACAGACCATTAATTTGTAAAAAAACACAACATCTGTGAGGCACAATAAAATGAGGTGTGCCCATACCTGCTTATGAGCAGTCAATCCCAATTTCCCTGCCCCCATCCCCTGGCAACCACTAATCAGTTTTCTATGGCTATGTTTTTCTTCTATTCTGGGTTCTTCACATAGATGAAATGATGCAATATGTGACCTTCCTTGTCTGGCTTTTTTCACTTAGCACAGTATCTTCAGTTCATCCCTTTGTAGCATGTGTCCATACTTCATCCCTTTTTATGGCGGAATCAAGGTCCATCGTATAGGTTTATCCATCCATCAGTGGACATTTGGGTTGTGTCCACCTTGTGGCTATTGTGAATAGTGCTGCTGTGGAGGGGCGCTTTGGGAGTAAACTGATTTTCCTTGGCCGGAAACTAAAGAAATGTTCCCAGGTTCAGGCTGGAACACGGTAAGAAACTCTGGAGTTGGAAGTTCCTTGCATACATTTTGCAATTGTATGTGATTGTCTGTATGATGCTTTCCTGGAGCTCTTGTGGGTGCTCATCAGGTTATAGATGCCAGGTTATGAATGGTTAACGCAGACCTCGGAAATAGAAGTCATTAAATAAAAATGTCATTTTAAAGACATTTATAGACATCAAAGCAAACCATATTCATTATAGGAAAAATAGAATATGTGCTGAATTAAAAAGAAAAATGCACACACTTCTACTCCCGCCACCCACGGATGAACACTGTTAACACCTTGTTACAGAGTCTTACAGGCTTTCCTTCATACAAACATGGGTTTTTATGTGACTTTTAAGAATAACTGTATTTTATGTATTTTGTAGTCTCCTCTTTTCATCTTAAAAGTTGATTTAAGATGTGAATGTTTCTCCCTGTCAAGAGCATTTCAAATGACTAGTGACATTCCAGCATAAAGAGAGAGCATAATTGAGTTGACTGCCCACCTGTGGTGAGTTATTTGGCTTTTTTCTTATTCTCATAAACACAGCCTTAATGATTACTTTCAAAATGAAATCTTTGTGAAGCGCTTCTATTTGGTTCTTTAAGAAATATACAGAGAAGTAGAATTCCTGCATGCTCATAAGGCTTTTCCTGGTTTCCGGCCTAATGGTCCTTTAGAAAGATCCCTGTTTATAGCCTTCTTAGAGTTTTCAAGAGTCTGTAGCTTTGTGTTTTCAGGAATGACAACTGTAAGAGGGAAATGTTTCCAATAAATCTGCGACTTAATAAAAAATACAGAAAGTCACTTTACTGCATCTGTGAATCAACTTGTAATGAGCTGAGAAACTTGAGGCAAGCCCGGTGTTTGCAAATGCACCCTTTCTGCTGAAGGAAAGACGGAGTTAGAATTAGGTCATTGATAGGGAAGCCTAACGTAAGATGAGATCTTTTCTGAAATGACATGGGAAAGGGATGCGCGTGTTACAGATGAGGTTTCTGAGGATCACACAGTTGGTTGATTTCTGGGACCAGGCAGGAAAGGGAAAGGGGAAGGAAAATAGGCTAGGGGTATGATACTTGGGAGGTGACATCAAGGCCATGGTTAACTGGAGAGCCCATGTCCCATTGACGGATATCAATGTTGCTGGTGGATAGGATTTAGGCCTGATATTGTGGGATGTTTCCATTTTCCAAAGGAACCCCCAAATCAAAACTATAAATAAAAAGCAGATGTTGTCTCATTGTTACCTGATCAAGAGCTTTACCATTCCCCCCCTTTAATTCACACGTGTGTGTCTATGTTTAAACAGTAGTAAATGAGGAAAAAGAAGGTACAGATGATCAACACCACTGAAATCAATTGTGAACACCAGTGGTTTTCTAATTGTTTTTCAGATGTTTTTCTCCCAATCCCACCCATCTATGGGTTGTAAAAAATTAAGGTCATCCTATTGAGCCTGGAGAAGCTAGGATGACAACGACCTCTGGATTTTGTGATCTTTGCTTATTTTCAGTCTACAGTGAGAGCAAAGTAAGAGTTGTGACTGGGGCCACACACACACACACACACACACTTTACACCTTTACAAAAATAGGGAGAAGAGCATAATGGACCCTTAGGTACCCGTCATACAAATTCAGTAATATGAAATTATCACCAATAATTCCTACCCCCGTCATCTGTAGATTATTTTGAAGCAGTTCCTAAACCATCATAGCATTGCATCCTCAAAAATTTCAATGTGCATTTCTTTCTTTTTTTTTTTTTAAGATTTTATTTATTTATTCATTAGAGACAGAGAGAGAGAGGCAGAGGGAGAAGCAGGCTCCCAAGGAGCAGGGAGCCCGATGCGGGACTTGATCCCAGGACCCTGAGATCACGACCTGAGCTGAAGGCAGACGCTTAACCATCTGAGCCACCCAGGCGCCCGTCAATGTGTATTTCTAATAAATACTTAGTACCCTGTTTTAAGCATAATTGGATGATTTATTGCACCAACAACTCCTTAGCCAGATATTTCCCTAAACTACAAATCAAAATAGCCATCCACAAAAGAAGCTGTGCTTTCTGAAGCAGCCACAGCAGAAGGCCTTTGCCTTGCCCTGGTTCTGTGGGCATTACTGAAGACATTCTTGAAAACCAGCTTACAGTCACTTTACAAGCAAACGAGTCTCTTTATTTTTTCTTTACCCTGAACGCTTCATGATGGCTGTTGGATTTCCCAATGACTTTTGTCTATTTAAAACATAAAAATATTCAAGTCTGCCCTCAGCGAACAAGACATGTTACCAATGAAGACAGTCATGACCATGTGCTGGGCACAGTGTCTGCAAGGAAGCCCAAAGAGAGGAGTCCTGGCTTTGGTGTTGGGATATGTCTTCAGCCATTTCCAGTGTCTACTCTGAAAGGGCAACTGGCTGGCTAGCTTCAGCACACACCTGCCCTCCAGCCATCCCTCCCGCTTTGTGTTAAATGCATTAGACATACAAAGGCATCTTGCCCCCCACGGGGCTTACGATGTACAAATATATATATCACACGTCAGGCGCAGGTACTGTGCTAGCACCTGGGACACAGTATTTGCTCACAGTTCTAGTGATGTGATAATCAAGCTAAGACTTGAAGGATGATGGACTTAACCAGAGATGAGGGAAGGCTGTTCCAGGCAGAAGGGCGGTGTGTGCAAACGCCTAGAGGTAGGGAGATCATGGGGTGTTTGAGGGACCAAGGAAGTCCAACATGGCTGGAGTATAGAGTGTTTCAGGCCCATTGGAAGCAAGAGAGTGGGACAGCTCTTTTTCCTCTTTCTAAACTGGGTTCCTTTGCATCCTTTTCCTGCCTCATCTCCTCCTCATTATAGAAAAACGAGGCGGTCTCATTTGCCAAATTGAATAAAAGTCTAATCTATGATCTCCATTTCTGAAATACGATTTGAAAGCATAACATGAATTTATTTGTCCCCCAAGGTGGAGGCAGGTCCTTCACCACCACAACAAACACAGGCCATCCCATAATAATAATACATGGGCAAGACCTTAAGAGGGGGAGGGGGAAGAGAGAGGGGGAAGAAAGCCAGGAGGAAGGAGGTAGCGAAATGGAAATACATTTAAAATCCTATGCTTTGTGGTTTATTATTAACAGTGGTGCAGAAAATGTCTCTACCGAGTTATGAAAAATTCATTAGGAGCATACTACAGGTCTGAGAAGCTGGTCATTGTTTGATCAGATTAACGATAATGAGAGCAGTCTTAAATTAACTCAGATTAAGAGGAGGACTCTCCCCCTTACTGTTCAGTCATATGCGTGTAATCACATTTCCTCACAGCCAGTCGCCCTTAGTGGTCTGCTAAGATGGGAAAGGGGCTCTATGCAAAGGGAAGACCAGGCCAGCAGAGGGTGGGCTGAGCCCAGATACCACCTGGAAACCAGGGTCCGATGGAGCAGGAGGCCCTGGACACTCCCTCCCCTGTGCTCCAGCTTTTGTCTCGTCTCCCTGACACTGCTCTTCTGTTTGCCAGGCCTGTTTCCCTCTTCCTGGGTCAAGGTTTCCCAGCACTGAGTGCCTACAACGTGCCATGCAGTGTTCTAAGTTGGGGGGGGATACATTCGTTGAGTAAAACAGGCCAAGAGTCCTACTGTTGTGCCTAGTCAGTGGAGACAGACAATAAATAAACATAAGCATAAGGAAAATAATAAGGAAAACTAATTGAAGGTAGTAAGTATTATAGCAAAGAAAAAAAAAAGAAAAAAAGAAAGTAGAGCAGGTTCAGGCAAAAGGTGACATCTGAGCAAAGATTTAAAGGAAGTGAGCAAGGGAAGATATCCAGGGCAGGCGGAAGAACATTCAGGGTGAGGCAACAGCTCATGCAAAGGTCCTGAGGTCTTGGAGGAACAGCCAGGAAGGTTGTGTGACTGGAGTAGAGCACTGAGGAACATGACAGAGCAGCGAAGTAAGACTAGTATACAGTTTTACTAAATGAAATGAGGTATATTGGAGGTCTTTGAGCAGAGGAGTAACATGATCTGACTTGAGTTTTAATATTATCCTTCTGGCAGTGGTTGAGAATAGACTGTAGGGTAGAAGCAGACAGAGGAGTTAGAAGACTATTTAGGTGAGAGACGAAAGTGGCTCACACCAGACTGGTGAGCCATGGTTGGATTTTGGATATATTTAGAAATTACAGCAAACAGGATTTCCAGATTAATTTTTTTTTTATTTGAGTGTAGTTGACACACAATATTACATTAGTTTCAGGCATACAACAGAGTGATTCGACAGTTCTGTATGTTACGCTGCGCTCACCATGAGTTTTGCTACCATCTGTCACCAGACAATGCTATTACAATACGTTGACTCTGATCCCTATGTTGCAAGGATTTCCAGGTATATCATTTACCTTGCCTGTTGATCGATGTGAAAAATCATGGTATTTACTAGTTGTGTTAACCTGAACTGTTTTGGTCGCAAGTGACAGAAACATACCTGAAATTGCTCCTGCACAAAGTAGGAATTCTGCTTATACAACTGGGAAGTTTATAGGTGGCACCAGCTTCAGCATGGCTGGACCCAGGCTCTTGAAGAATGGAGGTGGGGACTCTTCTGTCTGTCCCGGAGCTCTGCTTTCTTGTTGGATTGCTTTCACTGTGGCCATCTCTCCGTGGTGGCCGGATGGCCACTGAAGTACCACTCTGACATTCTGTCCCCTTAGCTACGATGGAGGAAGGGTATGACTGTTTTTCCGGTGACTCTGACAGAGGTCCTTTCCGCTGGTCATGTTTGGTTCATTTCTTCACTCCTGCTGTCAGGAGGGCTCTGCATTCTCCTAGTGTAGTCCTGGAGGGAGATCAGCTCTTCCCAAGCTCCCGTGAACTGAGCAGGGAGGTTCTCCAAAGGAAAGCTGGGATGTTATATCCAAGAAGTAGTAAGCTCGGCTGGAGGAAACAATAGATTCTGTCATCCTGACATAGCTGGAATTCTTAATCCCAATTTCCAGCAAATGCAGGAAATTCTAAGCAGGGTGTAGGGATCTAAAGTGTCAAGCATACCCTGGGAATATCTGGATAGTTCAGAGACCTTTAAACTCAGCATTCACAGAGTCAGCTGGATTTACATAATAGCCCCATTCCACTAGTCCATTTTGGGACCAAAAAACTTTTGCTTCTAGAGTGTTTTCATGTCTGGCCTCCTGAGATGGGTCATGTGTCTTTGCTGGGACAGACATTGGATGGCGGACTGGGACACGGTGCCTAGTCTCAGCTCCGCCACCCTCTTGCCACTGTCTGGCTTGGGCAAGTTATGTAACTGTACTGAACCACAGGGGGTACAGGGAGAATCAAGGGAAAGAAGGGGTTTTAAAAAGTGCTGGGGAGACTGTGGACCCACAAGGCAGGGCCTGGCTGTATTGCTTCTGGTTAAGGAATGCTTGACATTTGCCGATCATCGTGTTGCCGGGTAAGAGATGGGGTGCTCAGTTAAACTTGAATTTCAAATAAATAACGAATACTAGTTCAATATAAGTGTGCCCAAATGTTGCATAGCACATACTTATGTTATTTTTGTTTTTCTGAAATTCACATCTAACTGAATACCCTTTTATTTGCTCAGTCTGGTAGCACTAAGTGATCATAACAAGGGAAGTGTGTTATTATTCCTGATCATTCGCGACCACCCTGAGACAACCACTTCATGTTAGGCTCTGAAGTGTAGACATCATTCATGTTTTCGGATCAGATGCGAATGAATGTTTTGTTCTGTCTTTTGACTATGGGTTTTTTTTTTTAAGATTTGTCTATTTAGAGAGAGAGCATGAGCAGGAGGGGCAGAGGGAGAGGGAGAGAGAATCCCAAGCACATTCCCTGCTGAGCATGGAGACCAACACGGGGCTCCATCTCACAACCCTGAGATCACGACCTGAGCCAAAACCAGTCGGTCATTCAACCAACCGACTGAGCCACCCAGGCGCCTCTTGACTACGGGTTTATGCTAACTTTGAATTCTCGAATTTGATGTGTATATATGTCAATCCTATAATACACATTAAAAAATGTTCATTTTGAAATGGGTTTAAATTTTAGGTAACAGTGTTGGCTCCTCCAGTTTTGAGCCATAACTTTGGGCTTAATCTTCTCAGCATCTTAGTTTCCCCATCTGTCCACATAGGAAAATGATGTGCCTACCTTGTCATGTGATTATGAGGGTTAGCTAAAGTGCACAAAGTGCTTAGCCCAGCATGTTAGATGTTAAGTGTTAGATGCTGCAGATAGAGTAAATCTATAGCGATTCATCTGGCTGGTCTAGAATAACTTGTGTTTGCTTTATCCAAATTAACTTCTCAGCTCTATTTGAAAGTTTTCTAGTTGAATTGTTCCTCTGGTTTGGGGTCGCGCTTAGCAGGTCAAACCGCTGAAGCAGAATGACAAGATGCAGTGTTGAACTTGACACATATGGGAGACTTTCAGCTCCAAGTTGGGGGTGGGGAGAAGGGAGGAAGGGGAGGACTGTTGTTCTAGGTTCAATGGGCATGATTTTGACAGTCTTGACTTTATATTCTACCCTGAGTCCAAGCAGGCAGGCACGCTCTGGTTTGCAAGGGGGGATGGACATAGGAGCGTGCCTTGAATCTAAGCCATGGACACGTGGACTCCTTTTGAGTCAATGTCTGCAGCCCCAGTCCCTATTTCCATGTATTTCTCACTTGCAGGCCCTGAGCAGATGCTGGGGACAGGGGTCTGAAAATGAACTCCAGGGTCTTGAGAAGTATGTGGGGGCCCCCCAAGGACAGGGGGTAGACAGGGCTAGCCCGAGGTTCACGCTGTGTTATGCATGCTTCTTTTTGCTTGAGCTCATTTAAAATGGAAATGTTTTTCAAGCTTGGTGTTTTTATCCATATGCTGCTTAGAGAGAAATGTTTTTAGATGACTGTGGGAGACACAGCCGCTGAAGTCTCTGTTCTGCAAGGCTCTTGTAGCTTCTGTAAAAAGAATGTGCTCGGGGGTTATGAAATTTCAGAGGCAGATCAAAATGTGCTTCTTTTTTCTTGAAATGAGCATTTTACCAGTGAAAGACAAAGTTGTTTGAAAAGTCTGTATTGACTTCAGTGGTAATCTTGGAATCATCGCTAGCATTTGCCTGGCTCTGACTGCATCCTGGGCACTCGCCTGAGCTTCTTGTGCATGGCTGCCCAAAGCATGGTCCATGGGTGGGTGGCATCTGTGTCACCTGGGAGTGGGTGAGAAATGCAGAGCCTCAGACCCTGGCTCAGACACATTGAATTGCATTTTAATACAACTGGGTGATTTGCGTGCACATTCAAGTTTTGAGAAGCATCAATTTAATCCTCAGAACAATGCAGTGTTATTAATTCCATTACAATTTTTATGGTGGTAAAATATACATAGTATTTATCATCTTAACCATTTGTAAGTGTATGTTTCAGGGGTGTGAGGTCCATTGGCAATGTGGTGTAATCATCACTGCTAGCTATGCCCAAAACGTTGTCATCCCCTGGCCAAAACTCTGTACCCATTAAATAGCACCCTCCTCTTCCCTCCCCCAGCACCCTCTACTTTCTGTCTTTATGAACTTGCACATTCTCAGTACATTGTATAAGGGGAATCATACAATATTTGTCCTTTTGTCTGGCTTATTTCATGTAGTGTGCTGTTTTCTGGGTTCATCCAGGTTGTAGTGTGTACTGTTACCCCATTCCTTTTTACGACCTAATACTATTCCATTGTGTGGACAGACCCCATTTTGTTTAGCCAATCATCTGTTGATGGCTATTTGGGCTGGTTCTATTTCCTGGCTTTGGGAATAATGCTGTTATGAGCATGAGTGTACCTGTATCTGTTTGACTCCCTGCTTTCAGTTCTTTTTTTTTTTTTTTAAGATTTTATTTATTTGGCAGAGAGAGAGGGAGAGGCAGAGGGAGAAGCAGGCTCCCTGCTGGGAAAGGAGCCCGATGTGGGACTCCATCCCAAGACCCTGGGATCACGACCTGAGCCGAAGGCAGATGCTTAACCGACTGAGCCACCCAGGCGTCCCACCTGCTTTCAGTTCTTTTGGGTATATTTCTGGGAGTGTTATCTCCCTTCACATGTGAAGAGATCAAGATGCAGAAATGACAAAGACTTCCCTGATATGACACAGCTGTGTGGGAGTGGTGCTGAGTTTCTGGATTTACGTGGTCCCTTCTCTTGACCCCCAAGGCCACATGCACGTGTACCTTAAAGAGAAAGATGGGTGTTTTTCTTCCTTTCGAGAGGTGACAACACAGCCTGATGGGAAATCTTGGGCTTCAGAGTCTTCCAGATCTGAGTTCAAATCCCAGCATTTGCCCTTGCTAAGCTTGGTGTCTTGGACACATCACCTACCCAATTTCAAGTAGGTCCTGAGGTCCATTTTCTCATCTGTAAAATTGAGATGATGATGCCCATTGCAGTTGCCGGGAGGATTAAATGAGGAAAAAAAATAATCCAAGTGCCTAGCTTATAAGTATTCAACAAGTAGAATAATTCTGCTTGCTAGTAGAAATAAGGAGATTTCTCAACAAAAAAAAATTAAACACAGAATTATCAGATGACCCAGCAATTTTACTTCTGGGTATATACCCAAAAGGATTGAAAGCAAGGGCTTGGACAGATATTTGTACACAATTGTTCATAGCAGCATTATTCACAATAGCTGAAAGGTGAAAACAACCCGAATGTCGATTGATGGACGAATGGATAAACCAAAGGTGGTATATACATGCAGTGGGATGGTAGCCACGAACAGGAGAATGCCGCAACGTGGATGACTCAAGAAAACATTAAGCTAAGTTAAATAAATCGGACACCAAAAGACAAATACAGCTGACCCTTGAACAACGCAGGGATTAGGAAAACTGACCCCCCACTCTGCGCAGTTGAAAATCCTCTTATAACTTTTGACTCCCCTCAAACCTGATAGCCTACTGTTGACTAGAAGCCTTACCAGTAACATAAAAAGTCAATGAACACATATTTTTATGTTGTATTATATACTATATTCTCATATAGTATATTCTTACAATATATAGCATGTATATATAGTATATTCTTATGTATTAAATAGTATATAGTATATTCTTACAGTATATTCTATAGTATATTCTTAGAGAAAAGAAAACATTATTGTGAGAATCATAAGGAAAATGTATTTACAATACTGTACTGTATCAAAAAAACCCCATCCATGTGTCAATGGGCCCACACAGTTCAAACCCATGTTGTTCAAAGGTCAGCTGTACTGTACTCTTCTGTTCTTGTGAGATACTCAGTATGGTCAAGTCCATAGAGGCAGAAAGTAGAATTATGGGTGCCCGGGGCTGGGGGAGGGGCAATGGGGAGTTAATGTTTCCTGGGGACAGAGTTTCAGGTTGGGAAGATGGAAAGTTCTGGAGACAGATGGTGTCACGTGATGGTTGCACAACAATGTGAATGTGCTTCATGCCACTGAACTTACAAGCAGTCAGAATTGTAAATTTTATGCTATGCATCTTTTACTACAATAAAAAAATCAGGAGAAAAAAGGGAGAAATGACTTCTAGGTACTGATTTTATACTGGAATGAATCGATTACCTTGCTTTCACATGGCCATGTTTGGTTGGTGCCTGGGAAAGGCCTGGTTCTTTTTTATTTTCTTTTTTAATAATATAATGATGAGGGGTGCCTGGATGGCTCAGTCGTTAAGCGTCTGCCTTCGGCTCAGGTCATGATCCCAGGGTCCTGGGATCGAGCCCCGCATCGTGCTCCCTGCTTCGCGGGAAGCCTGCTTCTCTCTCTCTCCCACTCCCCCTGCTTATGTTCCTTCTCTCACTGTGTCTCTCTCTGTCAAATAAATAAATAAAACATATTAAAAAAATAATGATGATCAAATCATTACCCATCAATGATCGGTGTTGTTATTTGGCACTGACCGTGTGTCAGAGACTGGGCAAAGCACTTCCATATATTACCCTGTTTTCATCCATGCAGCAACCCGAGAGGTGGCTGCCATCACATTTGATACGACTTAGCTGAGAGATGAAATACGTTTTGGTGGAAGCAGGATTTTAGAGCCTTGGGATGGGCCATTTCAAGGGCCACGCTGTGTTGCCTCCCGGGGTACCCGCCCAAAGGCCGTTTCCCAGGGACCCTCTTTGGTCTTAATTATGCCTCCACGTCTCAGGGCGAGGGTGGGTGGTGAAGGTCACCGGGCCACTTCTGCCAAAAGCAAGGCCATCTGTGGCTTTCACTGCCGGTGGCTGCTGAGTGATTTTTCTCCTCTGGGTTGGTATAAACACATGGTGAGGAGAATGGATGTTCAGGGAAACTTCCTTGGTGCCAGAAAGTGCTCTTGGAAACGGCACCACCAGAGTCCCTTCTGGGACAGACCAACCAATTTCCTCCATCTAAAGCAGCCCTGACATATGCAAATCAAACTCGTAATTCACCTCCAAAGCAGCAGCTTCCAGATTACTAATTGAGAGATGCTAATTAGGAATTATGGAGTGTTCGTCATCCTTGGGGGTGCTTTGCACATGATGTTCGGTGCTCATAGCATCCCTGTCAACAAGTTATCAAGACTCCTGTTTTTGTTCCAGAAAATATGATGGGCTAGTGAAGCTTTGCGCTGTTCCCTCAGGAGCAAAACCAAGGCTAGGATGGGGAGAGAGCTGGTTTTTCTTCTCTTTTCTCTGTTGTTTGATTCCACATGTACATGAGAAAGATCAACCGGCAGCCATGACTTTGAAAAAGATACGTTGGGCCGTGTTGCCCAGTAGATAAGCACGTGCTTTGGAATCAGTCCTGTGTTCAAATCTCAGATTTGCTGTCTGTGAACAGCTCTGTGTGTCCTTTTTCCATCTGTAGAATACAGATAATCATAGGACCTTCCTCTCCGGGCCAGGATTTCATGAGATAACACATCCAAAATGCTCAGCCTTTTATCATGCATGCAGGAGGTAATAATATGAATAGCTCATGGCTGTTGCCATTAATCTATAATTAATAAGTAAAATACCACCGCATGTTAAAAACTGTCAGCATGAACTCTCTTCCCTTTTACGGAGTAAGGTCAATAGGAGACAATGTATTATTTTTGAAGTCCTTTTTAATGGAAAATTTTAGCATAAAAGAAAAAATTAGAATGAGCTTTTGTGTATGTATCACCCAGATTTAACAATAATCAACACTTGGAAATCTTGTTTCATTTGCCTTCATCCCACTGTGTGTGTGTGTGAGAGAGAGAGAGAGAATTTTAAAGCAAATCTCAAAGATTATAGACTTTTATCTGTAACTACTTCAGCATGCATCTTGAACAGATAAGGAGCTTTTATATAAACACAAAGCTCTTACCCCAGCTTACAAAATTAAAAAAAAAACAACACCCTAATTTCTTAATATAATTTAATACACAGTCCATGTCCAAATTTCTCTGGAGGTTTTTAAGATGTCTTTTTGCAGTTGATGGGTTTGAATGAGGATTCTTAAGAAAATGTCCCATTGCATTTAGTTGCTATGTCTCTTAAGTTCTGAATCTTCATAGCTCTCCCTCACTTCTCCCCACAGCACTTATTTTTTAAGAAATGGAGTCATTTGTCCTGTAGAGTTTTTGTGCTTCCTTGGTGTACGGTTTACCTTGTTCTTGTATCTCTCTATTTCCTGTCAGATTATAGCTAAATCTAGAGATGGTTGATTAGATTCAGGTTTATTTATTTATTTTTCTTTTGTAAGACTACTTCACCTGTATTTGTTGTGCTTACACCGGAAGGCACACAATGTCTGGATATTGCACTCTTAGTGATGCCGAGACTGATCCAACAGGATCCGGTGTCATCAGCCTGATCTACCCACTATGATGTGTCCCTACAGTCTTTTACCCAGTGATTGACCTCCACTGACAACTGTATCTAGATCTATTACTCCATTAGGGGTTGCAGTATGAGGCTTTTCGAATTCTATCATTCCTCCTGCATCTGAAGCGAGGATTACTTCATAAATAACTTTTGTGTATCACCTTTATGGTTACCCTGAAATACAGTTTATAGGAAAGGCAGGATAAATGCTTCCCCTTTCCCTTTACTTACCAATTTTTCAAAAACAGAGTTGGTATATACTAGCACATCCCAAGATGACCAGTGATTTTTAAGACTGTTATTATAAGTTAATGGATTAAAAAAATTTACTTGACTTGTTTCAACCTATTGCAGCCATTACTCTTTTTGAAGCTCAAAATGTCCCATTTTTGGCCAATGGGAGCCACTTTAAGTTGCCTCCCAGGTTCTTTGGATATGATCTCAGTTGTCTTGAATGGTTTCCATGCCTTCTGGTACAGTAAGTTGTCCCAGGATTATTTTGTTCCCCTTACCTCTGGAATCAGCTGTTTTTCAAAAGAAGCCGTGGTTCCAGGGCACCTGGGCGGCTCAATGGGTTAAGTGTTCTATTCTTGATTTTGGCTCGGGTCACCATCTCAGGATTGTGGGATTGAGTCCCATGTCAGGCTCCACACTCAGTGGGGAGTCTGCTTGAGATTCTCTCTCCCTCTCCCTTCCCCTGCTTGTGCATTCTCTCTCTCAAATAAATGAATAAATCTTAAAAAAAAAAAAAAAAAAAGAAGCCCTGATTCCTTTTAGAAAGAATGGTATTTAGAAAACACAGTTGGGCACCAGTGGTGCTCATTGCTACTGGGTTATCATTTCAGTAGCTAGAGTTGGAAAATATGTACTCTTTAGAAAGAGAAAAATGAATTCATAATGATATTTTTAACTTAAATGTAAGATTATATGATTTTACTTAATTTTTGATTTTCTATTTGAATGTCATTTCTCTTAAGCCAAGAATCTTGGTTTCTAACTACATTGACCTGGATACTTATTGTATATGTTTCAAAATAATGATACTTATACTGTTATTATTAGAGAACTTTTTTTTTAAGACAATAAAGAAAACACATCCGCTGACACTGCACTAATGCTGGAAATACAAAAAGCACAGCATTTCCAAGGAACCACAGACATTTCAACCATAATTATTTTGTTATAATAATTGTTCCTATTTTGTCTTTTGAGAACTTTCTTTTTTTTTTTTTAAAGACAATAAACAAAACACATCCGCTCATACCTCACTAATGGTGGAAATACAAAAAGTGCAGCATTTCCAAGGAACCACAGACATTTTGTTATTATTAAATAAGAATACTTAATATAATTAAGATAATACTATAATTGTATATGTTTCAAAATAATATTTCTATTGTTACTATTAAATAAAACTATAATTAAGGTAATACTTAATATAACTAATAATTTTGTAGTTCTTTTTTTTTTTAATTTTTATTTATTTATTTGACAGAGAGAGATACAGTGAGAGAGGGACCACAAGCAGGGGGAGTAGGAGGGGGAGAAGCAGGCTTCCCATGGAGCAGGGAGCCCGATGTGGAGCTCAATCCCAGGACCCTGGGATCATGACCTGAGCTGAAGGCAGATGCTTAACAACTGAGCCACCCAGGTGCCCCAATAATTTTGTAGTTCTTTTTGTTATAGGTACATATATACTCAAAACACTGTGTTTTAAAAGAACTATCTGTATAGTTGTATCACCAAGTTGACATACAGGTAAGTTCATTTGTTGGGTTTTTATTTTTTTTTATTATTATGTTGTGTTAATCACCATACATTACATCATTAGTTTTTTTTTTTTTAAAGATTTTATTTATTTATTTGAGACAGAGAGAATGAGAGACAGAGAGCATGAGAGGGAGGAGGGTCAGAGGGAGAAGCAGACTCCCTGCCGAGCAGGGAGCCCGACGTGGGGCTCAATCCCAGGACTCCAGGATCATGACCTGAGCCAAAGGCAGTCGCTTAACCAACTGAGCCACCCAGGCGCCCTACATCATTAGTTTTTGATGTAGTGTTGTTAAGTTTTTAAATTTAATTTTAGTTTTAGCCTTTCATCAACAAAACAAATATACATGCATATATTAAAACATTTTAATTAATATTACCTCTTTCCTACACAAAAGCTAGACTTCCATAAACACTACATACTCTAATAATCTAAAGTAGGGCACCCCCTGTTTAGTTCTATTTCAGCTTAGTTGTTTGCTTCATTGCATTTATAGATTTGAATTACAGTCGATTCTCATTATTCACAATAGTTAAGTTCTATAAAGTCGTCACTGAATTAATGAGCACCGAACCGTTGCTCCAGGGGATGCAGGGTTGAGTTCCTGCAACTCTCTGGTCATGTTTTCACCAACTGATCGATACACAACCTCGTTTTATGTGTGTTTCTGTTCAAAGACACCTTATTTAATGTACATTAATGTTGAACTCATGACCAACGCTACTGTTACTCATGCTTGAATGAAGCTTCTCTAACATAAATTTTCTGTGTAAGGCACATCACACAGCCTTCTTGTACTTAGGAACACTAGACACTAGCATGTCACCACTATGCTCAGGGACCATTTTAAACAGTGAAATCATCATCAAAAAAAAAAAAAAAAAGCACAAAAATGTGGTTTTAAATAGACCATAGAAAGAGAGCTGTAACAGGAGGCCAGAGCACCACTTGGTTTGACCTCAGTGGGCAACTCAAATTGTTTATTGCTCTGCGTTTGTCCCCAAATGACTGAAAACATCATGTGTATTGATTTGGGGGTTACAAATCCATTTTAGCAAGTAGGCAAATCAGCAATAGGAAATCTGTGAATAATGAGGATGGATTGTATTTGATTTACTTATGTTCATTTTCTTTTTCCTCCATCTCCACAAGGTTGTAAGCCCCATGAGGGGAGAGCCATGCTTGTGCATGTCTTGTATACATGGAAGAAGCTTACTAATGACAGATGAATGAATCCCCAAATGAGAATGGATATTTTCTACTCTGGGTCTTACAGCTCTAAGTATTTGTGTTTAATTTGGTTTAGATGTATTTCTGTTCTTCTGAAATAGTTGTTCTTTGTCAATAAGACACTGGTCTGGCACATCAGTCATCAAATCTATGAACTCTGTTAATTCTGGATCTTTAGAAATGACTTATACAAAGTCAAGCTCAGGTAAAATTCCCCCAAGTCCTTTATTTGTAACTATTATTCACCCTACCATATGCTCTGCCTGGATTTTCTTTAACTAGGGAACTCTACTAATATGTGCAAACTGTGCTTTCGTTCACCTGAAGTTGACCGATGTGTACTTTTTCAGCCATACGGACTCTGACCAAGAAGCTCATTGTCCTGATGGCTGATATTTGAGTCATGAACTTTAGCCTGTTAGGGAGAATTTCACACAGAATTTCTCTGAGTGGAAGTTAAAGCATTTGCATTAGATTGGCTGATGAGATTTTGTAGGATGTTGCTAATTTGAGACTTGCTGGGTTTGCCCTGTCTTCAGATAGGTGGGAACATTTCTGGGTGTGATTAGCAGCCTAAATATACCACATCAACATGCCTGCAGAGGAGCTAAGCTTCCAAAGAGCTTGGGAAGGAGCCCTGGCTTCTGTCTGGGGAGTGCTTCTATTAGAGTCTTCATCATACTTTGTTTACATTTAGTGCATCGAATTCTAGGCAAATAAAAGTATACAGCCTCTATAAATAGCTGTCACACAAACATACATTTGCAAAACTCTTCAGAGATTTGCATTCATATATGTAAGAAGAACATCTACTATTTACTGATTACTTCTTTTTATTTTCAAAGGTTCAAACTACTTTACTAGCTATGCATTCTCGGTGGTTGCCATTATCACATTATTTATTATGGAAAGGTGCAAGGTTAAGTGAGTCCAGTGCATTGACTTAGTTGTTGATAAGAATTACTGTCATTTAATGAGTATATGTTATGTCCTAGGCATGGTGCAAAGAGCTTAATATTGATTGAATTTAGTTCTTACAGCAGTTCTGAGTAGATAATATCAGCATCTTAGTTTTATAGATGAGTAAGCTGAGGCTCAGAGAGGTGAAGTAACCTACCCAGAGGCACACAACATTTTAAGTAGCAGAATTTAGGACTTCCTGACTCCAAAGCCTGTGTGCTAACCACCTCGGTTAGAAGTGTCTGTAAAAGTTTCTTTATGATAAGGTCTCACTGTGTGGTCTCAATGACAGCCTTATTCAACTTGCTTAATATTTACTGAGCGTTTATCATGTGCCAGGCATTACAGGTGGCATTTGTGAAATTAAGAAGAACAGCAGCAGGGACCAACACTTACTTAGTATTTCATATGCCCAATGCTGTTCTGAGGATTTTACATATATTGGCTCATGTAATCATTAGAACAACCATTTGAGGTAGGTCTGATCCTTACACTCATTTTACAGATGAGGAAACCGAGTCCCAGAGAGGTTAAACAAGAAATTAAAGTCACCCAGTGAGTGACTAGCAGCCAGGATTCATACTCAGGCACCAGGGTCTCAGCCAGACCACTACACTGTGAACCGCCTCTCAAAGATAAGTAAGATACTAGTATCAGGAGGAAGAACAGGACCTAATAGAAGTAATTCAGTGAGGGGGGTTGTTGTGTGTCCATCTATGGTGAGTCCATAGTTTCATAAATTTGCCCCCCTAGGACTTTGCCACCTATTGTTGCAAATCCATTTTGAAGCCAGGTGGGCCCCCAATTCAGAAACTCTGCATCTTTGTGCTCCAGTCCTCTCTCCCTTCCACCCCATCCTGGGCTGTGGGCAGCCGCACTGGGCACCTGCCATCTGCGTTCACTTACTAAAGTTAAGAGACTGCATTATAGAATGTAAACTTAGGAAAGGCATTTCACCGCCCCGAGTTGCCCTTCCTTTATTTAAAAATTGAAAATCATAACTGCACCTCTCTCATGGGGCTCCTGTGAGATTTCAAGTTAATGCATGTGAAGTCACTGGTTTAGTGCCTGGCCTATAGTAAGCGCTCAGTAAATGGCACCAACGCATTACTATTATTGATCTGTTTTATTTCAATATAGGCAGTGGTCTTATTCTTCCTTTATTCCAGCAAAAAAGCAAAGCCACTATCATAGGACCTCCTTTATTTTTCTTTCATCTAAATCGTTAAAAAATTACTGATGGAATGCCTGACTCATTCTCCTGGTTATAAATTAGAATATTACAAATAGCGCTAAAATATCCTTGACCACCGCTCCAGTTCTGGGGGCTTGTTCCCTGCTCCCCTGAATGAACTAACTAGTATTGCCAGTTTGCCGTGTATCCTTCTAGACTGTTTTCTATGTATTTGCATACACATCCTTGTTTTGTGTATAAATATATATTTTACACATGTACTATACACATCATTCCGTAATCCTCTTTTTTCACTTAGTAACATTTCCTATTATTCCTTCTTTTTCATGTCTTCTCTGTTCTTGCTGATTTTGTCTAGTTCTTCTGTCATTTATTGAAAGTGGAATATTAAAATATTATTAAATATTAAAATATTTAAAGGATAAAGAGTATCCAACTATTGCTATTGTTTGGTTCTCCCGTCAGTTCTGTGAGTTTTTATTTCATGTATTTTGGGGCTTTGTTGTTAGGTGCATATATGTTTATAGTTGTTAGTCCCATCTTTTAGAGTGCCACATAATATCTCTAGAATATGTATCAATCAGCATGGGCTAGGATATGCTGCAGTAACAAACAACTCTTGAGTTTTAGTAGCCCTAAAACTCCTTTCATATGTTTTCCTTTCATATGTTTAGTGTAGGTCAGCAGGGGTCTTTGCTAACCAGTCACTCATGGGCTAGGCTGATGGGGGTTGGGGGGCTTCAACCTCAAAATCACTGAGGCAGAAACAGGAGATGGAGCTGTCCTGTCCAAGCAAGTGAGTTACTTAGACTGCATGTTTACTGCCAGTTACTCCCACACTGGCTCTTGAAGGTTTCATTTTGGACATGATACATGTCATTTCTGCTCATGTTTCATTGCCTAGAATGGGTCATAGGGCCATGCCTTACTTTAAAGGCTATGGGGAGGAATAGTCTTTTATGAGAAATGAACAAGGAATTAGTGAGTATCACTAATGACAACCATAATATGGATGTTAGGTAGCGTATTTAACCATTTTCCTATTAAAAGTCATTGAGAAGATTTCTAAGTATTTTGTTATTATACACAGTGCTGCAACAGGTAGCCTAGTACATGCCTACTTGAGGATTTACCTTCCGCCACATTGTGTTTAAAGCTGATGATACCCCGACCTATTCCTTAGACTGCTCCTCTTACCTGCTACTCTCTTCAAGGCAGTTAGTTGACAGCTACAAAGAGACACAAAGGCCCTGCACAGTAATCTTGTGCTTAGGACCAAGGTAGAAATCCCTACTGTCTCTTCATTTTTGGGGTCTGAGTAGCCAGGGGGCTCTGGGACTTGTTTAGCAATAAGCTACAGTTAGAGCATAGGAATTATTCAAAGCAGGAGCAAGGGCATGCCTGGTTTGAAGGAACATAAAAGGTTTACAAGAGACAATATTTGAAATGGGTATTGAAAAGTCAGTAGGAGATGTTAAGGGTGAAGGAATAACAAGCAAGCAAAAAACAGGCAGGGGAGTGCAGGGTTTGTAGCTGGGGCATGTGGAAGTTGGCCATTGAGACTGGGACCATATTGTCAAGGGCTTTAAATAGTCAGTGGGATGGGCATCGGGAGTCAGTGAAAGTTCATGAGCAGGAGAGTGGCATGATCACAGGTGTGTTTTAGGATGCCGCACAAGGTACCATGTAGGGCTTCGGTTTGCACACTCAAATGCGTATGGATGCCAAAGAGGCCATCATAGTGAGTGAGGCAGAGTCCCCTGCAGTAAACATGCAGTCTAAATAACAGTAGCTTGCTTGCTCAGACAGGGCAGCTCAAGTCAATTATCAGCCCTTTCCTTCCTTCCTCCCTCCCTCCCTCCCTCCCTCCCTCCCTTCCTTCCTTAAAGATTTTATTTATTTATTTAGGAGAAAGAGAATGAGAGAGAGAGAACACATGAAAGGGGGGAGGGTCAGAGGGAGAAGCAGGCTCCCCGCTGAGCAGGGAGCCCGATGCGGGGCTCAATCCCAGGACTCCAGGATCATGACCTGAGCCTAAGGCAGTCGCTTAATCAACTGAGCCACCCAGGTGCCCCTAGCCCCCTCTTTCAATCAGAAAGCCATCCCCAGTGGAGTTACCATTGACTGGGTGTAAGACAATAAGGAGTGAAGGTGTGGGGAAGAGATGGGACAGACTGGGAAGTTGGGGACAGCCACCACCATGTGTCAGCCAACATTTCCATGCAGGAATGCGGGCTCAGAATTCCTGGATCTTCTGTTGTTTTTCAAGAGAAGCCAAACATTCAGATTTTATGTGCTTTCTACTCATTTTTAAAGGTCGGAAAACCAATTGACAATGGAAAGAACCCTTTTGTGGGCTGGACATGGCCTGTGAGTGGCCTGTTTTCATCCTTTGCTGCTGGGAAGATAATGGGACACAGGCCATATACACTAAGGATTCAGAGTATTGATTATTGTCCAATAGACCTGCAGATACATCCATCTCTGGGTGCTGCTACTATGTCAGTTGGAGTTTCTCAAACCCAAAGAAGATTCCTCTTGTAAAGGAAAAAACCTTTAGATATGTTCTATAGACTTCATTATTATAATGTCACTTACATCTCTACCAACATAAGACTAGTTCTAAGCCAGGGGTGATTTTACCTCCTCCCAGAGGTCATTTGGCAATGTCTGGAGACAATTTTGGTTGTTACAATTTGGGGAAGCATGGTGTAATATTAGCATCTAGTGAATAGGGGCCAGGATGCTGACCAACATCCTGTAATGCATAGGGTGGTCCCCACAACAAAGAATCATCTGGCCCCAAATACCATTAGTGCCCATGCGGAAAACCCCGACTAAAACCTAGATATAAAAGTCCTTTGCTTGTAGATGTTAAACAATTACGAAGACAAAACAAATTTGTAAAAATTAAATATAAACTATTTTGCAAGCCCAGTACATTCCAATGGATAACAACAGTGGGGCAAATTATATTTTACTGAAAGTCACTGAAACTTGCCTGGGACTCTGCCTACTTTTATACAGGTGGTTTTGTCTTTGGTGGGCCTCGTGTGTGTGCCCTTGGTGGCTTAGTTCTCCTGTAATACAAAGAAGAAAGAGTGGTAGGCGTGACTTCATTTGGCCTTCACTTGGGGGGGGGAGCTCATTATCTATTTTCATTAGCTTGTGATAATTAAAACAAAACAACTTGGCACCAAAAGGCTCATAAATTACAGGCATTAAAATTGCCAGGGAGGGGGCGCCTGGGTGGCTCAGTTGGTTAGGCGACTGCCTTTGGCTCAGGTCATGATCCTGGAGTCCTGGGATCGAGCCCCACGTCGGGCTCCCTGCTCGGCAGGGAGTCTGCTTCTCCCTCTGACCCTCCTCCCTCTCATGCTCTCTGTCTCTCATTCTCTCTCTCAAATAAATAAATAAAATCTTAAAAAAAATAAAAATAAAAAAATAAAATTGCCAGGGAGGACTGGTTTATAAAGCGGGCATCCAGATCATCCAGCAGGTGTATATTCTGTGTTCCATTTTTAAAAATTACCTTTGAGGTGAAAACTCAAAAAATTCTTGTATGGAACCGATAGACCCCTGAGAATTCACCTGAGGACCCTCCGGTTTCCATGCATCCTAGCTTGGGGAGCACTAACGTGGACAGTATCAGAAGGCACTGGGTTGGGGGGGAAAAAAAAGCAGGAAATGGTAGTGGAGTTATTTGCTAATCGTTCAGTTGGCAAAGTGAAAATAAATTGGCCATTTCCTCAAAGTCTGCTTAGTGGTGGGGAAGGTTTTGGTAATTCTGAGTGTGGGGCAGATGATGGGAGGGTGTTCTGGGTGTGTAGGCGAGAGATCGTTAATCTTCTCCAAATCTTGGAGAAGCTTCAAGGAGGAAGAGATATTTGAATCAGGTCTTGAAAAAAAAAACAAAAAAAACCCAGGAAAACTTTTTAGGCTATATCTCAGGCTAAAGCTTCTAAATTTGTCAGGATCCATGGACACACAGGACAGTTTTCCTTGGATTTCCCGGGGTAAGTTTAGTCTGTGGTCAGCCTAACAGCAGAGGCCACATCAGTGGTGGTGACTACTGCTTTCCCACCGCCTGGTAGGTACATGAATGCTGTACCTACAAGAACGCAGTTGCATATTGGCTAAAGAGTGAATGCGTGGTCATCTCGGCAAAATTCTCTGCCCTAATGTCTCCATCAGGGGCTTGTTAGATCCCGAATCTTGATTCTGGGGGAGGAAAAAATCCACTGCAGACATAGACTGTTCCTGCAACAATAATGGCTTTGGATGACCTTGGACCCCAGCTGACATGTGATGTTGCTGATTCTCACTACATGGTCTCAAATCTCTGAGATGCTCTGCTGACCCACAGCCCTCCACACTTTGAGGTCCATCCCTGACTTCAGACTGTATTTAGCTTATGCATATGAAAAGGGATTACTTTTGCCACTTTCAGCCAAGGAATGGCAAAGTACTACTACCAAAGAGCAAAGCACTTGCTATCACCAGGCACTGAGACAGGTGCAGGGATGGAAGGGGCAAGAACTCAGAGATCTTGTCATCTCTTTGCGATAGGACAAATCTGATTTGTTTTTTTGTTTTTTGTTTTTTTAAAGATTTTATTTATTTATTTGAGACAGAGAGAATGAGAGACAGAGAGCATGAGAGGGAGGAGGGTCAGAGGGAGAAGCAGACCCCCCGCCGAGCAGGGAGCCTGATGCGGGACTCGATCCCGGGACTCCAGGATCATGACCTGAGCCGAAGGCAGTCACCCAACTGACTGAGCCACCCAGGCGCCCTTTTTTTTTTTAGATTTTATTTATTCATTTGAGAGAGCGAATGAGAGAGAGAGAGAGAGCATGAGAGGGGGAGGGTCAGAGGGCAAAGCAGACTCCCTGCCGAGCAGGGAGCCCGATGCGGGACTCGATCCTGGGACTCCAGGATCATGACCTGAGCCGAAGGCAGTCGCCCAACCAACTGAGCCACCCAGGTGCCCCGACAAATCTGATTTGTAAGACAGCAGAGAAGGCACAATCAATGTTCGTTGAATCTGAATTCAACATTCTGAGCTTCTGTTTTTTTCCCACCCATATAAGGGGGATAATGACTTCTACTTTGTGGAGTTATTACGAGAATTGAACAGATCACAGAGTGGAAGTAGTTTGCAAACTCTGAAGTGGTAACATTTCTGGGATTTAGTATTTAGTAACAGCGAGTTTTTCTACACCGTTCTGGGAAGCCCAGAATCCTTCACTATTCTCTCAGCTCTGCTTTTGTCCAAGGCTGTGCAGATGGACCCAGGAGGAAGTGCCAACAGGAGGGGCATAAGCAGCTGAGTAAAAGCATTACTGATTATGATAGGTAAAGTCAGTTGAGTGTTTCCACAGGGTCAGGTGTTGTGCTGAAATGCTTTGCATGGATTACGTCTTTGACCACCCCCCTCCCCGTAATAGCGCATGCCCAGAATACCATTAATGCTGGTTTGCTGATGGGTAGTCTGATGCACTTGGAGTCTGATGGTATATATCCAGTGCCACACAGCCAGTAAGTGGGCAGGACCCCCTCAGAACCTTTTGGAGCCACTGACCCCATTGAGAGTGAAAAGGGGAGTAGAGAAGAAAAGTCATGGGAGAGGGTGATGTGTAGGAGCTGGTTTCAAGAGGCAAGGCGGCGGGGCAGAGGGGGGACACCATGGGGAGGGTAGGTGTATTAATTTCCTGGGGCTGCCAAAACCAAATTCCACATCCACAGACTGGTGGCTCAATACAATAGAAATGTATTCTCTCAGAGTCAAGGTGTCCGCAGGGCCAGCCTCCTTCTAGAGAAGCTGTAGAAGAAGGATCCTTTCTTGGATTTTTTTTTTTTCCTGCCCCTTCTGGCTTCTGGGGCTTTCTTGGCTTGTGGCCGCCCTCCCTCCAGCATCCCCCTTTGTCCTCACATGGCCTTCTTCCCTCTGTGTGTCCTATTTCTGTTTCTTATAAGGACACTCTCGCTGGATTTAGGGCCCATCCCAATTTAATATGATCTCCACTCAATTCTTATCTTAATTACATCTGCAAAGATCCTATTTCCAAATAAGGTCACATTCTGACATCCCAGGGGGACATGAATTTTGGGGAGATACTAAACTCACTGTGGGAGGATGGACAGATTTCAGGGGATGAGAGGTGTGGAAGGGGAGGGGGCCACGGCACTTGGTGGTGGTGACTGCTTCCTTGGGGGGAAATTTGAAGCTCCCCCAACCCCCTGACATGTGAGTGGCTCACAGCAGAAAGAAACCAGGTCCCTGCGTCCTGGTCTAGAAACTCACTGTACAAATCGCAGGATGTTTCTCCTTTGGGGCCACCTGGGGATCAAGCACTCTGCTTCCAAAGCCGACTCGGGGAGGGGTCAGGAGATGTCATTCATTTTCTAGTTGAAGATGTCACAGGCACCCCATCTTTATTCCCAGCTCCCCATTCCCGGGTAGGGCCTCTCACCTCGGGGCCTGCTGGAGACTCTCATCAAAAGGTTAATTTGGAACAAACTGTTTTCAGACCTGCTGGAAATGGTGTCTGCCCTGAGGGTTCTGACTGCCAATGAATTTTTTTTTTTTTTAACTAGGTAAGCCTCCCTAGTTGGCATTTCACTATCTTTCCAGGCCCCCGCTTGCTCTCTTCCTGAAATACAACATTCAAAGAGCCGCGATCAGAGGGAATTCTGTCCTGTTGGGGTGCTGAGACTCCCCTCTACTGGGTGTTTTAAAATCTGACTCCTTGTTGAGCATTTAGACCGTATGCAAAAGTGTGAAGAAGTACAGAACGGTCCCATAATCCCACCACCCAAAGGCCTTCACTGAACCATTTTTGGTATTTTTTCCCCCCTTTATATATCGGGGTCATCGGCATGCAATGAGTGCTTTGTATCAGTTTTTCTGGCTTAACCTCACCTTATTAGCCTTTCTGTATCATTTCAAAACTCGCAGACAACTTTAAAGCCCTGTGGACAAAAAGAACTACAGCTTTCCATAAGGCTATTCATTAGAACACGATCCTTCCCTACTGGCACAATTTTGCTGTTTCCAGGGTTCCAAATGGTTGGAAGGTCCCAGGTTTATGTTTTTGTGTTTCCCAGAACCCTAGAACATACCATTATTTGAATAATATGAATCTCTCCTTTCATTTTATTTTTTAAAAAGATTTTATTTGACAGTGAGAGACACAGCGAGAGAGGGAACACAAGCAGGGGGAGTGGGAGAGGGAGACGCAGGCTTCCTGCCGAGCAGGGAGCCCGATGTGGGCCTCGATCCCAGGACCCCGG
Organism: Neomonachus schauinslandi; assembly: GCF_002201575.2. Lineage (NCBI taxonomy): Eukaryota > Metazoa > Chordata > Mammalia > Carnivora > Phocidae > Neomonachus > Neomonachus schauinslandi. Next base: position 78,419,405 of record NC_058416.1, read on the forward strand.
GATCATGACCCGAGCCGAAGGCAGACACTTATGACTGAGCCACCCAGGCGCCCCTCTCCTTTCATTTTAATAAGGAGGCCATGAGACTGTACTAAGCAAGGTTCAAGATCTAACCAGCCAAAAACCAGTGAAGTAACTTTCCCCACTCAACATGGCTGCTTCGTTAGATCTTGGGAGAAGTTAATTTTCATATTCAGTACATAGTGGCTTCGGAAATCTAAGACGCTTGTTTACTGCATCCCCTTCTAGAGGTGGAGAGAGCTCCAGGCCACTCACGTTCTTTTAGTTTCCCGTTCTTTTGGAAAGGAAAAAAAAAAAAAGAAAAAAGGAAAGGCCCAACAGAATCATGCAAGTTGGTGATATATTTTAAATGTTTTCACTTAGAAAATCAACATGTTTATCACAAATGATACAGTGACTAACGATTCACATGGCCTTTGAGATAGCATCAGATGTCTGAATTGGAGCTCCTTTCTGGCTTCAAGGCTCGGGACAAGTGGTCCTCTTAGTCTAAGAAGCATAAGCCCTGGCTTCCCTCCCAAGCAATATGTTGGGGTGTTTTAAATTTTCCTGTGTGTGCTCCTTATGCCCGTAGTGACTGAGAGTTTGTGATTACTGTGAATTGTGGCATTTGTCTGGTCAGTACTCCAATGTATTCCACAAGCGTATTGACTACCTGCCTTAAAAGAAACCAGAAGAGATATGGTTCCTGTCTTCAAGGAATGAAATGTCTCATGAAGACGTGGACCTGTAAAGAAAAAAATTTTAAGTATGTCGAGAAGTCCTTGGTTGGAGATCCCTTCAAATACTCTCAGCAGCAGGAGAGGGAGGTCTTGTTTGGGGAATGTACTAGTCAGCTTTTGCTGCAGTGACAAATAGTCCCCAACTTCAGTGATTGCTACAACATTCTTATGTCTTGCTCATTAGCCTGTGAGTCACTGCAGCCACTGTGCTGTAAAGCTGTGGCTTGGGTTGAAGTCTGCTCTGTGGGACTCTCATTCTGGGATGCAGGCTATAGGAACAGCAGCTAACAGGGCATCTTCTTATGACAGATCACAGCAGTACAGTAGGTCAAACCAAATCAGGCATATGCTCAGTGTGGTAAACATCATGTCAATTCATATTCCATTGGCCAAAGCAAGTCACCTAACCAAGCCCATCATTAGTGGGGTGGGAGATTATTCTCCGTGTGTGTGTGTGAGAGAGAGAGAGAAAGAGAGAGAATATTTGCCAATCAATAATACAATATACCATAGAGAAAATTTAACAGACGAGATAACCTTCAATTGGGTTTTGAAGGATGCATAGAAGTTCATCAGGCACAACTGATTCATGGAGGCCTAGAAACACAGGGTATCTTAAAGGCAAAGTAGTGAGTACTACAGCCACTTGCTCTGGTGGGTCTTATGTGGCCTATAGGGCAAGGATGTCTGGTAGTGGATTTCAGACATGATCAGTTGTAGGAAGCACTGAGTCCTTTGGTCTCTGTGAATGATATCCTTCCCTTTGCTAGTGACAAAGCAGCATAGATGAGCACACAGGTGCCCACCTATTTTCTTAGGATCACACTATGGTATGCTTCATACTAGGCTCATGCCTGCCTTTTAAACTGACATTTGAAGAAAGACTCCCCAAAGCAACACACTCTAGAACCTCCTTTTAAGAATCGCACGATGCCGGGGTGCCTGGGTGGCTCAGTCGCTAAGTGTCTGCCTTCGGCTCAGGTCATGATCCCAGAGTCCTGGGATCGAGCCCAGCATCGGGCTCCCTGCTCAGCAGGAAGCCTGCTTCTCCCTCTCCCACTCCCCCTGCTTGTGTTCCCTCTCTTGCTGTGTCTCTCTCTGTCAAATAAATAAAATCTTTAAAAAAGAAGAAAAGAATCCCATGATGCTGTATAACACCATGCCCCATAATAAGAGGATACAGGTGAAGCTCTGGGCCTGCCTGTGGTACTCAGAGCATTTCTCTAGTTGTCTACAAGGGATCTTGTGAAATCTTGAAGCTTTTTTGAAAGCAACCTAAGTGGGTGCCTGGGTGGCTCAGTTGGTTAAGCGACTGTCTTCGGCTCAGGTCATGATCCTGGAGTCCCAGGATCAAGTCCCGCATTGGGCTCCCTGCTCAGCAGGGAGTCTGCTTCTCCCTCTGAACCTCCCCCCTCTCATGTTCTCTCTTTCTCTCTCATTCTCTCTCTCTCTCTCAAATAAATAAATAAAATCTTAAAAGATATAAATAAAACCAACATAAGTTTAAATTGTGATACCATAAAAAAATACTGCCGTGGCTGGGGACATGCCCTTTGAGGGCAGGGGCATTATTCAACCCTGCCTTCCTGAGCCTTATGGAGGAGTAAATACAAAGCAAAATCCCATTCGCCAGCATGGACTCTTCTGTGTCATGCACTGTGCTGAGCACTTTTCATTCAGTCTCTAATGTGAGCCTCACAGCCATCCTACAAGGCACATACTCTCATTACAAATGAGGACATTGAGGCTGTTCCTTAGTTAGAAGGAGATTAGCAACCACTGGGGAGTTGTTAAGGATATAATAGCACTAAACTGAGACTTTCTTGGTATGAACTTGATGTAAGTGCAAAAGAATTAGAAAGAGTAACTTTCATTCCATGTGATTCAGGGTTTTGTAATGCCCTGTGCTCCTTCCAGCTACAGTGTTCCCTGATATTAACAGGTGTACACATACCGCACTTGGGGAATTGGCATCTTAGATAATTGTGCTGGAGGATTAAGCCACCTAAAAGACATAGGAGCTGGGGTTGGGAGCAGTGGAAGGGAACCTGGAGAGGCCTTACCACTATCCTTTCGGTAAACAATGTCAGGCAACTTAGACCTGGTAGGGAGGCAATTTGTTTTATAAAAGACAACCATAGGGGTAGGAAAGTGATGTCCAAATCTTGTTCGGGCTATGGAGTCCCTCTTTCCTAAGTGAAATCTTATGAAGACTCCACTTTATAAAGTAGGTAAAGTACAGCTACTAGGTTAAAAATGTTGGGGGTATTGGAATCCTGCCTGCTAGCTTCTGCATGGAACACCTGAGGGGTCCATGGAACCCAGTATGAAAACCAGAAGTATAAGGCCATGAATATTTGTCTTGGGAGTCAAGACCAAGTATGAGTCTTGGTGCTGGGATAACTTGCTTCTCAGCTTTGCATGTCCTGCCCCTCCTCTATGTTTCACTTTCCTCACCTGCAAAATTGGGTTGGGCTGCACTTTTAGCTTCAATATTCTATATAGTGAAAGACCGCAGTGAATTAAATACGGGAACCGAATAGGACATTTCATTACTCAGCTACCTCATTGCCTGAACCGCTCGAATGAATACCCTGCAACTTGGTTTGGAAACCTGGGTGTGACTTAATTCAAAGCAGATAGCTTTTCTCTGTGTTGTGTTAGACGGTTGGTTTGTTTGCAGTGGTAGGTGTCTTAATACGCTACGCCCCCCTGTTCTTATGTGAGTCAGAGCGTACAATGAAGTCTCTTTGACCTCAGAACTCTATGGATTCTCTATTCAGATCCCAAAGATTGAGTATTGTCTTTATGTGTTTGCATCATTGTGATACTTAAGAGCGACACTGAAGACATACTCCAGGTAGTAGAAAGGGCAGCTTTCATGAGTTGGCTTCTGTTTACGGTTCTACCCCTAGGGCTGGTTGCTTAGGAATATTACCCTTAAAGGTGAAGGTGGGTGTGCATTTCCACATTTGTTCAGACTTTAAAAGCCTTGTTTTTCTCACAGAGTGGCCTCGCTCCGTAAACATGTCAGTGGATTCGAAAATGTAATCCAGAAGAAAGCTAAACTTCAGTAAATAATTAGTCTTGCAAAAAAAAAAAAAAAAAAGCGTCTACAGAGCCACAAATGAGTTTTCTAGTTATTCGTGACTGATGTTTATTTGGAAATGCATGTAAAATGGATATATGACAAGCTCATGTAAATCGATTCTGTGCTTTGCTTTTCCATTATGAATCATTTTCATTTCAACAAGAAATACAAATTGAAGTTATTGAAACCATGCTGTAAATTGATTGCTGTCAACCGTTCTGTCTTGCAAATACCCACCCCCAGTGGGTTTTTTTTTTTTTCTTATTACCTTCTTCTTTCTTGGGAACTCATTATCACTTCACTTTTAGCCAACCTGAATCTTCCAGTATTTTCCAGCTCTCACCAGGAGCCTCCACTTGATTCTTTTCTTTCTAGAAGACAAGTAGTGTGATTATATTGAATACCTTCTTAGTCAGTTGGCAGCTCCCAAAGAGGGTCAGTGGAAGGATGATTATGAAGTCAGTGTTATACAGCTTTACAGGAAGAAAAAAAGGAGACTTAAAAAAAAAAAATGCAAGAGAGATGTGGCTAAAATTCCCCCCCCCCCCCCCCCGATATTTCTGGAAAGCAATCACATTAATTTCTCTTCATTTGCATTTCATGACTAAACAGTGTGAGGTCAACTTACTTTAACCCTGTACTCTTAGGGGTGATTGGTTTGCATGCAGGTTTTTCCATTCACTTTTTCTGATATTCTGTGTGTGTGTGTGTGTGTTCTGTGTTCTGTGTTCTCTTAATCTCTAAACAGGTCAGGGCAGGAGAGCAGTTTCCATTGGGGCTGACGTCAATCCAGCCCTGCAGATTAGTTAGCGGAGGGTGTTGGGAGAGAGGTGCAGCTGGTGTGCTTTCACCTGGAGACCAGATCTCACCTGAGGTGCCTGCTGAGTGTCATCTTGGGTTCCCGGATCTGGCACATCCAGCTTCACAGGATGGAGGACTGGTTTCTTTGAATTTTATAAATTCTGGCTGAAAGAAAGTGCACCTGTTCAGTCTCTGCTGAATCAGCGTGGCATAACTCCCCATCCTAAACAAAGACAGATCGCAATGGCTGATCTCATAGACTTCCTCAGAAAGAATCTTAGTGTGTTGTCACTTCCTGTGTTGATCTGGTGGAGTAACTTGGCCTCTCTGAGCCTCCATTTCCCTATCTGTCCAGTGAGGAAAATAAAAGTCCCTACCTCACAGAATTGTTGAAGGGCAGTGGCTGTCTAGGTGAGGTCCCCGACCAGCATTATGAATTAGCATCGCCTGGGCACTTGTTAGAAATACAGATTTTCGGGGCGCCTGGGTGGCTCAGATGGTTAAGCGTCTGCCTTCGGCTCAGGTCATGATCCCAGGGTCCTGGGATCGAGCCCTGCATCGGGCTCCCTGCTCAGCGGGAAGCCTGCTTCTCCCTCTCCCACTCCCCCTGCTTGTGTTCCCTCTCTCGCTGTGTCTCTCTCTGTTAAATAAATAAATAAAATCTTTAAAAAAAAAAAAAAAGAAAAGAAATACAGATTTTCAGATCCCACCCCAGACCTACTGAATCAGCAAGTCTAGAGTGGGGCCCAGGGGTCTGTGTTTTAATCAGCTTTCCAAGGGATGTGATTTGCTCTAAACTTTGAGAGCCACTGCTCTAAGGAGTCAGTGAGACAATCATGGACACATCCAAAGCTTATACCTGCCGAGAGTCAAAGCTGTGTGAAGGCAAGTGGTTAAAAAAAATTTTAATTTCAATGTAATTAACCCACAGTGTTATATTAGTTTCAGGTGTACAATATAGTGATTCAACACTTCTGTACATTGAAGGCAAGTGATTTTTATTTTTTATTTATTTATTTTTAAAGATTCTATTTATTTTGAGAGAGAGAGAGAGAGATTGTGAGCAAGCACGAGCAGGTGGAGGGGCAGAGGGAGAAGCAGACTCCCTGCTGAGTGGGGAGCCCGATGCGGGACTCGATCCAGGGACTCCTCCCGGGATCATGACCTGAGCCGAAGGCAGAAGCTTAACCGACTGAGCCACACAGGTGTCCTAGCGAGTGATTTTTTTTTTTTTTTAAGATTTTGTTTATTTGTGAGAGAGAGAGAAGAGAGCACATAAGCAGGGGGAGGGGCAGAGGGAGAGGGAGAAGCAGCCTCCCTGATGAGCAGGGAGCCTGATGTGGGGCTTGATCCCAGGACCCTGAGATCCCAGGTGTTCCTTGGCGAGTGATTTTTAAATGTATATTATCCATGTATTCTCAGCAGCTGGAACAGTGCCTGGCGCATTGTAGGTACTTGTAAATATTTGTGGAATGAATGATAACTATGATCATGATCACCCTACTGTCATTTTTATTACTAATTATTACATACTATTTTCCTACTTTTTATTGATGTATTTATTTTCTTTCCTACTTTTAAAATCATGGGATCAGGGGGTGCCTGGGTGGCTCAGTTGGTTAAGCATCTGCCTTTGGCTCAGGTCATGATCCCAGGGTTCTGGGATTGAGCCCCGCATGGGGCTCCCTGCTCAGTGGGGAGTCTGCTTCTCTGTCTGTGCTCTCCCCCTGCTTGTGTGCTCTCCCTCTCTGTGTCAAATAAATAAATAAAATTTTTAAAAAATCATGGGATCAGATCAGAAAAAGGGGAACTTGGTGCAATTTGGTCCAAATCTCTTCAGAAAGACATATGATTCCTAGTTTGTGGGTTTTTTATTTAGCATTTTCCTTTTATTATGGCTCCGTGTCTTGTCCCGAGGCATAAGGCAGCTGTGATTTCAGCCCTCCTCACCTGGCTCTTCAGCATAATGTGTTTTTCTGCTACAAGGTGCTGTCCTTGTTGGGAAGAGAATATATTCACAGCAGTTCTTGGTTCTGCATCATTTTTCATTGCTGTGTACCACAGCTATGGTACCTAGCCTACGAAGCGCACCAGCTTTCTCTCCTTCCTCCTCTGAACACCTGTCCTCCTGCATTTCTTTTACTAATTCTGGAGTTCTGAGCATCCCAGAATGTGGTGCCCTAACTGCTGATGTACACACAGGGATTTGGGACTGGGGTGTGGCATGTGGACAAAACGTTTTGCATTTTAATAGCCACATGGTCTATTTAACTTGTATTAGAAAATACATAATTAGCATATCAAAATGATGGCTTCTCAGATATTATTATGTAGGACAAGGCTAACATGAGTCTGCTAGTAGGTCTGCATTAACTTGAATATAAATTTTAAAGAAGTTACAATCACTGATTTTAAGTAAACAGCAGTGGTGCGGGCAAAGGTCACAAAGGTGGTAAGAAGGTGGTAAGGTTGGAAAAACCACTGGCCCAGGGGTTGAGAGCATAATCTTTAGGTTCAGCAGAGCTGGGTTTGAGTTCGGGATCTGCCATTTGTCAGTTCTGGGACCTTGGTTAAGCCATTAAACATCCTTAAACAATGTTTCCTCCTTCATAAATGTGAATAATAATATTCCCCTCCTCCCAGTGTCTGGAAGCCCCCTCCCCATATGTTTACTAGAGGAAGGAATGCCCCTGGAATCCATTTTCTAGTTTTTTAAAGACAGCCTGCATTTAAGCAGAGCATTGAGGTGGACAACATTAATATGAATGGCATGGGCTGGACTTCTGAATTCTTATGTAATTTCAGTCTCCATGTGGTTGGTTGAGAACAGACGAGACTATGTGTATATATATGGGGCACCCACAGTAATCCCATCCTTTGAATTTCCATCTCATTCAATGTATTTAGATACTGAATATAGCAGAAGCAAGCCCTCAGGTGGAGGAGCTCCCCTGTGAGGCTGGTGTCCTGTCAGTGAACCCCCAGGGCCTAGGGAAGGGGGCTACTATCTTATACCTTGTAAGTGATTTTCCCTGGCTTGTGATGATCACTCCACCAGGGGCTGGCATGCCAACCATTTTCAACAAAGCATTTCAAAGTGTTTCTTTTTTTTTTTCCAATGTATCTATTTCAAAGAAACATTTTTTGCCCCCTTCAACAGAAATGATCAAGCAAAATGTAACCTTTGGTTATTTTCCTGGTCATCATTAGCCATATGGAATACACACATTCTCCTACAGTGATATTGTAGGGGTTATACTGGAATATTTGAACTGTTTGCCCCCAGGTAGGGTTGCAAGGTACAATAAAGGATGAACAATTACATTTGAACTTCACATAAACAATGAATGATTTTTTTGTTTTGTTTAAGGACGTCCCATGCAATCTTTGGGACATATGCTAAAAAACTATTCACTTATCTGAAATTCAGATTTAACTAGATGTCCTCTATTTTATTTGCTAAATCTGGCAACTCTACAGCCCTATGCTATTTGCCACTGCACTGTTGGATAGAAAGCACACTTTCCTGTCCCTTAGCTGTATAAACCAGGGCCAGCTCCTGACCAGTCCTGTTTTATGACCCCAGAGAATCATAAGATGTAAGTCAAACCCTTATTTTTAGATGTGCTTTATTTATAAACTGTAGCCTTTCTTAACTATGATTTTATCAAAACTGGCGACAAATGTAACAGAAAAGAAAATCAAAGGGAAATGTCTTTATAAATATGTATTAAGTATGAAAACCAAGCTCTTGGCCTGATTCACATGGCTCACACTTGTCAGGGTCTCACTGCACCAGGCTCTGTTGGGAGTGCTTTAAATGTATCATTAAATCCTCACAACAACACTGTAAATAGAGAGCAGGATTATCCTCTATTTTTTCAGCTCAGAGAGGTTAAGGAGCTTGCCCAAGGTCACACAGCTCTTAAGTGGTAGTCAGGATTTGAATCCAAGCAACCTGACTCCAGAGACAGTGGTTGACCCCTCTGCATTGTTCAGTATATGTTTGTGGTAGATCCGTAAATAAAATGTGTGGAGCCTTTGGAGGAATTTTTCCATCAGGACTGGCTTGGCAGAGACATCTTGTAATAGGAGTCTCTTGACATTTATACTGAAGATTCCCTTTTTCCTTTCCTGGTAATTCACTTTTAGCAAGCAAGCATAGACAAATTCATTATATGCAGAATTTTCAAATTTGCAAACTTAGTTCAAAATTATGTTCATTATATCTGTGTTTATGAAGATAGAAGTCTTTGACCATGCAATGCTGGCTGGGAGAAAGGTAGTTTTGACAGTTTCTCTCAGTGCTGAGCAGAGCCCTATTGGGGCAGGAGGGAAAAGGAAAAATGTGTGCCCCTATACACCTTTATCAAAATATCTTCCCATATCCTGAGCCAAGCGGGAGAGTTAGTCAAAGCTCTGCAATCAAAACACATGACTATATGTAAAGCCCTGCATGGTCTGGTCTGTTTGCATGATGTTGCCAACCCTTATAAACCTGCCCACTGGTGGACATGGTGACCTCATGGGTTTAGGAACTGCTGGCTGACTGAAAGGGACAATTCCCATTGCATAGTCATGCAGGGTCTTTTTTTTTTTTTTTTTAAAGATTTTATTTGTTTATTAGAGAGAGAGAACACAAGCAGGGGGAGGGGCAGAGGGAGAAGCAGGCTTCCCACTGAGCAGCGAGCCCGATGCCGGGCTCCATCCCAGGACCCTGGGATCATGACCTGAGCGGAAGGCAGACGTTTAACTGACTGAGCCACCCAGGCGCCCCTGTCATACAGGGTCTTAAAATGAACAATCAACCACAGCCTTTTTTAAAAATTTGAATATTTTATTCATCATGAATTATTTTTTGCATTGATTTGGATTTCGAAAAGCATTGCATTCAAATATTGTACATTATATTTTCATATATTTTTATTGTTGCATTATATATTTAATGTGTATTTATTTATCGTATTCCTAAATTTCTTGGTATCCCTTAAACTTTGCATCCAGGGTGAGTGACTCACTTGCTTCATCCCGAGCCCTGGATCCCCACTTCAGCGACACTGCACCCCGCCCCGCCCACCCCGCATGCTCTTTCCTTCTTGAACATTTGTCATGATGATAGTCTCTTCACAAGCTGACTGGGAAGAACCCTTGGTGCTTATGAATTTATTATGCCAACAGGTTCTTTGCCGGGAAAGATGAAACCATCTTTTGGTCTTAACAATTTGATGTCTTGCCATGCTGTTCTAAGCACTTTAAGGGAAAACATGCCTTTGCCAGAATCACTGTTGGTTTGGAGGCATGTGAATTTGCTGTGTCAGATCAAGCATCCGTGTAGCCCTGACCTTGTCCACCTCACATGCTGGCCCACCCATTTGCTTTTCATAGTTAATAGTAAGGTCTAATACCAGTTGACTCAACACCTTATCAGTGTTGGGTGCATTCTTTTTCTTTTTTTTTTTTAGATTTATTTATTTGGGGGGGTAGAGGGAAAGAGAGAGAGAGAGATCCAAACAGACTCCCCACTGAGCATGGAGCCCAATGAGGGGCTCGATTCCATGACCCTGAGATCATGACCTGAGCCAAAACCAAGAGTCGGATGCTTAACCGACTGAGCCACCCAGGCACTCCGGTGTTGGGTGCTTTCTTAAATATGAGTTTTGGTCATGATGCTGATGTTCTAATGATATGAAAGATGATCAAAAGTAGTGGGTTACAAGTTGTAGGTTGGGTTTGCCTATCTGTGATATCTCAAAAACCCCGTTGATAATAATAATAATGATAACCAACTTGTTCTGCCTACCATGAAGATGAAACGTATAAAGTCCCTAGTACTGTGGCTGGCGCATGCTGGATTTTCAATAAATAGTAGTCATCATTATTTTGCATTTTATGTGTATTTTTGTTTTTCTTGCCTTTCTTGTGATGCATCCATTAAATGTTCTTTGAGTACCCACTGTGTGCTAAAGACTAATTACAGCACCTTTGCCTAGAGTCAAAGAGTCTCTTTCATATAGGGTCTGTTCCTGATGGGTATGTCTTTTTAGTATTATGTTTCTTATTCATTGTGTTCCAGAAAAATATACACCCAAATTTAGATATTGACTAAGAGTCAATAAACCTCTGTATTGGATATTAGGCAAGGGACAGTAAACCTCTGAGTAAGTAGTTAAGGGCCTCTCTGTTAGCTTTATATTGTTGCCTACAAATGATCGCAAACTTGGGGGCTTAAAACAACACACATCCCTTATCTCTCACTTTCCATGGGCCACCAGTCCAGGGATGGCTTGGCTGGGTCCTGTGCTCAGAGCCTCACAGGGCTGCAGTCAGGGTGTTGGCTGGGCTGCTTTCTCCTCCGAAGGCTGGACTGGAGAAGAATCTGTTCCTGAGCTCATTCATGTTGTTGGCAGAATGTATTTCCTTGCAGCTTTGTGATGGAGTGCCCTGACTTCTTGCTGAGTGTTGCCTGGAGGCCACCCTCACATCCTAGAAGTTGCTCATAGTTCCCTGACCATATGGCCATCTCTGTAGGCAGTTCACAACATGGCTGTTTGCTTCTTCAGACCAGCAGGGAAGCCTTTCTTTTCAATCTGCTAAGATGGAGTTTTATATAATGAGTCCTAATTATGGGAAGGACATCCCATCACCTTTGCCATATTCTTTTGGTTAGAAAGCAAGTCACATGTTCTGCCAGCATGTCAACCCATAAAGGGCAAGGCTTATAAAAGGTCATAACAGTTCATGAGGCCATCTTAGAATTCTGCCAACCACAGTCTCCTTGGAGAAAACACTCTGATGTTAGTGCCTGGGCTTTAACTTCTCATAGGACTTCATTTATAATTTATTCTCTGATTGTGTCTCAAAGGGGTGGGGAGTTGGTGGACGTGTGGTCTTGGGATAATTAGAGATTTTTATGTTTTTATTACATACTAAGTGTCCATGATATACCAATCACATTTATAAAACGGTTGAGATAATCTGCTTACAGGATGTTGGGATCATAGGATCAAGGTCCTATGAAAGGGAGGACATTTTTTAAAAGTTTTTATTGAAATTCCAGTTAGTTAGCATACAGTGTAATATTAGTTTCAGGTGTACAATATAATGATTCAGCACTTGCATACAATACCCGGTGATCATCACAAGCACCCTCCTTAATCCCAAACACGTATTTCCCCCCTCCCACCCTCACCTCCTTTCTGGTAATCATCAGTTTGTTCTCTAGAGTTCAGAGTCTGTTTCTGGGTTTGCCTCTCTCTGTCTTTTTTCCCTTTGCTTGTTTGTTTTGTTTCTTAAATTCCACATGTGAGTGAAATCATATGGCATTTGTCTTTCCCTGACGGACTTATTTCATTTAGCATTATATCCTCTAGTTCCATCCATGTCATTGCAAATGGCAAGATCTCATTCTTTTTTATGGCTGAGTAATATTCCATTGTATATATAGACCGCATCTTCTTTATCCATCATCAGTCAGTGGACACTTGGGCTTCTTCCATGTTTTGGCTATTGTAGATAATGCTGCTGTAAACGTAGGGATACATGTATCCCCTCTGAATTAGTGTTTTTGTATTCTTTGGGTAAATACCCTGGAGTGTGATTGCTGGATTGGAGGGTAGTTCTATTCTTAGCTTTTTGAGGAACCTGAAATGGGGGGACTTTTAACAAGAGTTTACACAGAAGGAAGAGCCTGGGGTCATCTGATCCCACTTCCCGCCTCTGAGCAGGGATTTACTTTAGATAAAATTTACCCTTCCCAAACAAAAAGAATCCAGGAGACAAAACAGCCCCTTAAAAGCCTCCTACTGTTTTCTTCAAGAAAGTGGAAAAAGAAAAGCTTCACTAACCCTTCTGAGGCTGGAGGACTTTTGAAGTGTGATTGCATTTGGCTCTGGAGAGGCGAGGGTTTGACCATCGGTGTCTGTGTTCACAATCCATCACCCCTTTGAAGTGCATTTGAGTCTCCTAACCCTCAAGATGGGGAACTGGTTGCAGGCAGCTGAGGTGCAGAAGGCTGGAGTCCGCAGGAAGCAACCCAGGAGAGGTGTTAGGTTGCTGAGCAGAGTGTAATATAGGAATGTTTGCATGCATGAGCGCACGCACGCACGCACACACACACACACACGCACACACGGTGTGCACAACAAACTGCCAACCCTTTTGTGTGGGTGGACATATTCTCAAGCCAACTGAAACTTCTGCGGGGGTGTTTTCATAGGCGACTGCAAAATAAAACTGTATTCCCAACAATTTGGGGACTTGAGCCCATTATATTTGTAGGGCATCTGCTTGGTGGTTTCTGCTGCATTAATGATCTGCCATCACCGGGTGTCTTTGCTCTGCACAAAGCTAGCACCGAAGTCACCTCGCTCACATTAAAAAAAAAAAAAATAGGAAAATTACCAACCCAGTGCTTATTTTTGAACCAAAGGGGATTTCCACAGGGGAGAGAATTTTTCCTCCCCTCTGCAGGCCGTTGCTACCTCAAAGGCATGTCTGTTCAGCCAGGTAATGGGGACGGCATGAAGACAGAAGGAAGCCAGAACGCGGCCCCTTGCATGGGACTCACAGGAGATGCTGGTGAGGCTTTGATTGTATTTTTGGATGCTGCAAAGCTGGTGTGGTTTCCTAGTCAACCTTTCATGCCGCCCAATAATGGAAGCTGCTGGGCGGACTGGAGTGCTTTCTTTTTCTCATAAAACAAACCGAGATCTCAGACTTGCTGGGTCAGGGAAAGCAACCTCCTCACCTTTCTTCTGCACAGCATGCTGAGCACCAAAGCTATTCTTAGTTCACGTGCATTTCCTTGGCACCCATGCGTTGTTTTTTTTTTTTTTTCCTCCAGATCATTCCTGCTGTGCATAATGTAGCTTGAAACTGGCATTTGCCACAGCTTGGGAGATGGATACTAATGAGGCATTAATTCCTGATAACGGAAGCGTGGGTGCTGCCTGCCCTCCGAGCTGAGCACCAATCTCTGTTGACCTGGGCAAAGAGGAACAAGGCAGAGGGCAGGAAGCCACTCCCCTCTAGCACCTCCTGGTTAGTGCGGGAAGTGTCTCAGCCCTGCTTGGTACCGCACCTGCCCTGTCAAGCTCTGTGTCTGAACTCTAGCAGAGCCTTGACCTTGCTGAGAGGGAGCCAACTACCAGCGTACCCATTTTATAAAGCTGGAGACTGAGTCCCTTGGCTGCGTGTTTGAATTGAATCACATGGGGAATTTTTTTTAATTGAGATATAATTCACATCCTATAAAATCCCCCCCTTTTAACGTGTACAGTTCAGTGGTTTTTAATATATTCACAGGGTTGTGTGACCATCACCACAATCTAATTGTAGAACTTTCCATCACCCTGGAGGAAACACCATGCCCATTGGCAGTCGCTCCGCTCCCTCCCACCAGCCCCTGGTGGCCACTCATCTACTTTCTGTCCCTCTGTATTTGCCTATTCTGGACGTTTCATTGAAATGGAATCCCGTAGTATGTGGCTTTTTGCATCTGGCTCCTCTCCCTTGGCATAACGTTTTCGAGGTTCGTCCACGTGGTAATAGGCGCTGGTGCTTCAGTCCTATTTTAGGACCAACTAGTCCCATTGTATGGCTGTGCCCATTGTCATCCATTTCTCAGCTGATGGACATTTCGGCTGTTTCTCCTTTTTGGCGATTGTGAATAGTGCTGCTGTGTTCATTCGTGTACTAGTTTTTGTATGAACATATGTTTTCAATTTCCTTGGCATATCTCTCCGAGTGGAATTGCTAGGTCATGTGGTAACTCTATGTTTAGCTTTGGAGGAACCGCCAAGCTGTGTTCCATAGCTGCTGCGCCATATTACATTCCCACCAGCAGGGTACAAGGGTTCCAGTTCTCCACATCATCGTCAGCACTTGTTACTGTCTCTCTTTTTGATTATAGACACCTTAGTGGGTGTGAAGTAGTCTGGAGAACTTTTTAAAAATACCAAGTGCCCACACCACCGCCTCTCTACTTCTGATTAATTGGCTTGGGGATAGAATGTAGGCGTTGCTTTTGTTATGATTGTATTTTTTAATTCCCCTGGTTGAGTCTCATGTACTCAGCCAGGTTTGAGAACCACTGGGCCAGGAGAACTTTCTAGTGCAAATGAGATAGTAGGCCTCCACCCAGGGCCAGGACTAGGCACTCCCCTTGGATGCAAAGTTTAAGAGGCAGAGGGCAAAAAAAAAAAAAGAAGGAAAAGAAAAAGTCAGTGATCAAGATATATCATTTTTTTTTAATTTTTATTTTTTTTAAAGATTTTATTTATTTGAGACAGAGAGAATGAGAGAGACAGAGAGCACATGAGAGGGAGGAGGGTCAGAGGGAGGAGGGTCAGAGGGAGGAGCAGACTCCCTGCAGAGCAGGGAGCCTGATGCGGGACTCGATCCCGGGACTCCAGGATCATGACCTGAGCCGAAGGCAGTCGCTTAACCAACTGAGCCACCCAGGCGCCCAAGATATATCATTTTTAATGCAATATTTAAAAATCAAAATGCAAAAATTCATGATAAATAAAATATCAACATTTTCTGTAGAGACAGGCTATGACCCAGCATCTGCATGATTCACCTCTCTCTGCTTTCCCTAGACCTGGCACAGTTTGATCCTATCTTTATTTAAAATTGTGAAAGTTTGTTCTTCATGGATTTTGGAGGAGTATTAATTTTGGTTTTAAAATTAATTGCATTAAAATAGAATTCATCTTGATTACTGGTTGATTTTTTTGGTGCCCCCTTCAATTTTGCACCTGGGGGTGAATGCCTCACTCTCCTCACCCTTCCCCCAGCCCTGCCTTTGCCTGCCTCCAGATATTTCATGAAGCACCCACTCTGTTTTGGGTACTTTTAGTTACTGTGTGTGATCTCATTGTATCACACCTAATTCTTGCAACAATCCATTTGAAGTAGATGATAGAATCGTCAGTTTATAGATGAAGATACAAGGTTCAGAGAGATAATGTGATGTAACCCAAATCACACAGCTGGTATGTGGTCCATCTAGATTTGGACCCAGATTTTTGAGCCCAGAGATGATGCTTTTCGCACAGTGCTGTGTTGCAAGCCTCACCCAACCCAGCAAAGTACAAAGAATGGAAGGTGTTGGTCCCCATCTACAGATGAGAACACTGAACCTGAGTCACTAATTCACTGGACACTTGATCACCTTTTTTTGGTAAGGCTTTTTTAGTTTACATAGAATCTCACTCCAGTTTTTCCTTAAATTTCATTAGCAGTTCCTTAACTTGGCTCAGCAAAAAATGATTGAACCCAGCTGTGTGTCCTGTCTTTTGTTGATTATGGGGCAGGGACCAGACTGCCATAGTCCTGCATGTGAATTAGAGATGTAGTACTATTTGATAAAATTCACTTTACAAGCAACTCTCATGAAATGGATTTTTTTTTTGTATGTAGAGCAGGGGTCCCCAAACTTGTCTATAAATAACCAGTTAGTAAATATTTTAAGCTTTCCAGGTCATGTAGTCTCTATTGCAGCGACTCAACTCTGCAGTTGTAGCACAAGAACAGCCACAGACAGTATGTAAACTAATAGGTGTGTCTGTGTTCGAATAAAACTTTATTTATAAAAACAGGTTGAGGGCCAGATTTGGCCTTTGGGCATTAGTTTGCTGACTCCATGTGTAGAGGAAGGTGTATCTTTGAACAGAAGCCAGTATAGGAGAAAATGCTTGGAAGAGTCTGAAATTGGCTGATGAAGAAGACAGAATCTTGAAAGGCGGGAAACAAAATAGGAAGAATCCTGAAGGGAAGAAATAGATGAAGTGGGAATATTGTATTGTGAGGAGAGCCCTCAGTCTGGGAGGCGTGAGAAATTAAACAAAAACAAAAAAAAGCCAGTTGTTTTGTTTTTTCGGGGGTGGGAAGTTGCTTTTAATTTATTCTTGAATTTTAAATAGGAAAAAAAAGAACATAATTTAGAACAGCTATGTTTAAAAGGATATGTAAGATGCTACTTTCCCTCCCTTTGACTCTCATCTTCCTTTTTAAATTATTTTTAAATTTCATTGTGGTAAGGACATTTGACATGAGATCCACCCTCTTAACAGATTTAAGGGTACAACACCGTGCCATTAGATATCTATAGGCACAATGATTGCAGCAGATTCAAGGAGGTATTCACCTTGCATAACTGAGATCTTATGCCTGTTGGTTAGCAACTTCTCATTTCCTCTCCCCCCCCAACCAATGTTTTAAAAATCATTTCCGATGTAACAAGACATTCCTAATTTAAAAAGTGAGCTCTAGCAATTGAGACTGTGGGGCTTAGAATATAGGAATCTCATGTCCCCCGCGCCTCACACTTCTCCTATGACCTTTGAATAATTTAACTTTTCTCAAGTGAGAGATGACAGTGCTTAACCATATAGCAAGGTGACCCAGTGGTAATTCCTCGTCAACAAGGGAATCCAGTAGCCCTTCGAGGTAGAAGTTGGGATGTTGCAATATTCCACTTTGAGACCTCCTTTTCCCATCTGTTGGAACTCAAGTCTCCTGGCTCCCAGTCCAGCATTATTTCCATTACACCATTCAAGTGTGATGCAAGGTTTGGCAGAAAAATGTCCCAGGGTGGATCCAAGTGGGAAGAGGAAAAAAAAAAAAAAAAACTCACTCTGGTTTATGGATATATAAACAACTTCAAATGCAGTAAAATGGATCTGAATGAAGCATGAGGGAGGGGTCTCCACATAAAGCTAATCGGGCATGAAACCACAGATAAAATATTTCTTTTATAAAAAGTTTCTAGAACCCTCAAAGGGCTTTAACACAGAGAGGATCTTTTAAATGGTGATCTTGTTTGAAAGACTAGATTTATAAGCCATGTTTCCAGAACACTGTGGTGGAATTCTGAGGCTGAGACCCTGAGTCTGAAACTTACAAGTTCCTTTGACAGCAGGTGATCGTGGCTGGAGACAACACAAAGCAAAGGTACCATCCTGGGCTCCTAGGACATTTGGCTGAACACCGAAGCCTGTGGGCACCCAAAGTGGCTGGATATTGTACGGATCTGGGTTTGAATACTGGTTCTGTCAGTAATAGCTGGAGTGACTTTGGACAACACTCGTCCCCCCTCCGAAGCCTTCGATCTCACATCTCTAAGATAGGAAGAACAGTACCACTGCCCCCAGACTGTTGTGAAGATAACTCAAGACAGTGTTTCTCATGTTGTAGTCCCTGGACCAGCAGTATCAGCATCACCTGGGCACTTGTCAGAAATGCAAAGTTGGGCATCTCCCCAGACCTGCTGAGTCACAACCCCGGGGGAGGGGGGAAAGCAGGGGTCCAGCAAATTTTTTTTTTTGAGGGAAAAGATTTTTTTTTTTAATCTAAGTATGGTTGACACACAATGTTACATAAGTTTCAGGTGTACAACATAGGGATTCGACAGGTCTATACATTATTACGCTGCACTCACCGCGAGTGTTGCTACCATCTGTCACCAGACAATGCTATTACAAAACCATTGACTATAGTCCCTATGCTGTTCCTTTCATCCCCATGACTTAATCATTCCAGAACTGGAAGCCTGTACCTCCCACTCTCCCCTTCATCCATGTTGCCCATCTTCCCACCTCAGCAATCTGTCCTCCCTCCGGGGGATTCTGATACACGCTCAAGTTGGAGAACCATTGGCCTGGGAGTGGGTTTCTCAACCTCACCACTATTGATATTTGGGGCTGGATACTTCTTGGTTGCAGGGTAGGAGGTACTTTCCTGTGCACTGTAGGGGTTGAGCAGCATGCCTGGGCTCTACTCACTGGATGCCAGTAGCAACCTCTTCCTCACCCACCAGGTTGTGACAACCAAAAATGTCTCCCGACATTGCCCATTGTCTCCTGGAGACCAAAAATCACCCCTAGTTGAGACCCACTGGTTTAGGGTAAAGCGAGTTCCTGGCCTATGGTAGGCTCAAAGTGCTAATTATCTTTACTTTCTTTGGCAGTTTGGCCATTTGAATTGTGATAGGAAAAAAAGAAAAGAAAAAGAGGCAAGATGCAAGCTTTTTTACTTTCATGAGCATGCTGACACTCTGGCCTGATGTCTCATTTAAAAATAGTCACACCCTTTAAACTTTCTAACAAAATTTTCCTCTGGGTTGAAGCTAAACATGGAAAATCTCAGCCCCGGGGACTCGCATTAATTCTCCCCCAAGAGCTAAGTAGCCGCACATGGGGATTTTGGTGGAAAGTTTTAGGCCACCGTGACTGCAGAGCTTGCTGCCCAGATGTGCAGGCACGAGCTTGCTCCACTTCACCTTGGGTTCCTCTTCTATGAAAGCTACACAGCTGGTGCCCTCCTCAGCTGGCTGCCTCCCTCTGCTAATAATAACCACAGAGGTCTGTCTTCCTTTGCTGGCGAACTGTCTCTCATGCTTGGATTTTCCTTCCCCAAGAGACCCGAGTTTGAACAGGCATCTGAGGCTGGGAATGGGGGCATTGTCCCCGTGTGGTGCATTGGAGTTGGGTGACCTGGGTTCTAATTCGTCCTCTGCTGTCAAGTTGTCCCAGAGATGCCAGGCAAGTCATGCAGGGCCCTGACTGGGCTTCTGTGTCTACATCTGTAAAATGGGCACAGCGACCTATCTTTTTTTTTTCATTATGGTAAAATATTATGTTTTATATAATAACATAGAATTTACCATTTTAACCATTTCATGGGCACAGTTCTGTGGCAGTAAGTAGATTCACACTGTTGTGTAACCATCTGTCTCCGGAACTTTCTTAACATCCTAATCTGAAACTCTGCACCCATTCACCAATAGCTCCCTGTCAGCTCAGGCTGCCTTAACAAAATACCACAGGCTGGGGAGGTCAAACAGCAGAAATTTATTTTGTCACGGTTCTGGAGACTGGAAGTCTGAGATGGGGGAGCCAGCAGGGTGGGGTTCCGGTGGGAACCTTTTTCTTGGCTTGCCAATGGCGGCCTTCTATGTCCTCACTTGGTGGTCAGAGCATGCGTAGATTTCTTCATCTTTTTTTTTTCCCCCTCTTTAATTTCATTGAGATAGAATCAACTTGCAGACTGTGTAAGTTTAATGGGTACAGCATAATGGCTTGAACCCAGTAAGTTAACATCCATCATCTCATGTAGATACAAAAAAAATCCCATTTTTTTCTTTGTGATAAGAATGTGTAGGGTTTACTTGGCAACTCCCCAAACCCTCGACCTCTGGTAACCACAAATTTGATCTTTTTCTATGAGTTGTTTTTTTTTTTTTAAGATCCCACATATATGTGAAATCATATAGTATTTGATGTATTTCACTGAACATAACACCCTGAGGGCCATCCATGTTGTTGCAAATGGCAGGATATCCTTGTTTTTTATGGCTGAATGGTATTCTATTGTATACACACCGCATTTTCTTTATCCATTCATCTGTCAATGGACACTTGGGTTGATTCCATATCTTGGCTGTTGTGAATAATACTGCAGTGAACATGGGGGTGCAGACATCTCTTCAATATAGTGATTTCATTTCCTTTGGGTGCATACCCAGAAGTGGGATTCCTGGCTCATAGGGTAGTTCTATTTTTAATCTTTTGAGGAACCTCCATACTGTGTTCTACATGACGGCACCAATTTCCATTTCCACCAACAGTGCATGAGGTTTCCCTTTTCTTCACATCCTCGCCAGTATTTGTTGTCTCTTGTCTTTCTGAGGATAACTCTTCCTCTTCTTTTTTTAATTTATTTTTTATTTTTTAAAGATTTATTTATGTGTTTGAGAGAGAGAAAGAGAGAAAGACAGCAGGAGGAGGGGCAGAGGGAGAGAGAGAGAGAATCTCAAGCAGACTCCCCGTTGAGCCTGGAGCCTGACATGAGGCTCGATCTCACTACCCTGAGATCATGACCTGAGCCGAAATCAAGAGTTGGATGCTTGGTGCCTGGGTGGCTCAGTCGTTAAGCGTCTGCCTTCGGCTCAGGTCCTGATCCCAGGGGCCTGGGATCGAGTCCCACATTGGGCTCCCTGTTCGGCGGGAAGCCTGCTTCTCCCTCTCCCACTCCCCCTGCTTGTGTTCCTGCTCTCGCTATCTCTCTCTCTGTCAAATAAATAAATAAAATCTTAAAAAAAAAAAAAAAAAAAAGAGTTGGATGCTTAACCGAATGAGCCACCCAGGCGCCTCTCTACCCCTTCTCATGAGGATGCTTATCCCCTCATGGAGGCCCAATTCTCACAACCTCATCTAAATCTAATTACCTCCCAAAGGGCCCCCCTCCAGTTACCATCACGCTTCAACATATGAATTTAGGGGAGACACAAGCAGTCCCTAATACTCCCCACCCTCTACTCTCCTCTGACAACCTCCAAACTGCTTTCTGCCTCTGGGAATTTGACTATTCTAGGTACCTCATATTAACCAGAATCATACAATATTTGCCCTTTTGGAGAACATACTTTTGATATAGTGGAAGCTTTTATTTGTAGCATTGACCCCCTTTGAGTTTTCCCACAAGCCTCCTCCCGGGCTGAGTCTGACCTCCGGTGGAAAGTTTGGAAGTGCCCTGGGGAAAAGCCAAAGGTCAAACATCTGAATGAAAACTAAAAAAAATTGCTGGTCATTTTATGGTTATCCTCAATAGGGATTTAGGCCAGGAGTTATTTGGGGTTGGAAAAGAGGCTGCAAATCGTTGGAAGTTTTGTCCCAAATATTCAGCCTTTCTTGAGGCAAACACAGAGTGTGGCAGACACTCTCACTTGTCTTTCCAAAGCCACACACCTTCCTCCTTGCTTCCTGAATCCTACTCTGATTTTGTTTGGGTTTATCTGAGTAGCACGCCCTGAAACAGTTCACTCAGGACTAGTATAAGCCAATGACATTCTCCTTGCAGTGATTGGTTGACCATAGCCAAATGACTCTCCTCATCCGACAGGAGTGTCATGGAGGAGGGTTCCTGGCAAAGGTTTGTCTCATTCAGAGATGCACTGGAGAAAATGCTGTGCACTTTTTTGTCAAGTTGGAGTTGCTGCAGCCATTTTGTGCCCATAGGAGAGAAGTCATTTTACCTTGTACATTGGGTCCTTGATATTAGCCATGAGCCACTGAATGAACCACCCCCGGCAGCCACTGTGCTTCTGGACTTCTTGCTCTATAACTAAAAGATAAATCTTTTGGAGCCACTTTTAATAAGGTCTTTAAGGGTGCCTGGGTGGCTCAGTCTGTTAAGTGTCTGCCTTCGGTTCAGGTCATGATCCTGGGGTCCTGGGATCGAGTCCTGAGTTGGGCTCCCTGCTCAGTGGGGAGTCTGCTTCTCCCTCTGCCCCTCCCCCTGCTCATGCTCTCTCTCACTCTCGCTCATGCTTTCTCTCTCTCTTGAATAAATAAAGTCTTAAAAAAAAATAAGGTCTTTGTTTCCTAAAACAGCATCCCACTGATAGGTTGGATTCTTAGGAATTGGTCACTGGCCCTTATACACGGTGCCCTGTGTGTATTGGATTTTGACCAAAGTGGGCCTTCATGTAAACATCATGGGCAACCTCCCCAATCTCTGCCTCTTCTTAGAAGACAAGATATTCTTTCTCTATCCTAGGGGATGACCTATTTTTTTTTAATAACCCAGATAGTAGATGTTTATGACATAAAATACATATAGCAAAGACAAAGGATATATATAATAATTACTTACACATATCTATATGTGTGTGTAAATTATATATAATGTATGTATATTATATAAATGCATATATGTATACTATAATATATGTGTGTATATATATATATTTAAAGATTTTATTTGGTTATTAGAGAGAGAGCACGAGCAGGGGGGAGAGGCAGAGGGAGAGGGAGAGGCAGATTTCCTGCTGAGCAAGGAGCACAACACAGGGCTCGATCCCAGGCCTCTGGGATCATGACCTGAGCCAAAGGCAGACGCTTAACCCACTGACCCACCCAGGCACCCCGACTATAATGTGTATATTATATATCATATGTATACATGCATGTGTGATGATAGGTATATCCTATATGTAATATACACACATGCATGCACACAAACACTTTTTCCCCAGAGAGAACCCTGGCAGGGTTGCCTAATGGTTAGGTACCTGGGGCCTGAGCTAGACCTTCTGTTTTCATTTCCTTGCTCCACCTTTCCTGGCTGTGTGATCTTGGGCAAACTGTCTCACCTCTCTGTCCACTTCATCAGTGTGATGAATCATCATACCTACTTCATAGGGTTGTTGTGCATGTTATTATATGAGGCACACATGTCAAGTGCCTAGCACGATGCCCAGCGTGTGGTGAACACTCATGAAATAGGGGCAGCAATGACGACTACAACCTTCTTTGTAAAGACCCAGATTCTCAATCCAGCTGTGCCACCTCTTAGCTGGGTCAGCCTGAAGGAATCACTTTGCCTCGCTGAGCCTGGGCTTCCCTGTCTGCATCCACCAGGGCTGTGGTGATCATGCCCATCGTGGTGGAATCCAAGGCCCACGTAGGTCATGTGTCCAAGGATACCTAGCTGGGACCTGTCCTCCCTGCTCCCAGTAGGGGCCTCCTTTGCCATTACCTACTGCACCCCGTGAAGGAGGACAGAAAGGCCTTAGTGATGTGCATGTTTTCTCCGTGGCGGATGCTATGGTGGCCTCTTCCCCCCTTCATTGATGGGGGGCTTAATGTAAAGAGAAGGACTAGAGCAGATGGTAGCGAAGAGGGTGACAGAGAAGTGAGATGAGTTCTAGGGCCGCCTTCCCCAAGCTGGGCTGTCCAGAGATCTATCCGGTGTAGCCCTTTGACATTTCTCCTTTCTACTCAATCTACAATAGCTGCAGAGGCCAGAGAATATATAAGTTGCATTTTTGATCATTCTCGCTAGATTATTTTTCGTAAAGGTACAACAAAGTGCACAATCTCCAGAAATAGAAGATGGTGTGCTTCCTCAGCTGGAGACAGCGTTTTGGATGACATCTCTTCTGATTATCACCTTTTGGTGAAACTGAAGATGTGGCCTGGCTGGCCATCAGGATGCTGAGATGGCTCCCCCTGCCCACCACGCCAAGTAATGGAATTTCAGAAATTCCTGAAATTAGTTCTAGTGGAAGCTGGCATAGTTGAGAGTTTTGCCTCTCTGATACGGAGCTCATAATGTCCATCCCAGCTCAAGTCCATGCTTATGAATGAACGTTGTACAGAGGCCTCGCTGGAGACAGGATTTCTCTTCATCCTTGGTCTCATGCCTTCTTTTCTTCTCTCTTTTGTTGTGTTATTTTGCTGTGGGATTGAGGATTGTGCAGAGGTGTCATCTTTGGGAGGGGCTTCACCGTTTAGAGGCAGGAGGAGGCCCAGATGGCTAGCTGGGTGGGTTACAGAATTACAGGTCTTGAACAGGATCAACTGGTGCCTCGCTTTCTCCCTTTGTAAAATGGGCATGATGATGACGTTGGCCAGAAGCATCTCTCACGAAGTTGCTTTGCAGGACAAATGAGATTTTTTACCCATTTTATTAAATAATGTTACTCCACACTTAACAAAAACTTCTGCAATTCCCCACTGCATAGGAGTGAAATCCACCTCCTTGCCATGACTGTAATAGGACCTACATGAGCTGGCTCCTGCTTGTATCTTTGACCTCATCTCCTTTTTCTTTCACCCATGATGTTCCAGCTCTCAGTTCTTGAAACATGCCAAGTGCTTTCCCACCTCGGAACCTTTGTATGTGCTGTGTGTGGACACCTGGCCCCCTCTGTAGGGAGACTTCTTAGGCTGGTCCAGCTAACAAACCATCCTTCCCTGTTATGAGCTCTAAGCTCTTTGTTGAAACCATAGCATTTATCACAAT
This sequence comes from Neomonachus schauinslandi, assembly GCF_002201575.2. NCBI lineage: Eukaryota > Metazoa > Chordata > Mammalia > Carnivora > Phocidae > Neomonachus > Neomonachus schauinslandi. The sequence continues at coordinate 78,443,852 of NC_058416.1, forward strand.
CTGTGGTTATCTTATTTATGTTTACTTGTCATCTCTTTTTCCCACAAAAATACAAGTTCCATAAGAGCCGGGATCAAGTATGCCTTGTTGACTATTTTATTCCAGGCCTTAGCATGGTGGTTGGCACTTCCTTGAAATCGGCTATTTATTCATTGTCGTCTATGTGCCAGATACTATGAGAAGCACTTGAAAACTTTATCTTATTCTATGTGTTTGGTTATAAACGAACCTTATTATTAAGAGTAGTAATAGAAATTTATATCACTTGGATGTAACAGCTGTTCATAGAATGATGTGCCCACTATGATGTCATTCATGTTCAAAATGGGAGTCAATCCTGGCTTCCCTGTGTTTTCGTTATGTGGTGCTAAGCAAGTACCATGAGTGAAATGCTTATATGATGGATAGATGGTTGCATGGATGCATGGATGGGTGGATGGACAGATGGTAGATGGATGGTTGCATGGATAGATGGATGGGTGGATGGATGGGTGGATGGACAGATGGTGGATGGATGATTGCACAAATGGGTGGGTGGGTGGATGGACAGATGGTGGATGGATAGTTGTATGGATGGATGGATGGGTGGATGGGCAGATGGTGGATGAATGGTTGCATGGATGCATCAGTGGACAGAAGAATAGTTAGGTCAGATCTCTGAAATCATGGGATTCCAGGGTTGAAAGGAACCTTAAGACTCATCTAATTCAACCTCCCATCCACACAAGATTCCTTTCTGCTCACGTGGAAGCCAGTGTGGGTATGTTTGTGGGTGTGTAGTGGACAATTGAATAGTGATTTGGAACACAAGAAATTGTAAGTATCTGTCAAGGCCTGTTTTGGATGTCACCTCCTCCAGAGAATTATCCCAGATTGTCCTTCCCAGACATCATCTCTCCATCCTTGGAGCACCTTGCTTATGTCTCTACTGTGGCACCCACTACTCCCTACAATCAGGTGAAGGAGCTGTGCATCTACCTCTTCACTCCTCTACGTTCTGAGCTCCTTGAGAGGGGGGACTTGTCGGGAGCTGCAAGGTGCTTTCCTCTTTAAGTGGTCTGGCCTTTTAGAGTTGCCTTTTAGAGGTGTTTTCCTTCTGAGGCCTGTAGCTGCCTGTGGGATTTCAGGGAGATATGTGTCCTCTGTAAATGTGCACAGGATACCACAACATCCCCTTACAGGGCCCTGAATAGGATTGTGGTACAGAGGCTGGGGCCCCCTAAGCTATTCAGTCTCCTGTTCTCTCTGTTGTCACGACCTTAAATGATATGAATTATTCTAAGACGCATAGTCCCTAATTGACCTTGCTGGACTTGAATCCACAACCTCGGCCTCTGGTTCCATCTCTTACCAACTCAACTGGCTGCCATGGCTTGTGGAAGGACTGCAGCTTCGGAGCCAGATGGCCCCAGGGTCAGCTGTGCCACTGCCCAGCTAGACTTAGTGCCACGCAAGTCCATTGACTTCTTCTTTTCCTCATATTGGCAGTGAGGCCAACTTTGTAGATTTGAGAGAAGATACATAAAGAGCCCGAAACATGGAGCCTGCTGTCCCCATTTCTTAGCTGTGGAGACACTTGGAGGAAAGGGACAGCAGGGGCTGGGGGGGGGCGGGGCGCAGTGGTAGCATGGTTACCATATAAAAAGGGGCACAAGAGGAAAAGAATCTCTCTCTCTCTCTCTTTCTCTGTGGAAAGTAGCTTTTCACTTCTCTCTCCTGTCAACAACCTCATTGCTAGGTTAGTAGCAGATGGTTGGAGTTGCCAATCTCTTGTGTTTGTATCTCTTTTTCACCAAACCCCCTCTGCACCCCCAAACAAGCCAAAACAAACAAAACAAAAAAAGTAATTGGGAGTCCAGGCTGGGAATCCAAACCCAGGACCCATGAGGCAGCTGTGGGTTTTGGGCATGGAGAAGGCCTTTCATTTCTTCATGTGGGCACAGCCTTCATTCATTCATGAATCCATTGTATGGATTAATGATTTCCCAGGGGGCAACCACTATGTTCATAGCAGGGAGAATTCAAAGATGACAAAGAGAAGGCCCCCTCCCCTTTAATATGTAAAATCTGGTGGGGGAATTAGGAAATGAATATAAATAACCCTAATACAGACAATATATTATAGGTGGCAAGCATAAATACTGTGGTTTAGGTGGTGAGGGTGGTGAGGTATACTTTTGGGTGGGGAAGAGAGAGAGCTTCCAGGAAGAGTGAGCATTTGAGCTTGAACTTGAAGGATAAACAGGAGGTCAAAAGGCAGGGAGGTCAGATCAGAAGTACAGAAGGGTCTAGAGCAGGTGCCCTCGAGCCAGAATGTGCATCAGAATCACCTTGTGAAGAACTCATTGCCGTGTCACTCCCACAGTTTCATTCAGTGGGTCTTCTTGTGGACTTGGAGTAAGGGGTTGTGGGGTTCGTAATAGGGGAGAAGTGGCCAGGGCCCCGCAGACCAGGGTAAGGCATTTGGGTGGCACTCAGTGTGCCCTGGGAATCTATGGAATGCATCTTTTGGGGAGAGATGGAAAGCATTGAGGCCATGGGAAAGGAAGGTCTTGGGTGACATTCTCAGGACCTTGGGCCTTTGTCCATGACTGCAACAAGATCTGAGTGGGAGAATGCCCCAAGCTCAGCTTGACAGAACCACCTCACACCTCTGGAGGGACCTTCTCTCAGCAAATCCTCAGCTCTTTGTAGTCATCCCTTTATTCAACCCCTAAACACACCTGGAGAAGAGAAGGGATTAGGTATGGCTTTTTGCTGAGGGGGAGGAAAATGGGGAGAAGAAATGCCATGGAGAAAAGGTTACATCTTACTTCCAAGATGGTAGCCACTGGTCAGTTGCTCGTGGCTATTTAAAGCTACATTAATGAATATTAAATACAACTTTGAATTCAGCTCCTCAGTTATAAGCAGTAGCCACATTTCAGGGACTCAGCAGCCACATGGGACCACTGGCTACCATCTTGGACAGCACAGATGTAGAACATTGCCACCATCACAGAAAGTTCTACTGGACAGCGCTGGCTTAAGTGATTGGCTGAGTGAGGTTCTATCAGCTTGTTCAGGAGAGAGCCAGATGGGAAGCTGGTCTTCTGAGCAACTCCCAGCTTGGAACTCTTCTTGCTCTATGATTTCCCTTTGCTGATCCATGGTAGGAATGTGAGAGCCTCCCTGCTTGGAGGTTTTTTTGCTTGCAATGCAAAACCAGGAGGCTCACACCCCAACCCTGAGCCCCACCTGCCTGGCGAGTGTTCTCTTCTGAACACTGTTGCCAAGGTCCCAGGAGCAGCACAGAGACATGCAAACATCCTTTTCCTTGCCCAGCAAGGCTGAGACTAGCGTAAACCTACAAAGGATACTTTTGCCCTTCCCCCATTGGTGTCACCTATAAGAATAATCCTGGAATTTTTGAACTTGGAGTCACTCTGGAGAGCAACCCTTTTTTAACCTCTCATTTAATGGATAGAAAAACGAGTCCATGAGAGGTCCCACAGCAACTTAATTGCTGAGCAGGGAGTTGAAAGCCGGGCCTCTGCCTTTGATTTTAGTCTTTCATCACCCGTGCATTCAAAGGGTATAGTGATGTATGGTTCATCTTGGCTGGACCACTTTCTGGCTAACCTGAAATTTTCCAGCTGTATTTTGGGGTCAGAATCTTTTCCTGTGTGTGCGAAATTTATCAACTGGGGAAAAAAAAATCAAAATCACTTGAACCACTCCCTGATTTCCATCTGAAGCTACTCAGTATTGAGCGGGGGTCAGGGTGACCGTAATATTGAGAATTTGGCAAAAATCCTTATATCCTTATAAAATAAAATGGAGAGGGGTTAGTGGATGCGTTTATGGCCTTTGTGCTTCCTCCTGAAGGATTTAATGGACTCTTCTTCATTCTGGGGTAAATTTCACAGCCAGTATTCCCTGTTCTGTTCTCTAACTCTCCCACTCAAATCGGCTTCATATATACCTATCCCCCGTGTCCTTGGGGAGCCTGTACCTGCGTTTTACATTGAGGCAATGTTGCAAATCTTTTTTTCTTAAGATTTTATTTATTTACTTAGAGAGAACACAAGCAGGGGGAGCGGCAGGCAGAGGGAGAAGCAGGCTCCCTGCTGAGCAAGGAGCCCGATGTGGGACTTGATCCCAGGACCCTGAGATCATGACCTGAGCCAAAACCAAGAGCTGGTTGCCCAACCGACTGAGCCACCAAGGCGCCCCTCTGCTTGTGCTTTTAATTCAGTGTATATACAGTATTATTCTGTTCGTGTCAGTCTAGCAAATTTCAGCAATCACATACAGGGGATTTTGCTTCATATTTGCTTCCACTGACAACTGTAGTGAATTAAACATCGCCAAACAATGTAAACTGTATTTATAAATTTGATATACAGGAATTTCTTTAAAGTGCTCTGTTGACAGACAAGCCTTCCCAACTATTTATATAGCGCATAGAAATCTAAAAAATCAAACTTACAAATATGCTGGGCCTTAAGCCACTTCCTAATAGTGTACATAAATTGAATACAATTTCAATGTCAAATGCACGTATAAATCAGTTATTCAATTACACGTTTCAAACCAGAAAGGTGAATTCTTACTCTAACTGGCCAAATTATTTAAAACCTTAAGAGAATAGAAAATAAATACTCCAAAGGCACAGACTCTTTAATTCAAATAGTAATACTATAGGTTTTTTTTTTTTTTTTAATTTTATTTATTTATTTGACAGAGACAGAGACAGCGAGAGCAGGAACACAAGCAGGGGGAGTGGGAGAGGGAGAAGCAGGCCTCCTACCGAGCAGGGAGCCCGATGTGGGACTCGATCCCAGGACCCTGGGATCATGACCTGAGCCGAAGGCAGTCGCTCAACCAACTGAGCCACCCAGGCGCCCTACTATAGGTTTTAATTATCTTAAATATGTCTATTATTCATCCTAGATTTTCCCAGAACTTAAAGGTGCTAACCCATTCAGGAAACTAGTTTGTCTCACACAATACTAAGCTCAAATTCTAATGACATTTTTGGGGGGTTGAATTCTCTGATTGTCTGACATCACATAATGACTGTGAGGGATGCTTTCTGGATTTTTTTTTTTTTTTCTGTTTTCTGGATTTTTGGTCAGTGGTGCCCATAAGATGCCCTAGTCCTGTTTATTCACTGTGTTAAATATTTGTGTAATTTTAGTTCATTTTAATTTCCCTGTACATAGCCGCATGTGCTGAGTGGCTGGTCTATTGAGCAGTGTGGGTCTGGACAGAGCAGGCTTCCATGGTCAAAGTGAAGAAGTTGCCCCAAAGAGACTTACTTTTAGTGCATATGTGTTTTGTGTTTTTTCCCCTTGATGTGTCTGGTCTTCATTTCTGGGGTCTTAGTTCTACTTTTCCTATAGTTCAGGCAGTGGATAATAAGGCAACATATTGGCTTTGCTCCCCTAAAGTCAGCCCTGGACAAAACACATGTTATTATTTATCACGCAGGCCCTCCTCGTTCCAAAAAGGTTGGGATTGGTTACACCTGTGGCCAACCTAAGTTTGCCTTAGGGGACCCTGCATCTTATTTTTCTCCCTGCTTCTTCTCCTTTTTAGGATTGTTGGTACTACATACATCACTTGAAACTGCCCTCTCTGGAATTTCAACCCCTCAAGACTCATTAATTTAATCAGATCACCTAATTGGCACTGCAGTGGTAATGAGTGATCAAAAAACCCGAAGCCAGTGGTTCTGGACTTTTTGCCTTTGTCAGAACTATCTGGGGATCTTGTTTAAAAGAAATGAGAAGCCCCCTGTCCCCAAGAGTATTTGATTCCGCATGTGTGGGTTGGGGGAAGCAGGGGCTCAGCATGTGTATTTTTAACACCGTCCCAAGGGGGTTCTGCTGCAAGCTATGTTGGACCACTTTAACCTGTGGTGTGGAAATAAGGAATGGGACAGGTTCGGGGGGCAATTTCGGGCCTTGTTTTCCATGTGACTTTCAGACAAGTTGCATTGTTACTCTGAGCCTCTCATTTCTCATCTTCATAATGGGGGTAATTGGGCTCTTAGCCCTTCGTGTGTGTATGTAATAAAATATTAATGAAGCACTTAGCACAATGCTTGGCACATAGTAAGTGCTCAGTAAAACTTAGCTATGATTATGTTTATGACTATATCATTATGTAATAGCGTATTGATAACAGCATCATTAGTAACCTAATGACGTAGTGAAACAGTAGGCATAGGCTAGCATATAAGAAGGATCAGCAAATGTCAGTTTTATCATTAGAAATATATACTATATAGTATACATACTATTATATTTCTAATTGTATTATGTATTATATGTCTATGAATTCCTATCTATGATTTATGTCCGAATATATATTATACAGTATATAGATATACTACTGTATTCTAACATGTTTTGTTATAGCATAAATATTAAAATTATAGTGATGGACTATGTGAGAAAGTTACCAGGGGACCTGGCATCTAGTAAGTGCTCATTAAATCAGTGAAACTCCCCCCCCCATTGTTTGTCATATTCATTAGCAATAATAATGTAAAGAAAAGGAAAAGCCACCAGCAGCCTTGAGGGCTTTACCCCCAAGCCACGTGCAGTGGGCATTTTTCTGAAGGAGTGGGCTTGGTTCCAGCACCCCTGGGGGACAGCCCAGACTGGTGGGTCCTGTCTGCTTCAGCCTGAGGGATGCCACCCTAACGGATCTGGGGTAGGGAGAGGAGGAAGAGTGCCATCTCCCAGGCCTCCAGCCCTCAGCTGGGAATTTGCCTGTGGATGCAAATCGGCCTGTTACTTGAGACGTTAGCGAGTCAAATCATTCTCTCCACTGTCAGCTGGCCCCGCTGAGCGCCAGGGATGTTATGACAATGGTCGCCCTGGCAACCGCGGGAAGGCGTCGGGGCGCCTGGCTGGGCCCCGCTGCAGCCCGGGGAACGCAGAGCCGGGGGTGGGGGGCCCCGGTTTTGAACGAGCAGCGCCCACTGGAAAACGGGTTGGGACGTCCTGGGAGAGGCCTGGCCCTCCCCCCAACCCTGATGAACCACCCAGAAAAATGTCCCGGGGACACCGCTGTGCCTGCTGGGGGCCAAGCCCGTGGTGCTCTCTGGAGCTGGCATTCTGATGGGGGTGTGTGTGATGGTGCTGATGGGGGGTGTAACCATGGAAACCAATCAACAGGATCATTTGTGGGCTAAGGATAAGTGCTACTGAGGAAAAAAGCAGGGTGGTGTGATGGTGACACGGCGGGGGGGGGCGGTTGGGAAGGGGTGGCACCGAAGGGTAGGAGAGTGCCATTTGTGCCTGCAGCCGGAGGAGAGAGCTCTGGGCAGCGGGAAGAAGCACAGAGGCGGGGGCGCTGTGGGTTCGTGGGTTCGTGGCTTCAGCTCTCTGCTGCTAGCCGGTGCCTGCCTGCCAGCAGGTAGTGATAGTGGGGTGTTTGCCGACAGGCAGCCCTGAGGGGGGGACGGGGCACTGTGGAGTCTGTCTCGTCATCCGTGGGATTGTAAGGCCAGTTATGCCACATTTCTGAGCCTCAGTTTCCTCATGTGTAAAATGGGTGGGAGAGGAGACCCTCCCCTTGACATTGCCATGGGGTTTACAGGAGAGATGATTTGTGAAAGATCACTTAGAATATCCTCAATCTGCCCTGCCCTCCCTTCCAGCTTTCATACACTCTGCTTTAGCTTTTTTTTTTTTTTTAAATAGTACCTAGGGGGCACCTGGCTGGCTCAGTCAGAAGAGCATGTGACTCTTGATCCTGGGGTCGTGAGTTCGAGCCCCATGTTGGATGTAGAGATTACTTAAAAAAAATTAAAACAAAATAGCACCTAAGCAATGATGGTTTGGGGCTCAGCAAACTGAACCCCAGGGGCTTGCCCATGGGTCCCAGGGTTTATCTTGGTTTAGATTCTAAGTGAAAGGTTCCCCATTTCACATTAGAGATTTCAGACATGATTATTTATAGCTCTGTCACATGTCTTGACTTTAAACTTTTTTTTTGTTGTTTATGCTGCTAAATTTACCATCATGCTAATACAGAGTACAGTAATAAGGCACTGAGGATGCTCAGATCCAGGAGGGTCTGAAAAATTTTTCCATCTGCGGTGGAAGGTGCCAGGCTGCCCCCTGGTGTGGAGTTGGAGAACTACATCTCTCGGTCTCCTCTCTCAAGACTCCTGGGATCCTTCAGACCCCAGGTCCAGAGACCTTATTTTGCACCCGGGCAGGGCAAGGCAAGGGTGGGTGGTGGGCTCAGCATGGATGTGCTATTTCCAGGAGCCCTGTGTTTCTTCACTTGAAGGTGGAACCTTTGGACCTTTTGCAGTTCAGCTCTGCATGGACTTGAATTGAGGGTGACCTAAAAATAAATTAGGACACCTGGCAGGGTGAGGACATGCAAAGACCCATTTCCAATTGTGCTTCTCAACCTTGACCTCTAGGCTGTTTGGACCCTCTGCTTCTGCAGAGAGCTATCGCTAAGAGGGCACATGACTGGTAATCAGACCCTGAGTTTAAATCCTGACCTGGTGCTGCTTTAGTCGTGTGAGCTGGGGCAGGATTCCAGTGGCCCTGAACCTCAGTTTCCCATCTGTAGCATGCCAATAACAATCTAACACCCACTTCAGCATTGCTGTGGTGCTCTCTTATAAGGCAGTATCCTTGAAAACATTGTGGAAAGTAATTTATTTAGTGACGTAGGGGATTCAGCTTCATCACTGAAATTCCCTGAGTGTGGAGGTCAGTGCCTCTCATACCCTCTGGGTTGAAGAATCAGCTTTTTTGTTTTCCTGGCACTTTGTAGCCATTGCTTTTGTGAAATATGATAAAAACAATTTAGTGAAAAAATGGAGGGGACCGAAATATCCAAACAAAATACAAGCCTCACTTTGACGATATTAGATTCAACGGACAGAAAAGCACTCTGTCCAATAGCTATCAAAGTAACTAAATGCTCTCGATTTCTGTACTAATCTGAAGGAGCCTGGCCTTCACAGCCTTCAGAGCACATGTCTTCAGGCTACACTAGAATAGCTGAATAGCCCTGCCCTAGGATGTGTAATTGATTTTGTAACCCTCCCTCTTGGTATTTAGAAAGCACCTTAAAACACACACACACACACACACACACACACGCACACACCTCCCTCTTGGTATTTAGAAAGCACCTTAAAACACACACACACACACGCAAGCATGCACACACATGCACGCGTGCACATACACATACAATGAATGGCAGGCCTTACTTCTCCTAGAATAAACATAGAACTCCCATCATTATCATCCTGTAATCATGGCAAATTGCTCTCTACGAGACTGTTCTCTTAATTTTGCATCCTTGGTGCCTGTGCCGAAGCCTGGCTGCTCTTCATTCTGGCTCCTCTCATCTGGCCTCATGATTGGTGTTTGCTCGTCTGTCCCGTCTGCCCCACTGGGAGCCCCTGCAGGCCTGGACGGGGTGTAGACTGCTCTTTGAATTCCCTGGGCCCTGGACAGGGTCTTGTCCCTTGGAGTCGCACAGTGAATGCCTGCTGCCCACGGGAGCCCACCGCCCTGGAAGGGGGCTGTTCGCCCAGGTGCCACACTGGCTTCCAGAACTAGGTTTCTGCCCTGGTTTTATTGTCCAAGGATCCTGATGCTTACTTAAGCTTGTCAAAGAAACAAACTGCTTTCATTCCATCATTTAGACAGTAGATGGATGTTTCTCCCTTGCCTGACACTCAGTGACATTGGGGTGCTTGTGTTTTTATGAATTCTTGGGTCTTCCCCAGATTCACTGAATCAGGCTTCCTAGGGGATGGGCCTGGAAGGTTGATTTTTGAACAGACACCTCCAGATGATTCTTCACTTGATATTAGCCAAAAGGCCGAGAAACGATTCCAGATGATTCTTATGGTCAGGGAATGGGGGAAAGAGGAAGCTTATATGTAAAATTATCTGATACCTTGGAGAGCAGCTAAAGCTCTATGGCCCTCAGTCTCCTCATCTGTAAAATGGGGATATCTCTGGGGTTGTGAAGGTTAAATGAAATAATGTATATGAAATGTTTAGCAGAATACCTGATATTATATATCTATATATAAAATACTATATGTATATACTATATATATTCTGTACTTACTATTATAAAATATATACTAAGTATAACATATATATAGTTATATATAGTTCAGTTATATATAATTATCAAATGTATAATATAGGGCTATACATAAACTTTTATATACATATTTAATGAAATGGTTGACAATGTACATATCATATATATGAGAGATATATATCATGTATATATCAGGTATTGTTTAAGTGCTTTATATGCATGATTTCATGTAATCTTTATATACATGGTGTCTATATGCACTGTTCCCAGCTAGCATTGTTGAATGGATTAAAAATGAACTGCAGTAAAAATCTAGAACTTATTTAATGAGGTGGCTGACATTGGCCATGTCCCACATGTCTTTATTGTTGGTAAATGTCTGATTTTCATGAGGTTTGTGACTAATTATCCTATAAGTAATTCAAGCTTATGGAAAGGTGATAAGATATACATGCACAGAAATAAGCAAGTAAATCTCACCTATGATAACCCAGAGATGCAATTTAACCTTTTCTAAACTTTAAATGGGGCAGTAATTAGACCTACATCATCAAGTGGCGGTGCAGAGTAAAGATGATTCATAAAAAGTGTTTCTCACGGCATTTGGCTTGGGGAGAACCCCTGTTGGCTGAGAGCCGTGATTATTCGACACCACAAATCTTGGGGACCCTGTGGGTGAGCTGCTGATTCCCAGAGGAATACGTCCCATTTGGGAAGTATTGCATGACTTCTGCCTAGTCCAGCTTCACACTCGGGGCAGGTTTCTGGGTTTTTCCCTGCTCAGATTAGCCATGCTCTTGTCCCTGAAAAGTGACTCTTGTTCCCATTTGCCTTGAGGGGAAGCCCCGGTCCTGTGGCTTCCCTCCTTGCCTCTCTTCCCTACTCCATCTGCTTCTTGAACCCGTCTCTCTCTCCCCCGTTCCTAAGGCATCATAGTGGGGGTGCCCCTTGATTCTTGGTCCCAGGCAGGTGTAGGTCCAGTCTCTGGGTGACACTGAAAACACCTCCCAGAATTCAAGCATTCCTTCCACAGACAGTCAGGACACGGTGTTTGTGTCGGATGAGGGCTCAGCCTGCCTTCTGCACAGACAGCATCTCCTGTGATGCCTTGGCAGGAGGTGGTGGTATATGCCCATTTTACAGATGAGAAAGGAGAAGCTCAGGGAGCGGACATGACTCACCAAAGCCTTGGAACTGGAATTTAGAAACTCACTTCTCCCACAATCCCTGGAAGCCTTCCCAAGATGAGTGAGGGGTCCACACCCGACTTTGGATTTCCAGTTCAGTGGGAAGGACCTGTGAGCAACTCAGTGCAGCACCCTGGTAAAGGGAGGGAGATGTGGGCTCCTGCCCTGGCTCCCCAGCTTCAGTAGTTTTGTGGATCTGGGTATGTGATTTAACCTCTCAACACCTCAGGGTTCTCGTTCACAGAATAGGCTCAGAATACCAGCCTCACAGCCAACATTGTCTCATGGATTAAAAATGAACAGACACATTCAAAGCAATTGTCCCACTGCCCCAGGCTCATTGCAAGTATTTAGTAAATGGTGGCTGCTCTCGGGGCTGTTATTCCTGAAAATGCTCTATCATAGCCGACAAAGATGCCCCCAGCAGACATCACAGAACCGCTCACATCATGGGCTTTTGACCCCGGTATCAAAGGAATCCCTCATGCAGAAGATTAAAAGGAATGAGTTAGATCTGTAGGAACTATCAGGGAAAGATGCTCGAGGCTTGCTACTGGGTGAAAAAAGTAAGATACAATTTATGTGGGAAAAAAACAACCCTACACATCCACCTATGCTGCAAAGTTTACACACACACACACACACACACGTATGGAAATGCATAGAGGCATAGAAAAAGGTCTGGAAATATGGACACCAAACTAGTCTCAGTGGTTACCTCCATTATGTCCAGGGAGAAGAGGACCAGCATTAGTCTGAGTGGACAAAGGGAGCTTTGGCCTCATCCGAAATGGTCTAGCTTTTTCCACAAGGAAAAGGTATACATGTGCTCATTAAATAATTAACATTAAAATAAAGTTATCCTTTCTGCAGTATTGCGGCCTTGGAGTCAGATTGGGTTTGAATCCTAGCTCTCTACTTGCTAGCTGTGTGATCGTGAACAAATCGCTTAACTTCTCTGTGCCGAATTTCTCCATCTGTAAAATGTAGATCTCAACAGCATCTAGCCCCTGGGGATGTGTGGATATATTGACATGATGCGTGGTAGCCCTTCAGCGTGGGCTTGGCACATGGAAGTGCTCAATAATGGTACTTTTATTTCTACTATTGTTCTTGTTTCATTGATGCTTCCAAATCTAGAAAGGGCTCCTCAGCCCTTTAAGATATCCAGTGTCTTCGTTACTAGCCAATTATAATGCAAGAAAAAACTGTGATAAATGTTATAATGGAGTAGGTAAAAATAAAATGCGAGGGAAGATTTGATAAATTCTTGCTGGAGAAGGTGACATTTGAGATGAACTTTGGAGAAAAAATCAGATTTCTAGGAGTTGATGGGGTGGTGTATCAGTTAGCTGTGCATCCCAGTAATGCTCTGTAACAAACGACCACAAAACCTTAGTTGCAGACAACATAAACATTTGTTGACCATGCATCTGGGGATCAGTTGCAGATTCCTGGCTCTTCTGATCTTGGCTGGGTTCACTCACAGCCAACAGCCTGGGAACACTTGGCTTTTGCCTGAGCTGAGATGGCTGGCTTTGTCTGGGATGTTGGGGAAGACTTGGCTTTGCTCTCCCTAGTCCGTCCTCCTTCGGTTGATTAACTGACCAGCCTGGACACATTCCCATGGATATGGCAGATCCAAGGCAGCAAGTAGAACCATGCAAAGCCTTTTTCTATTGGCTGAGGTGAGAAACTTTCACAACTGATTAGAGGGTTGTGGGCACAGCCTCTGCCTCGTTTGTGAGTTAATTGTAAGGGCACATTGCAAAGGGTATGGAGGCAGGAGGCATAAAGGAATCGGGGTATCTTTACAATCTACCACAGGTGGGTATAGAAATGACTTCTAGATGGGGGACCTGAACAAAATCATAGAGGGGGGACATTTGAGGTGATGTGTTTAGGGAATTGCATGGAAATGAAAGAGGTAAGGAAGGAGAAATGGACTACAGCTGAGCCCTGAATAATGTCTGAATTTGAATATTATTCTATAGAACAGTGTTTCCCCAACTCATTAGTTTGACCCCACCATTGTGCTTTTTGCTGTATCTCTGTATGTTCTTTTTAAAAAATATTTTATTTATTCATTTGAGAGACAGAGAGAGACAGAGAGAGCACAAGCAGGGGAGAGGCAGAGGGAGAGGGAGAAGCAGACTCCCCACTGAACTGGGAGCCCAACAATGCAGGGCTCGATTCCAGGACGTGGAGATCACGATCTGAGCCGAAGGCAGACGCTTAACCATCTGAGCCACCCAGGCGCCCCATGTGTATGTTCTTTAAACCCACTCAATTTTTAAAAACATACATGTATTTAAAAATAAACATTATACAACTATTATAATGGAAAACTAGTATCACTTCGCCATGAATGGAAGGCAATCAAGAAAATTAACACAACAGGGGCACCTGGGTGGCTCAGATGGTTAAGCCTCTGCCTTCGGCTCAGGTCATGATCTCCAGGTTCTGGGATCCAGCCCCGCATCAGACTGCCAGCTCAGCGGGGAGTCTGCTTTTCTCTCTCCCTCTGCTTGTGCTCTCTCTGTCTTTCTCTCTCTCTCTCTCTCAAATGAATAAATAAAATCTTAAAAAAAAAAAAAGAAAATCAACACAACAAAAACAGTAGTATCATGGGATGCCTTCAGCTCAGGTCATGATCTCAGGGTCCTGGGGTCGAGTCCCGACCGTCTCCTCGCTCAGCGGGGAACCTGCTTCTCCCTCTCCCTCTGCCACTCCCCCCTGCTTGTGTTCTCTCTCTCTCTCTGACAAATAAATAAAATCTTTAAAAAAAACAACAAACAAAAAAGTGGTGTCATTATTACACTGTGCTCACTATTGTTACCTGCCCAAGGCTATGAGTCTATGTCCTGCTCTCTGTTACAGAGATCAGAACATGCTAGGTGTTAAAGACATAGCATCACTGGACAGAGACTGTCTCCTTGATATATGGTCAGATAGCTGAAGAGAGATTTGGACGGAGAACATGCTTACTATGCGACGCATTGTCACTCAATGCCATGCCTCAAGTTATCAGCGTGACCCACACTTGGGAGATCTGCTATTCAAGAATGGGTGTTTGAGCGGGGTTGTGACATGGCTCCCTGGCTCCTGCCATTCAGCATCAGGGCTCAGTCTGGTTTTTCAGTCTTCTGTGACAATGAATGCTTAATCAAAAATATGAGAGACTGGGGCACTTAGCTGGCTCAGTTGGTGGAGCGTGTGACTCTTGATCTTGGGGTTGTGAGTTCAAGCCCCATGCTGGGTGTAAAGATTACTTAAATAAAAACTTAAAAAAATAAAGGTATGAGAGACATGGTTTTGCTTTCTTTGTTTCTTTCTTTAAGTCAAGAAACCACATTGTTTTTATCGTTTTTATTTATGTCAAGAAACCACATTCTTATTTCTTTCGCCATATTTGAAATCCAACACGGGCACATAAAGGCATAAAATAATGAAGAGTAAAACTGTATTTATTTAGGTGAAAAGCTTGAGGAAGGCCAGTTAGCAAAAATCCCAAATTTATAGATATAGTTAATAAAGTAAGCATGTATTCCTTTTAAGCAATTTCTGTAAGTTGCTTAGATTTAAATCCTGTGAATTTCAGAATCAGGATTTAAATAATGAGTTAGGAAGACAGTTTTTAGTTTAACCCAACTAAAAGTACCTTTCTTTGCAGTATAACTCTGTATATTTTAAACATTGGAGAAAGGATACATTTGATCTTTAAAGAATATGTATTTTGAAAGAGATTAATTTTAATTTATCAGAAAGACTTTTTCTGGTACTGAGAGTTAGTAAATTTGGGGCATAACCCCTCCCAGGAAACTGTGGCAGATGCTTGTGAGTTTATGGAGCGCAAAATCAGCACTGTTGCTACGCATTCAGCACCGCTTTGCATGAATAATCCCTTTTAACTCTCCCCACAATCCTGTGAAGTAGGTACACTTGAACCTTCACTTTCCAGGTGAGGAAACCGAGGTTTAGAGCAGTTTTGAAACTTGCTTGAGGTCCTTTGGCTGCTGAGGAGCGCGGTGGATACCGGAGCCCGGGTTAGCCTGATTCTGGTGCCCAAGGTCCTAGCCCCTCCCTGACGCCACCTCTTACTCCAACACATGGGCATGGAAAAAAAAAAAATTAAAGACTTTACAGTAGAGTCCTCTTTCTCTGGTTCTATATTGTGCTCTTCTATTTTTGCAATTACTAATAAGCCCTCAACTTAAATCAGTGCAAAGGAGCAAGCCTGCGGGGCATGCTTACTGCCAGTAATAGGTGACATGATCTCAGGGTCTGAGCGATCCATTTTGCTGTTAATTGCAGGGGTTTCTTTTCTGTGCGGTAAAGAAAGTTATAATTCTGAGACCTCTTTTGTCCTGAAACTTACTAGAATAGAGAGAGAGAGAGTGGTAACTGTTGGAGACAGTTTTCATATCTAAATCTACCTTGTTTTTGAAAGTTTACACAGTATTCCATCCTATGGATGTGCTGTAATTCATTCATATTTAATTTTTCGGTTAATGGACCTTTTTATTTTTTTATTTTTAAAAAGATTTTATTTATTTATTTGAGAGAGAGCAGGGGGGTGGGGAGGAGCAGAAGGAGATGGAGAGAGAGTCTTAAGCAGACTCTGTGCTGAGCGCAGAGCCCCACATGGGGCTCAGTCTCACCACCCAGAGATCACTATCTAAGCTGAAGCCAAGAGTCGGACACCTAACCAACTGCACCCCCTGGGCACCCCTCAGTTAATGTACCTTTTTAAACATGGTTTTCCAGATTTTATTTTTAAGTCATCTCTACACCCAACATGGGGCTCAAACCCACAACCCTTGAGATCAAGAGCCATGCACTCATCGGACTGAGCCAGCTAGGCACCCCAACACACACAGAGTTTTAAAAATATAAATGTAATCATAGTATATGCTGTCTTTGCAGATTGCTTTTTCACTGAAAATGAAAATCTTGGAGATTTTCCCGAGTCAATATGTATCGATCTACCTTTTCAAGTCTTTAAAATTATTGTGCTGCAGTAACGAGCCAGGCCTTTATCCCCATGTACACACATATATAAGTATTTCTGTAGGGTGGATTCCTAGAAGTGAGACTATTAAAACATTGAGACAAAAATCAATGCCTTCCAGTGGCATTCTCAATGGTTTCTCTCATTCTTGGTGACACTGGATAGTATCGGTGTTAAAGAAATTTTGCCAAGGCCATCTAAACATTTTTTCCATTAATAAGCAGGTAATACATATACTTCATATTTTCTAATTTTGCTGTAGAGAAGCAAATAGAAAAAATATCTATCAATAATCTTAATATTTATTAATAATCTCATTAATAATCTTAATTATAATTATTATTAATCTGAGTAATCTTAATCACCTATAATCTTACTAGCAGAGATAACTACTGCTCATATTTTGTCATATACCCTCCCAAGGCTTTTTCTGTGCATCTCTACACATATAGTTTTATAAATTTTTAATGCATGATTTGTACATTATAAATATACATATTTTATACATTATTTTTAATGATATGCCATCATAGAGCTATATTGTAATGTACTTACATCATCCCCTATTGTTGAAGAGTTGGATTGTTTCCAAATTTTCGTGGCTCTTTTCAATTTAGAGCAAAGCTTTGTGAATATTCTTAATTATTTCTTTAGTATAAAACCCTACAGGAGGGCGCCTGGGTGGCTCAGTTAGTTAAGCGACTGCCTTCGGCTCAGGTCATGATCCTGGAGTCCCTGGATCGAGTCCCGCATCGGGCTCCCTGCTCGGCAGGGAGTCTGCTTCTCCCTCTGACCCTTCTCCCTCTCATGCTCTCTGTATCTCATTCTCTCTGTCTCAAATAAATAAATAAAATCTTTAAAAAAAATAAAAATAAAAAAAAAAAATAAAACCCTACAGGAGCACTGTCCTTAGAAATACATTGTAAGTGAGAGAGGTGTGCCAAATGTTAGTTTTTACATAACTAGTTTTCCTTTCTTGTGTCGTGGCATCTCTCCATAGCATGAGTTCATGTCCATCTCATTCTATAAGTATTCGTGAATTTGTGAATATTTGCATGTAAGATTCATGTAGTACAAAAGGATTTCAATGAAATGTTTCTCTGCTGTACTTTTAATCTCTGTGACTTATTTATTCTATAACTGGAAGTTTGCACCTCTTCCTCCCCTGAAAAGTACAGCATTGGGAATATAGTCAATACCATTGTAATAACTTTGTACGGTGACAAATGTCACTATGCTTATCTGCTTCTGGTAGTGAGCACAGCATAATGTATATAATTGTTGAATCACTAGGTTGTGCACTTGATACTAATATAATATTGTATGTTGACTCTGCTTTAATTAAAAATTAAAGTAAAAACAAACAAAAATGTTTCTTCCACCCCTCTTCCCTTCCCTAGGTTATTAGAAATCCTCCCAGAGAGTGTCTGCATTTACAAAGATACATAAATGTAGACATTGCCCACATGCATGGGAGAGCATTTTTATGTAACAATGTATCTTGGAGATTGTTCTGTATGAGTACATAGCACGCTTCCTCATTTTATTTTATAGCTGCATAGAGTTCCCTTGTGTACCTGCATTTATGAGTCTCCTGCTGATGGACCCTCAGAGTGTTTTCAATCTTTTGCCAATCTGTAAGAAATATTCTTTTATAGTCCTCTTGCCCAGGACGGCATCTCTAGGTGAGTTCCTAGAAGTGGAATCTTTGGGTCCAAGGATCTATGCAGTGGAAATGTACGTGATTGCAGCCCAAAGGCCCCCCAATAAAGTGACACCCCTGTGTGCCCCTCCTCCCTGCAGTTAAACCAGTCTTTAACATAGGCATTGGATGGGTTTCGGGTGGGGAGGGGGCAGTGGGGAGATTCTTGTTTATCCTCCCTTGGCCGTGCCTCTGAGACCCGCCCTCTGTCCTCATCTGTGTCTCCGCAGAGCAAGCTGGTGAAGTACTTCAGCCGTCAGCTGTCCTGCAAAAAGAAGGTGGCCCTTCAGGAGCGCAACGCCGAGTTGGACGGCTTCCCCCAGCTCCGGCACTGGTTCCGGATCGTCGATGTGCGCAAGGAAGTCTTGGAGGTGACTGGAGATGGCCCCCGGCCCCCTGCCCCCTGCCCCTTACTGGCCAGAAGCCAGCCCCCTGCACAGCGGGTTTTTGCCTGTGCCCGGCACATAGTAAGCCCCCAATAAATATGTGTTGGAGGAAGGCGCAGAGAATCTCTGATGCTGTCCAAGTGGGTTGTTAAGAATATGGTTCCATGCTCAGTTGGATCCTCTTTCAGCTCTGCCACTCATTAGCTCAGTCACCTTGGCCGAGTCATGTTACCTTTTAGACTGGTGCTGTCCAGCAGAACTTTCTGCAATGTTGGAAATATTTTATATCTGTGCTGTCTGATGCAGTGGCCACCAGACCCAGGGAGCTCTTGGGCACTTGAATTGTGATTAGTTCATGTGACTGATGAACTGAATTTTTAATTGTCTTTAATGTTAATTAATATAGCCGGTGGCCACCATATTGGACACCACCGACTGAGGGCATTAGTTTTCTCATCTGTTAAATGGGGGTAATGATTGTCTCCTCTTCTGAAGTAGCTAGAATGATATAATGAGATGGTCCATCTAAAATGTTCCGCTCACATTTGGGCACCTAATAGCATTCAGCAAATGTCAGCTTGTTATTATTGTTGAAAGCTTTGGAAGTAACAGGTGTGGACCACATCCTTAAAATCTCAAGGATAGTGAGATTTTCCTACCCTCTTGGATTCCAGGTCCCCACTCTTTCCAGTGTCCAGGCCTTCCTAATAAAACCAGTCACTGAATATTTGGGGCCAGGAGTTGTCCTAAGGGCTTTACACCCAGGATCTCAACTGTTGAGGCTGTTCGGACCCTCACAATGGTCTTTTGAGGTGGGGACAGTTATCCCTATTATGCAGAGCAAGAATCTGAGGCTCAGAGATGAAGCGACTTCCCCTGCTAGTGAGTGGATGGTGCTGGCAGGAGAATGCAGCTCAGAAGGACTCTGGAGCAGGTGGGAAGCACTGTGCTTTCTCCTCCTTTGTCTGTTGCTGGGGACTCGCTGAGCTGGGTAGACAAGGGGGGTGTCCCCCTTGCCTGCAGGACCAAATGCCATTTCTCATGGTGCGCCCTTCTTCTTGCTTGAAGAGGCCCGGAAGATTGTCTTCCACCTTTTGTCTTTTTCAGACCTTGACCTCTATGTGAGCTCACCTGAACCCACCAGATGCTGAGCTAGACGAAGGACCCACATATTCCTCCATCCCTGCCCCTGCCCCCACCTCATGCATGCTCATTTGATGGTGTATGATTCTATGTTCCTTTATTTCCTTCCCAGGATGGAATTTTCATGTGAATATCCTTAAAATGAAAGGTCACGTATAACTACAGACAGTACATTTTATTTGCAAGGGCCAATCCACTTTTTAGAGGCTTTTGGGACCAATTATTTATCAAGCAGGGTGAATACAGAGACAAAATCATCTCAGCCAAGGGCTGAAATCTGGTGGCCTCCAAGCTGTTCCTTGTATCTGATGCACAATTTTTGTTTGTCTGATACGGTGTTTGCAAAAAAAAATTTTGAGCCAATATTTAAAAGCATAAAGAGTTTGCATAAAACCCCTCCAGGTCTCTGGCTTCTCTCGAAAAAGCCGAATTGCTGAACACAAGGCACTGAATTTCCATCTGGTGGCAATGACCTGATTTCTGCTGCCCCTTCAGATCATGCAGGCTCCTGCTAGTTGGCAGTTTTGCTCATTTACCTGGCCTGCAGGTGCCCCAGCTCTGGCTCTTACCTTAGGCTGTTAGAATCCTGGCTCCACCAACCAGGGGATGGGGAGGAGCTGGGGTTCCAGCTCTCTGCCTGCAGCTTCTGCATGCGTCCACCAGAGGTCCCCTTTCTGAGGGGGAACCAGCAGTATGGCGAAGGCTCCGAAGTAACAGCCTGGGTTCAAACTTACTTGCTGTGCATCCCTGCGCAAGTGGTCTAACCTCTCTGAGTTTTAGTGTCCTAATTACAGACCAATGATGATGATGATGAAAGTACTACTTTATGTGGTCTTTGTGACATTTAAAGAAAACCCAAGAAAAGCCCTTAAAACAGTGTGCCATCCGTTTCATTTTCGCTTATTATTGTCACTTTATTGAACGGAAGTGCATCTGCTCTGTTAGTCCGGGTTTCCTTAGGCTTTGTCCATTTTTTATGTCATTATTACTTCTGTGATTTTTTTTCTGTGACCCCAAATTTCAGTGGAAATTTAGTATTTGGGGAGTAAATGATAGGATTAAAATGCACAAGTGAATCCTGAAGCAAAGAGGAGAATTCTTTTGGGTTGTGAATGAGTCCCTCTAAATGTGATTTTTTTTGTACCTTCAGATCCTGGACCATCACTTTTCTTAAAGTGGGCTTTACGAGCCATGTGTCCCTATTTGAGAAAAGCCCTAAATGACTCAAGTATTGTTTTCTCCTGCTCCCTGCCCTAGTGAGTTGGAAAGGCACTGATTTGACTTCATGGCTTTTGCTCTGCATCTGTTTTGAGGCCGGGAAAGAAGTTTTCCTCCTTCTGGCTGCCAGTTAAATGTCCGTACTGGGGGTTGGGGGGCGGGCCGGGGAAGGTGTCTGATTTTGTTGTAATATGCAGATATGGCCACAAGAGGGCAGAAGTATCCTAGTGTCCTAGAATCTCCATTTTTAGTATTTTAAAGTACTTATTTTTAAATAACATATGTAAAAACATTGGATACCATTAGCTACTATAAATGAAGGCTCTCCATTTTATATACACATATGATATAGATGCATAAATATGCATAAATGCATAAAGATGCATAAATATCAAAGTTTGACAAATTTCAAGGTGTATCTATATTATGGTGTCCGGGGACATAGCGTTTTGGGGAAGGGGGGGGTGGTTGCTGGTGGTGGTGAAGGGACATTTACAGCTGGCAATCCTGCCTTTTCTGTTCCCAGCCCATCTTTCCAGAAGTGTTCCTGTCCCCACCCCATGCTATACTCCAGCCTTACTACTTTGTCTTAGAATGGAAAGCCGTGCCCTATGGGGCTCAGACACAAATCCGGTTTCATTTCCAGCGCTGAGCTACCCACAGGATTCCAGCTTACCGTTTGGGTTCCTAACCCCCCAATCTAGACCCTAGAAGGTGTGGCCAGGGAGGACAGCCATCAGGAGACTTGGGCTATCCAGTTTGCTCTGTTCTGAGTTCTCCCTGTACTGGGGACAAGCCAAGCTGAGCAGGAGGCATAGAGGGCCATCCAAAGACGAGGAAAGTGGAGCCCGCCCATAAGGAGTTCAGAAGGTACGGGGCGGGGGGCGTGGGGGAGACAGATAATTAACTCCACCGTCTATGGACCACTGTCTGTGTGCTAATGATAGGGGCTACCTTACCAAGTATGCGCACTTAAGACCTCCATTGTACAGGGGCATAAGTGAGGCTCAGAGAGGGTAAGTGACTTGCCTGAGGTAATGAGTGGCCAAGCTGAGATTCAAACCCAGGCTTGTTTCCCCTAGGTACCGCTAGATGGCAGTGTGGAGGCTCAGCCCACTCACCTTCCCTCCGGGCACCTGAGGTGTGTTTACCATCCTTCTTCCTTCCCTCCTGTAGGAAATCACCCCTGGCCAGCTGAGTCTGGAGGACCTCTTGGAGATGACAGATGAGCAGGTGTGTGAGACGGTGGAGAAATACGGAGCCAACCGGGAGGAGTGCGCCCGTCTCAATGCCTCCCTGTCCTGCCTCCGGAATGTCCACATGTCAGGTGAGCAGGCCCGGGGGATGGAGACTCGTCCCCAACACATCAGCCTCGGTTCCTCCCGATTTCCGTGCCTGTGCTGCAGGCCAGGATGAGACAGTCAGCTGTGGATGGTAAATATCACTCACAAGCGGAGAAAAGAGGGGATTCGGGAGCCAGAAGGGGTGAGGGCAGTTCTTGGAAGCTCATGCTCAAGGGAGCGCTGAGGTTGTAGTGCATTTGGTTCTGGATAATAAGAGCCCAGATATGGAAATCCAAGGTGTGCATAGGTGATCAGGGTCTTTGTACCTTAGACATTCTTAAATGCCTTTGCATTTTGGGTCCACATCCATCTAACTTCTTCTTCTTCTTCTTCTTTTTTTTTACATAAACAATAGACATTCAGTGTAAAATAAAACAAAAAATAGATAAAAAGAAAAGAACTATCCCAAGCTTTGCCCTCTAGGGAACCTACCGCTGTCATTTTGGTAAAAAGTTTTGGTGTAATTCTTCCAGACAAATGGGTATGTGCATCCTCTTTTTAAACAATAGAATTAAAAAAAAAAAACAATAGAATTAGGGGACGCCTGAGTGGCTCAGTCGGTTAAGCGTCTGCCTTCAGCTCAGGTCGTGATCCCAGGGTCCTGGGATTGAGTCCCACATCGGGCTCCTTGCTCAGCAAGGAGCCTGCTTCTCCCTCTGCCTGCCTCTGTCTCTCTCTCTCTGATAAATAAATAAAATCTTAAAAATAAATAAATAAATAAATAAATAAACAATAGAATTAGGATTATCCATGCACATTTTGAAACTTTCCCCCCCCACCTAATTAAATAACCTCTGTGACTTGTTTTATCAGCTTGGGGTCCAAATTGTTAAAAAAAAAAAAGCAAAATTCAACCAGATGAATTGGAGATCAGTTATGAATCGGGCAGAATCCCTTCTAGCAAGTAGAGAAGTTGCACAAGAGAAGGTTTTTATAGGCAGGAGGGTAGGGCAAGAGTTATTAGCAAAACAAAAGAGGGGGTTGTTTCCTGAGAGGTTAAAACTAAGTCTGGGTTTGCTATCTTGTGGGGGTGAATGACTCCATTTTGGGAATTTTTTCTTTTTTTAGTAGGCCTTAATGTGGGGCTTGAACTCACCACCCTGAGATCAAGACCTGAGCTGAAATCAAGAGTTGGACGCTTAACCAACTGGGCCACCCAGGCACCCCTGGGCTTGTTTTTTTCTTTTTTCATATCATCTGTCTTTGATCTTTCCCATTAATTGCTCAAACCCTTGTTTGCCTTTATTAGCAGGACATCACATATCGTCCTCTTGAATTGCCTGCTCCTCACTAGGCTCATGATTTCCCCGCAAATTCTGGGGCCTTTGTAGTCAGAAGGGATCGGCTCTGCAAAGACCAGCTAAATCTGGTCTACCTGCATGGTTGTTTCAGTTTCTGCCACTAGGTGTCACTGTAGGACCTCAGTCTGGAACCGTCAGGCATCTGCTTAGCCACAGAAGCCTTTGCTGGATTCAGCATGGAACATTCAACAAGTTATTTCCTGACTACTATGTGCCAACAGGGCTGGGATACAGCAGGGAATGAAAGAGAACATATTTGAAACAGGTCATTGGCCTGGATTCCTCCCGCCTCCCGCCTCCCACCCCCTGGTGCATGCCCTTTTGTATTCTTTCTTGCTAGCACATCCTTATCAAAGCTATGGTCATCATCAAAATGGACCCTGAGTCAGAGGCTGTCCTCTTATTGAAGGATATTTGGCAGCATCCCTGGCCTCAGTTATGAGATTGATAACGGTATCATCCTTTCTCCTCCCAATTCCGGTCATGACAAACAAAAATGCCTCCAGATAGTCTGGTGAACATTACCAGGTAGCTTTCCAGAAAGTTTGTATCAATTTACTCCTCTCCCGGCTCCTCCACCCCTGCCCCCATGATACATGAGAGTGAACACTGAGGTTAGGTGGTTAATTGCATTTCCGAGTTCACATCTTCCCATCAGAGTTTGGTGAAGTTCTTATAAGTAGAGCTGGCCTCCTGCTCTGCCTGAAACAGGTGTTTCTGTCAACCCTCCGCAGGCTGAGCACTCATCCTTGGTGACATCCTGGGCTGGGTGAGACCTTGAGAGGGCCTCTAATCTGGTGGTTTTCAGTTGTTGTTGGTTTTTTTTAAGATTTTATTTATTTGACAGAGACAGCGAGAGAGGGAACACAAGCAGGGGGAGTGGGAGAGGGAGAAGCAGGCTTCCCGCCGAGCAGGGAGCCCGATGTGGGGCTCGATCCTAGGACCCTGGGATCATGACCTGAGCCGAAGGCAGCCGCTTAACCAACTGAGCCACCCAGGCGCCCCTGGTTTTCAGCTTTGATCAAGATGCACAGAATTGAATTGGATTTACATTGCAGTTCTGTACACACACACACACACACACATACGCACGCACACACACACCTGAAATGAGTCTCGTGAAATAGAGAATTACCATCAAACTCATTCTTACTATATATGGTATTTTGCATTGTTTTCTGTTTCATTCTGTATCACTTACCCAATGCTGGTAATGACCCATCACTTTCATGTCACACCTCACTTACAGGGTGTGAGCCATGGTTTGAAAGACGGTGATCTCTTCGATCCTGGTGGGGGAAAATTTTTTTCTCTCTATCCTTCTGGATACTTGGCTGAGATGGCCCCTGTAATAAAAGATTAATAGGAGAAAACAGAGGTTTACTAACATGGATCCCTTCTGTATATGTGGAAAAGCCTTGGGGAAACTGAGTAACTCTTCAGAGTGGCCCAAGGCATCACCTTAAATCACATCTCTAGCCAAAGACAAAAGAGAGGGTTAGGCGGGGCGGGGTGGGGGTTGGGGAGAGGCAGTTATGGGAGGTGACCAGGAAAAGCACAATTAACAAGGGGAAGGCGGTTGTACAGAAGTCTCTGCCTTCTCCACTGATAGAAGTTTCTAGAGTTTTAGAGTCACTCTTCTGATACCGAGTTGGAGACACCCTTATACATGGAGGTTTCCGTTATCAATGTCAATGTCTTTTACAAAAGTGAGACTTCTACTCGGGTTTCAGAGCTTCCCCTCTGTCTGCTGTTTTTTCAAAATAATCAGCCTAAAATAACCCTTATGCCAAAGGGACATATTTTGGGGTAGCAAATTCCGCTGCCCTTCATCCTCCTGCCTCTACCAGCCCTTCCCAGGCAGCTCAGATCCTGTCTACAGTGTCCTGCCTCCGATACAGCCTTATGGCCACTGGGACCTTGGCAGCGGTGGCCAAGTGCTGCAAGTTTGTCTAAATCCTACGGCTCTTGGTGCTGAGGTCAGCGTGGGAGTAGCTCAACTCAGCGCCATGTGGGGTGCATTACATTGCACAACCCAAGGAGGTGTTGGAAGCGACGAACTTTGTATTACTGGTTACGAGGAAAGAGGCAGGGAGATAGCTCTGCAGGCACAGCCTCTCCCAACAACAAAATTGGGGGAGTTTTAAGCTGCAGGTGTGTGTGTATTCACGCAGGAGTTTGGCAGAGGACAGTTCAGTCTAGAATTGGGACAAAGTCATCCTAAGGTGACAGGAGTCCAGGTCCTAGTTGGTTGAAATCACGGGCCAGCCTGGGTCGCATCATCAGCACTCTGACTCCGGTTAGCCCTGTGTTTGTGCACTCAGAGGGGTTTAAATCCTGCAGAAATGACACAAGAGTGGGCATTGGGTCAATCTTGACTTCTGAAAAAGCACTGGGAGTTTTACCACTGATTTACTGTCTCTGCTGTGGTCAGACTATGTCCTGGCTTGGTAGTGGCTATTTGTGTTTTACATTTTTTTGTTCCCTGAAAATCATTAACTGCCGAGATCTATTTTTTTCTGCAATTTTGATGCATCCCGGGAAGTTCTTCGAGAAACATGTTTGTGCAAATAACACTGGCCAGGCATCGATCATAAAACAGCCGGGGTCCTCACATGACTTGGCTGATGTTAAGAAAGCTGTATCTCATCTTTGTTTTTCTGGGGACCCCTAACTCCGTCTTGTCTACACACCCAGTTCCGAATTTCCTTGGTGTCACACTTTACTTCTGCTCTTCCTGTTTGCAGCAGGGCTGCTCGTCACATTTTAATTTAAATTTTGACCTTTTTTGGGGGAGTGATTTTTTTTTAAAAAGTGGATGCCTATCTCTTCACCAGACTGTAAGCTGCAAAAGGGCAGGGATCGGACCTCTTTTCGCTCACCATTTTATTCCCAGCCTGATATCAATATCTGGTACACTGTAGGTACTTAGTAAATATTTCTGAATTAAAAGTTTTTTAAAAAAAGATTATTTATTTATTTGACACAGAGAGAGAGAGAGAGCATGTGCGCTGCGCACAAGCAGGGGGAGCAGCAGAGGAAGAGGGAGGAGCAGACTCCCTGCTGAGCAGGGAGCCCAATGCGGGGCTTCATCCCAGGACCCTGGGATCATGACTTGAGCCAACGGCAGACATTTAACCAACTGAGCCACCCAGGCACCCAAATATTTCTGAATTAATACACCTTTTTACACATGTAGCCCATGCAAATCACCAGTGGCTTAAAGTACATGGCCTTTTTCATGGGTTGCAAAGAAAGCTCAGAATTTGGCTTCTGTTTGGAGCCGGAACTCTTCACATTTCCCCCTCGAGCCTTTAACTATTGGATAAGTCTATTAGTTACATAGTTTTCTGGATCAGGCATGGATTTCACATCTTGCTCCTGGCACCACTGCCTAGAATTCCCTTTCTCTTTGTTTTCCCAGTGAATCCCTGCTTATCCTCACACCCAACTCCTGCCTCAAAGCCTCTGCACTTTGTTGAATGAATAAATGAATGAATGAATGAACAAACGAATGAATGAATGATTCTGTCACCAACTGACCGTGTCTTACAGTGGTTGTCAGTTTCCTGGCCTCCCTCCCTCATCTGACTGTGACCTCCCATAGGGCAGGTGCAGTTACAAACCTAGCTCCTGGCTCCCGGTGCCCCTGTTGAGGGAAGACTCGGGAAGCAGTTTGATGTGCTTGCTACTGGTCTCCACCAGGAGGAAGCAGTGAGCCATCTTGGACCCGTCCTTCGTTTACATCTTCCCTCAAATATGATCATTGGTTCCTAGAAGCTTCTAACTATCTTGGGAGCTGGATGATTCCATCATTTCCTGCCCTTCACTTTAACCAAAAACGTTATCCCAAACTAGGGAACAAAGTAGTGTCTTTCCCGCGAGACTCTTGTTCTTAAGTGTCATCCCATATTTATTCGCCCCGGTAGCCCCAGTTCTCAGCTGGAGGGCTGGCGTCTTTCACAGAGATGAAGTCAGATATTTTAAATTCTGGTGTGTACTGGTGACTCAATGCATGTTTGTTAAATGACTGAAGGAATACAAGTTGTGTTGAGAAACTCATGGAAGCAGATGGAGACAAGTAAGCTTTATGCCTGGTGGAGTGTGTATTCTCTGCCTCCCTGTCTCTCTCTTAGAAGATCGGGGCAGCTTTATTTTAGACGTGTGACTCTAATCTTAGTTTTCTTCTTGGGTTTTGGGGATACCTTTGCTTCCCGGTGTCCAAGAAGCCCCCAAGTTAGGAAAAAATGAACCCTTCTTCCTTTTTCAGAGCTTGTTAGGTCAGGCTTAGCCTGAAACCAAAGAACCCTCAATTGTCCTTTCAACAAGTTCAGGGGACCCCAAAGCCATGATATCTTAACCTTTTCTTGTCATATCAGATGTGGCCTGAAACCAAAAAACATTCATTCATTCAACAAAATTTGTCAAATGCCTGCAGTATGTCTCAGGTACTGTTCTGAGCTCTGAAAATGCACGCTTAGAGGTCTGTCCTCAGGACTTTCCATTCTAGCGGGGGTGGGGGGAGACAGATGACGCGTTATAATCATATGAAGCAAGTGCATCGCAAAGTATGTTAGAATAAGTGCAGTGGGGGGAAGAAAAAAGTAGAGAAGTCTCAGGGGGTTGGCAGTGCCCTCCAGGAATGGGAGGGCAGGCTGTCCTATTGAATAGCGCAGTCAGGGCAGGCTTCCGTCCTCTTCAGTTTTCCTTTCTGCTTTCCGCTTCTCAGGCCTTCACTGTTTGCTAACGGTATGGAATCTGGACAAACTCTGGTTCTGCCAAATTCTGGGTCTGCCACCTATCAGCTACGTGATTTTCAGTATGACGTCTCACGATTCTGAGCTTAGTTTCCAAAGTAGTGGGATGAAGGTGATGATCATTTCCACCCATTGGTTGTTGGAAGGATTACATGAGATGGTACAGGCAAAGCACGGGGCCTGGCTTGGATTAGGTACATGATGAGTCTTATTGTTACCATTATTGTCATCATCATTAGCACCATTCCCACCCCCCCGTCCTGCACCCACCATCACCACCTTCTCCACTGAAGTTCTACCACCATCACTACCCATCACCACCACCACCATCCACACCATCACCATCACCACCACCACCACCATGATCA